>NC_065538.1:60440774-60809524 GCF_932294415.1 Quercus robur | reverse complement strand
GTCACTCCGTCTCCATAAATGTGTATTTCATCCTCCCACATGGTAGGTCTCACCAATTCAACTCACATGGTAGGTCCCACCAATTCAATGAATTGATGGGACCCACAATGGAAGAGGATGAAATACACATTTATGAAGTCCCTAATAATTTTCCGCTGAGAAATGCCAGCACCACCACTACCTTCACCTCTCCCACCGAACCTCCATATACACCTGACCCACCATCCAAAACCACAGAAACTCGAAAATTATCAAAACCCAGTTGCCCAAATGGCATTTCAGAACGGTCCAAATTCTTAAACTCGGCTTCATGGCTAGAAAATAACGGGTGAGAGTAAGAGCGGCACGAAGAACAAGTACGAAACCCGCTAATCTGAACTGGGTTTGCGGGAATTCGGGTGGAATGCGAAATGGGTCTGTGAGAAAACCCCATGAAACGGTAAAAGAGTGGAGATTTGCGGATGAGTGATGCTGGGTTTTGAACCATTTTTGTTTCTGTGAAGATTGAAGAAAAACAGGGGTTGTGGGAAAGTCTGTGTGACTCTGTGGTGGGTTTTGGTTTTTGAGCTAAACTCTCGATCCTCCTCCTCCTGCTGAGCCAATGAGCTCCAATCAGGCATGAAAGCACGAATTCAAGAATAATCTGATCCGGAACCTATTGGGATAGCACCTTTTCTTCCTATTATTAGGTCTTCCTTCTCAAAACCTCAGTCTAAACCCGAACCAAAATCCACTCTTCCTTCTCAAAACCTTGGTTTTAGAATGAATAACATTCTAATTATTGTGGGTTTTGCTGCAATAGTACCTGGTTTTTTACTGATAACTCTTGTTGTTAGCCTCCTCTGTTGTTGCTACCACAACAAGTTCACAGAGAATGATCAGCTTGCTCATGATAGAGGAGGTGCCCTTGGTGTAGAGGAGGGGGGGGGGGGGGGGTGGACATGGAGGGGACGAGAGCAGTGACAGTAATGGAGGGGATGGTAGGAGTGAACATGGAGGAGGCAATGGTGATGTAGAGGAAGGGACAGGTGGACGTGGAGGAGATAGCGGTGATGGAGGGGAGAGTGGCGATGCAGATGGATGGTATGGGAGTGCTGATGGAGAGGACGGTAACGTCGAGGAGGGGACTGGTCGACCATGGGAGGTTGTCTTCTTATTTTTATTTTTATTTTTGTTACACACTGTAGAAGTTCTACTTTAGAGTTTAGAGTAATGCAAGCACTGTAGAAGTTCTACTTTAGAGTTTAGAGTAATGCAAGCATTTAAGGAGGTGGGGTGGACATCAAATCTACTGTATGGGGGAGGGAGAAATTTAGAAAAAATTGAAATCTCAAGTTGTTAATGATAATTTAATACACTCAATTTTATTTTTTTAAAAACAATTTTAGTATTATGAATGATTCATTTGGGATTCTAAAGTTTGTAATTGCATAGTTTTAAAAATTAAATGATTAGATTTATAGAGTTAATATTTGATTATATTTTTAAAAAATAAAAGATAAATTAATTGAAAAATGAATGATGATGTGGCGCAATAAGAGTTTTGCAAAATTAAATACAATGCTTTCATTATTATAACATGTTTTGATTTTTGTTGAATATTATGTTTTTTTATTTATTTATAAAAGATGTACACCATTTCACTTTAGAATATGTGCAATAAATTGCTTCACAAAATTTGTAAATTTAATTTCAAAGTGTAATCTTGGATTTAAATATGTCATAATGGATGTGTTGCCTTTTTGCCATCAAAACGTTGCTATGGCTCTTCTAAAATCATTAATTCATTTTTCTTATTTTTAAATGATATATATATATATACAATCTATTTGTCATGATTATGTTTTCCACTGGTCACTAACTTGCGTTGTGCGGGGAAAAGTTTTACATAAATGTAAAACTTATATAACATATGTACAATCATCTTGATTTATTTATATTCTTCTGTTAAATGCATTTTCAATTTGTCGTAAATATAAGTCAAAAATTATTCCAATCAAATAATGGTACCTTAAGCTAACCCAAAATAATATTAATTTTGCCAAATTCAACATTAACTTCTATTTGTCAAATCCCAATAGCTGAGTAAAAAAATATTATCAAAATCCTATTACTTAATTCCTTAATCTTCTTGAACTTCCACACTAACCAAACAAAGGAAAAAAAAAAAAAAAAAAAAAAAAAAAAAAAAAAAAAAAAAAAGACGCCTAAAATTTGGGAGTATGTACTATGTACCATCTAGCCAAATTAAATGCAATTTTAAAAAATAATTGACTTAAATTTTGAATAACATTCCAATCCCAAAAGCCCTTTTTTTTTTCTCACAATTTCCTATCAACGCAGCAGAGAAAAAAAGTTGAGTGATAATATTATTATCTATAAGAGGTGAATAAAAAGGCATGTGAAATTTGATATTTCAATTTTTTTTTTAAATGGAATGCATGAAACTCCAATGTACCAAATCATCAAATAATTGTAGCAATAATACTATTTAAACGGAAAAAAAAAAAAAAAAATACTAGCAATACAAAAATACATTCACTCAGCTAAAACCAAAACTTTCATCAGACCAAATCAAGACATTCTTCAATCTTTATACACTGTCAAGTCTCTACCTAAAGCTTGAACTGAAAATGATTTCTTTTGATCAAGAAAAAACAGTAATCCTAGTAAATGCCAACTACCTTAATATTTGCTAATCTCTACTAGCTAACTATTACAGTACATCAATAATTATTGTATCTCTAAATTCTTGTATCTCTAAATTCAATAGCATTTAATTGGTGCAGCCTTAATGCAGTTGTAGCTCTTGAACAATACAGTCCAGTATGAGACTTGTTACCAAGTATTTTTCCTTCTTGGACTCCCACTTGAACTTCTGTTTGGCCTCCTCTTCCGCAAGCTTCTAAGCAATGAGCTTCTCGGGTGCCAACAACACCAAACCCTACAAAGCAAGCAAACATTTATATATAAATCCTAGACGTCAAAACCTTTATTTTAAAAAAAAATAAATAAATAAAATACAAATGCAACATCTAGAAAAATTCCATAAGAAACATATTGACACCTTTTTTTGGATCTTAAATAATAAAACTTTAAAATACAACCCTAGGCAGCTGTCCATTCACTAAAAACAAAAATAGCAAAAGTTACAAAGAATGATATGTTGAGCACAGATTATTCCCATATCAACACAAACCTTAGGCTAAGAAATCACTCTGCACATCCCCATCATATTTTTGCAAGCCCATAAACAACCTCCTTCACTCTTTAGAGCATAAGGAACAATCATTATCCATTCTTTAAAGCCCATGTAGAGTTTGAATTAAAAGAACCCAATTTAAAAAGATTAGTAAACCAAAGTTTGAAATTGGACCTAAAAACCACAATTTCATTCCCACTAACAAATAAAGAGAATAGATAAGGGGAAAGTCCTAAAATTAAAGTAAAACCATCACTAACCATTCTTTAAAGCCCATGTAGAATTTAATCTTTTATGATATTTCCCTAGATTCAAGGAAAAATAATAGAGCGGAAAAGGGAGGCTTGGACATGTTGATGGGAAATTGTAAAAAAGAGTCAAATGTAACCCCTGCTTAATCATGTTCAGCTACAAACACACACACACACACACACACACAAAAAAAAAAAAAAAAAAAAAAAAAAAAAAAAATGCAAGAACCTGTAATGAATGAAGAAATTATTAAGGTGTTCTTCTCATATGAATAATGGTGTAAGAAGAGTTCCCAAATCTATTGGATTGAAATAACCAACGAAAGTAAAATTTAATAGAATACCAAAGAAACATCTTAGTAGAAATAACATAACTACCATTCCATCTACAAAAAAGACTTTGACAATACAAAAAACTATAAAGATGAAACTGATTCCCCATCTTTGTCATCAGTATTGATGAGTCGTGAGAACTTGAATGCTGCTTTTAGGACAAGTAATGCATTTGCTCTGTGACAAAATAACTGAAACTCTGAGAAAATGGTGGGCTAAAGATTGTTAAGATGGGAGCATCAAGAAACCGTTATTCAATGGTGCCTTCTACAAAGTAGGAGTACTATTGCCTGTCACCTTCAAGGAAAGTTCTTCAGTACCACACGAGAAACAGCAGTGTGGAGAAGTTAGGGTTTCTGTGGACAAAATCTTGAGCCATTTGCAAACTAAAATGGATTAATTACCATTCAGCAAGCCCTTAATCAATTAATTTACCTTCCTTTGCCTGATGATAGTTCATGGATGTAAACTTTCATAACTTTTGACTGAGGACATCACTCTAACCAAAAACATTGATCTTGCAGCCCTTGCCCAGCAAAAAGAATCTTAGTGGGACTGATCAAAGTAATAGTTCCAGTGTGCATGCAAGATAATTGAGGAACTTTAAGCTATAGAAAAGATGCCATGGAATCTTGCTTCAAAACAATATGAGAACAAAAGATTTCACCAAAAAATAAAAGCTTCATTCTATAGTTAGACAGATTGTGTTTCCATTTCATTCATCTCTGATAGTAAACTTTCTTTTATATGTTCATTCATCTTAGAAAGTACTTCCACCGAAAAATAATCAAGCAATCCCAATAATCATTCAATGATCTGATTTTACGATTCATTCCTCCTCAAGCTCTCAAACTCCATTAAATGGTGAGCTTGAATCACTTAATTAGAAAGAGAAATGTTCCAGAAGCATTGGCTACAAGCTTTACCTTTTTATGTCTCTTTCCATTTCCATCTTTCATTTTTTGTGTATTAGCAAACACGTGATGAAATGCACTTTAAATGTAATTGAGTCTTAGTTTAAGTGTGTTCAAGGAATGTCTAGGTGGTATTATTTGAAAACACAAGACTGTACAAGAAACTGTTCAAGAAAACAAGATTTTGATATCTCTCTCTACCTGTTGATCTATCGAGAATAAATGAATCTCGATACTTGGCTCAACACCTCTCGAACTATAGAGTTACGAGAAAACTTAACAGTAATTTCTATTTCAGCCTATGATAACTTGGTCCAACTTAGGATTCATGGACTGGGGTTCTAAAACATATAATTTGATCGAGGAAGAGAAAGGGAGAGGCTTGCTTTCAATTCTAAGTCTTGCATTTGTTCCTTAAGATTTTGCCTCTAAAATTCAAATTTTAAATTGTTTGATGAATGCACCAAATCAAATATGTATAGGGTATACTGCTTTTATAGTTGTAGCCTCTTTTATAGAAATAATGAGATATACCAATATTGGTGCAGGTCAAGGTGGATCTCCAATGAGGAATGAGAAAATTACATTCAGGGTAGAGTATCCGGACAAGGGGACCAATACAAACTTATTCTAAACATCATGGATAAGGATACATTCTCTGCTAATGGCTTCATTGGGCAAGCCACTTGAGACATCATAACATCATGTCTCTTAGTTACATTTTATGTACTTAATTAAGACTTTCATAAATACTTCTCCTCCAAAAGGAATAATTTTTTATGTGGCTTGAAGCCATTAGAAAAGACATTTAGACTTAAACAGTGAGGTTAATTGATAGGAGGGACTGGAGGGATAATGTACAGCAGTTCCATTCTCCACTCCTACTGCCATTAAATCCTCCACATAGATGCTGCAAATGGAAAACTCTTCTAGTATGTGAGGAAGGACAATCAAACAACAAAGATATATATATATATATATATATAATGCACATCAAAAATTGCTACATGGGAATAAATAATTTTATTTTAGTTATGGTATAATATATAATTTGTTCTCCCAAAAACTTAAACAATTTCTAAAATTATTTTTCATTTATCTATCTCAAAAAATATATCATCATTTTATTATTTGGATTTATTTAATTGATATTAATAATTTTTTAGGCAGTTCATATTTTGATAAATTATGTTATCGTGCATTATATTTTCCTAATTTGTTTTTCCTGTACAAATAAACTGTTTGAGTTTGAAATATATTATTCAAAATTTTTATTCTCTTAAAAGGAGATTATTATATTTATAATTTTTCTTATTGTAAAAGTAGCTTCGAACTATTGATTGAGTTTTATTTACTAATATATATACATGAGATTGAAACAACATATTTCTTAGACATTCCTAAGAGACTATACCATATTATAAATTTAATATTTAAAATAATATGTAAGAAAAAAGTAAATTTTATGTCTAAAATTGAACACTTCACCTATTAAAATTAAAGAAAATAATCAAGAAAATAATTTGTATAAAAACATAAAGAGAACATGATTAAAATTATTTTTTTGACTACATACACTTTTATTTATTAAGATTTAATTGCCTTTAACTGGATCTTTATTTCATATTTTTGTTACTATGCTCTTGTTAAGCATTCTCATCTGTCACATCATTGGCCACATTATTATTCTTTTTATTTTTTATTTTTTACTTTTAATTTTTTGACAATATCAAATATATAAATATATTGGCTTTACAAATTTATCTTAGACATTTTTAACTTTACATACTCACTTACTTTAATTTTGATGTTATATCTAAACAATAAATCAATGAAAAGTTAAAATTAAAATATTGTTTATACATATTCATCTTGGGCAGTTTAATTTTAATAGTTGATAGACACATTCAAATAAATAGCCAACATTGTATTTTGATATAAATTTAAAATCTTACTTCTAAAATAACTAAGTATTATGTCCCAAAAAAAAAAAAAAATCAAACAAAAGCTAAAAGAGGTAGAGAAAGGACTTGTGATGGAAAACTTAAAAAATCAAATACACTACCAAATTGTATTAACCCACAATAGTATTATATACAAAAATACAATGATTTATCAAAAAAGAATAAATAATATATATATATATAGAGAGAGAGAGAGAGAGAGAGAGAGTAAATACCTTTTTTTGAGAGAAATAAAAAATAAAATGAGAAAAGAAGCATCAAAATGAAAAACATAGTCATAAGTCAAGCACCAAATTATCCAAGCCATGATATATAATAGAATAACATTATATTCTTGTAAACTGATAAGGGTATTCTTGAAAAATGATTTAATATGTATCATACCAAGAAGCCGACGGTGCCTACAAACTCGTCGGCTCCATGGGCATAAGCAGAGGACCAAAAGCGATGATGACGCGAGCGACGACCCCACCGTGATACCTGACGGGCGCCTCCATACGTCGACAGGGAACCTCTAGACGAAGCAAGTGGCCGATGGGTCCAACATATCTTAACTTGTACTCTACGGATACATATACATGGAAACATCTTGGAAAACACACAAGATAATGCCCATATCTTTTTCATATGGAAAGGCACCCTAAAATCTTGGAAACCCTAGAGTGCCAAACCCTCCCCATAAGGAAAGATCCCTACTTTGAAGGGATCTCGATTCATCATTCACTACTATATAAGCACCAGACCTCCCCTTTTTCTCAAGTACGCAAAAACTCTCTAACTCTTTTACTATAGAGTTTGTAAGAGATTTCTCATCCACTAACTTGACTTTTGGAGGGTTTTTGGCCAAAACCACACCGGTACCTTCTATTTGGTCTATTTGTTCTTATCCACAGGTACCCATTAGAGCGACTTGGAGCCTACAACTCACTGATGATTTTAGCACATCATCAATTGGCGGTGTCTGTGGGAAACAATTACACTGTGATTAGCTGTATCACTGTTTCTAAGAAGAAAAAGTTGTATGGTCTAGATGCATTCAATAGCTACCATCAACCAGGAAACAGAGAATCCACCTAGCATAAGTAGGAGTTGGAACAACAGTTAAACCAAAGGAACAAGTGATGCCAAGAAGGCCCACGCAATGAGCGGGATGCTGACGAGCAAAATGGTAGTCACCTACCTACAGGGGGCAAACAAGAAAGGGAAGATCGGGAAGAGAGCAACGTACCTAACAGAAGAGACGGTTCAGAAGACACTAGCCATCCCTCTAAAATAGAAGTCAGTGCGATGTGCATGGCCCAGGATATGCTGATGATGAAAGAGAAAATGGACATGATGATGGCCATAAGGGGACAAGTATCATAATACCCAATTGTGATAATCCGAGTCCACTAGCAGCCCATGTAAAAAAATACTTGTAGTCAATAACAATGCAATCTACTACATAGATTAAGATCATTCACACACACACACACACACACACACACACACACAAAAACCAAAAAAAAAAAAAAAAAGAAAAGAAAAATCATAGTGCGAAATGGGAAGGGAAATAGATAATAAAGTCGAACATCTTAATAAATCCTATGAAAATTTCAAAGTAATTTGACTTTCAAATGAAAATTTGCTATAGCACACATCAAGGAATTTAGGATTTAAAACAATATCCATCAGATTTGTGTAGATAAATCATCAAATTTAAATGGAATTAGTTCTAAACTCTATTTTTTTGGGTGAACTGTTTAGTCATAAACCTGCATTCGTTATACTAAGTAGCATTGAAATTTATATGAGAATGAATGACTAAAAGGAAGCACAGATTAAAACAGAGTTTCTAATGCTCTTTTTTGGGTTTTTTTTTGGGGGGGGGGGGGGGGGGGAGAAGGGTGGTAGTTGTGCCCTTTGCATTATATAGCCAACAGAGTTTTTGTTAATGGTTAGAACGAGTGTTCTCAAGATGTATATGACTTTTCATTCTTCTTTTTTTTTTTTTTTTTTTTAAATTTTTAAATGACTTCTCAAGATTCAAGTGGGTTTCTAAGTGTTTTTATTGTCTGAATTTTTTTTGCTAATGTTATTGCAACTTATTCTGTTTTTCTTTTTTTCCCAACTATGATACAGACAGATGGTTTTGAATGTTTAAAGGAAAACTGCCCTACTATCTTGATTGAAATCTTGGAGTATGTGGCTAGAGTTAGTGAACACTTTGTCATCCAACACCAGCATGGAAATGAAGCCTAAAAATCCTGTATTTTGGAGAACTGAATTAGTAAAAGTCACTTCCTAGATTTGGTTTTCTATTTATATAGATATGGAGGGGATAAAACCCTCAAATGAGGAAATTATATACTTTTAACTTTCTGTAGTTCTTGCTCTTTTCACAGCAAAACCTTGTATTTTGGAGAACAACTGAATTTATAAATCATGCAAATGGTATGTTGCAAGTGGCAATTGGCTTATTACAAAAGTTGTGTAAATAATACCTATACCTTTGGCATCACAATCTAATCTTCTAGAGATCTTTCTAGTGGCAATTATTTCTCTATTGAATCTTAAGATGTCACTAAGATAGACTTCCACTAATTAGAATGTTAATTTGTTGAAGGAATCACCTAGTTTACAAGAAGGTGAATAAAACTTGAAAATTTTATCAACACATCTCAAATTTTTTTTAATAATTTCTTCCATTTTATATAAAACCTGACACAATTCAATATTTAAAGGAACTTGAGATTGTTAAATACTTAACACAACAATTGAAATTTTTTAATTCCATTATTTAATCTGAAATAAAACCTATCACACAGGTTTGGAAACATATTAGAAAAAAAAAAAAGTCACAATTCTATTTAAAGGTCTCTAATTCAGAATATATTCATTTGAAATAAAACCTGTCATGATATATTGTTCAAAAAGAGGATCATAGGATTGGAAATACATTTAAAATAAAGCCTGTCATGTTTCGATATACAAAAAGATAATCATAGGATTGGAAATACATTTAAGTAAAACCTATCACAATTCTTTCTAAAAGTTACTAATTAACAATACATTCATATCAAAGTTTCTGGAAGTTTAATGATTCAGTTGTTCCTTCAAAATACAGGATGTTTAGGCTTCATATCCACATCGGCATAGGATGACAAATTGTTCACCAACTCTAGCCATATACTCCAAGAATTCAGTCAAGCCAGTAGGGAAGTTTTCTTTTAAGTATTCAAAACCATCTATCTGCAATTCTGCATCACGATTGGGAAAAAGAAAAATAATCAGAGCTGGGGAAAAAATTGAGAATAAGCTGCAGCCAACATTAGCTGAAAAATCCAGACAATAAAAACACCGAGTCTTGAGAAGTCAATACAAAACGAAGGGTACAACTACACAACAAAGCAATAGAAATATCAAATCATGGTGAACATTAAGTCATAATGCTTGCTGTCATCTATCTAGTCTGATTTTTTTTTTTTTTTTTTCATCAATCCTAGTTTGAAATTCTCACCAACAGATCTGGAACATCTATAAAGATTACCATTTTTTTTTTTAAAGTAAACTCTGTCCAAGTGGTATCAAGTATGTCATTAGCATCTGCCAATGTACTTCAAATTCTGTTATGACTTCAGCTTGTAAAAATTGTAATTTTTTTATTAGCATATCTTTTGACTGAACTAAAATTTGAGCACAATGGGATTGACCATAAGTTTATTGTTTTGAAATTAAACAAGAATCAGCAATTGGTTAATTTCTTTAATTTTTTTCCACCTCATAGGGAAAATTAGTAACATCATTTTAATCCTTATGCACTTCTATTATATACAACCCTCACTCTAATTGCTTCTTAAAAATACTACTCCAAACAAAAGTCAATAAATTCTCTTTGAATTTTCTAAATTAGTAGTATAAATATGGACGTAATTATTTAAATTTTTTATAAAAAATAGAGAGAAGTCCTGAATCTTATTCTCATCATTCTAGTTCTTGTTCTTTTACTGTGAAAAATCCTATTCTCCTTCATATCACTAAAGAACCACAATCAGATGGGTTTGAACCTACCACTTAAAGATTTAAGAATCCAATCAAAACCTACTTAAGATTTATAATTTTTTTTGAAAACATGAAGAAAAATTGACCACATTCATATTCAATCCATCTCCCTCCCATTGAACCTACCACTTAAGATTTAAGAATCTAATAAGAAAAACAGAAAAACCCATACAAAATCAAGTGATTGACGTCCAAAAAAAACTAATGCCATTGATATTTCGAAATTAAAAATAGGGGAAAACCACCAAATCATGAGAAAAAAAACCTTGAGATTGTGACACTAGACTAACGGTGGATTCGGCATCTTTTTCAGGCTCTAAAAATAACTCCGGTGATCACTGTGGCGGAATGAAGCTCCGTTGTGGGGAGGAGGAGGAGAGTCTGCCCTTGGTTTGCCGTTTGAAGAAGAAGCTTTGAATGTGTTTGAGGAACATTTGGGGTTTTAATTGGGTTATAATGGCATGTAATAAGGTGTATTGAGTTTAAATGTTTTGGCTGATGTGTCACTCCA
Organism: Quercus robur; assembly: GCF_932294415.1. Classification (NCBI taxonomy): domain Eukaryota; kingdom Viridiplantae; phylum Streptophyta; class Magnoliopsida; order Fagales; family Fagaceae; genus Quercus; species Quercus robur. Next base: position 60,798,308 of record NC_065538.1, on the reverse strand, counting down.
GGATTAGCTGATTGGCTAGCGTGCGTAAAAGGTGTCTTTTACGCCAGCTCCGGACCAAACTTATACCCTTAAAAAAGAAAAAAAAGAAAAAAAAAGAAAAGTAATAATAAAGAGATAACAGAAGCAACATGACTACTACCTACTACGTAGTACCAGTAATAGTAATACTATCACTCAGTTCTCATAAGTCATAACCCAAAAACAGAAACTGGGAGTTTCCAAAAGTTCACTCAGTTCTCATTACCGTTGCTCTTCAGTCTTCCCTTCAGCTCTTCCCCAAACAAAGTTTCCCCCTTTCTTCCCCACTTCCCTCTTTCCCTCTTCAGCTCTTCCTCAAAATTTTCACAACACATTTCCTCTTCCCCATTTCCAACGGACTGTCAGACTCTTCACCGGCGACTGCGATCAGCTGTCCTTATTTTCGTCATCTTCTCCCAGGTACAAACGTATGTCTCTCTATTTGTTGTACTCTACAACTTTACCGGTTTAAGTTTGCAATGATAGTGTTAATGGTTTTTCATTTGTGTTGCATTGTGATATGTGCTAAACGAAAGGTTTGGATTTGTGCTACAGTGTGAGTGGCTTGTTGATTTGTGCCGTTTAATATTTTGAGTTTAAATCTATTATATATGTTTGGATTTGTGCTGATAGTGCTATGTGAGTTATAGATTTAATTGTGTTGATTTTTATTTTTTTTTATTTTATTTTTTTTTTTTGGTTTAAGTTTTTTTTTTTTTTTTTGAGATTCTGTTTAAGCTAAATTAATAGTGTGGAACTGTAGATATAAAGTGATGCTTTTTTTTTTTATAAGTATAAAAAAGTGATGCTTTTTTTTTCATCTCTTCACAACGATGCTTTTGTGGGTTTTGTTGTAGTTTTTTATGGGTTTATTTGTTTTCGTATCAGTGGGTTTTGTGTGGGCTTATGCAGAGGAGAGAGAGAGACGGCGGCCGGATTTTTGTTTATGGGTTGTGTGAGTTGGGTTTTTAAGGGTTGGGATCAGTGGGTTTGGGTTGGAGGCGGAGTGGCACTTTTGGCCTGTAGAGCAGATGCAGCTGTTGTGTATAGTGTATACTGATGAAGGGTGCCGCCAGATGCAACGGTGTCGTTTTGAGTCTAATACTCAGGCTTAAAAGACCAGCACCTAAACGCACCGTATCACTTAAAAGGAAATTGTGCGTTTAGATTATTAGGCAGTTGGTTAGCATCTAAATTACTGTTAGACACGGGTGTTTAGTTTAGTTGTTAAAATCAGTTATAAATGATTTCCTTCTGTTAAGCTACTCTCTCTCTCTCAAGGTCAAGGGTGATCAAGTGTGTGTATTAGTGTATATATATATATATATATATATATATCATTCTCCCAATTTGTGCTTTCTCAATCTTTCCATGTTATTGTTAAAGTGTCTGCTCGGTCTTTGTTTTGTAATAATAATATTAATGGTCATTGTTTAGCTTATATTTTTGTTTGGTATTATCTTCTCTTAGATAGCAGTCGATCGGTTCGCATCTATGGTCAATCAATGTACTGGTGGGACTTAGTAGTGCGCTCGTCACCTTGAACCAGTAACTGTGCCAGCGAAAGCAAAGGCTTCTTCGGCAATAGAGTCAAAGCAAGCACGAGCAAAAGAAACAGGGGTTGTGGGTGCGACATCCCTCTACTTAAGAGTCCAAAGGTGACCTTTAGAGCTAAACTGCCTAAAAGCCTACTGTTCTCATAGTCTCTAATCTGATCTGAGAACGGAATTCAACAATTCTGTGTAAGTCAAGCTTCTCGATCCTCCTCCTCCTGCTGAGCCAATGAGCTCCAATCAGGCATGAAAGCACGAATTCAAGAATAATCCGATCCGGAACCTATTGGGATAGCACCTTTTCTTCCTATTATTAGGTCTTCCTTCTCAAAACCTCAGTCTAAACCCGAACCAAAATCCACTCTTCCTTCTCAAAACCTCGGTTTTAGAATGAATAACATTCTAATTATTGTGGGTTTTGCTGCAATAGTACCTGGTTTTTTACTGATAACTCTTGTTGTTAGCCTCCTCTGTTGTTGCTACCACAACAAGTTCACAGAGAATGATCAGCTTGCTCATGATAGTGGAGGTGCCCTTGATGTAGAGGAGGGGGGTGGTGGACATGGAGGGGACGAGAGCAGTGACAGTAATGGAGGGGATGGTAGGAGTGAACATGGAGGAGGCAATGGTGATGTAGATGAAGGGACAGGTGGACATGGAGGAGATAGCGGTGATGGAGGGGACAGTGGCGATGCAGATGGATAGTATGGGAGTGCTGATGGAGAGGACGGTAACGTCGAGGAGGGGACTGGTCGACCATGGGAGGTTGTCTTCTTATTTTTATTTTTATTTTTGTTACACACTGTAGAAGTTCTACTTTAGAGTTTAGAGTAATGCAAGCACTGTAGAAGTTCTACTTTAGAGTTTAGAGTAATGCAAGATATAAGGATGTGGGGTGGACATCAAATCTACTGTATGGGGGAGGGAGAGACTTAGAAAAAATTGAAATCTCAAGTTGTTAATGATAATTTAATACACTCAGTTTTATTTTATTTTAAACAATTTTAGTATTATGAATGATTCATTTGGGATTCTAAAGTTTGTAATTGCATAGTTTTAAAAATTAAATGATTAGATTTATAGAGTTAATATTTGATTATATTTTTAAAAAATAAAAGATAAATTAATTGAAAAATGAATGATGATGTGGCGCAAAATTAAATACAATGCTTTCATTATTATAACATGTTTTGATTTTTGTTGAATATTATGTTTTTTTATTTATTTATAAAAGATGTACACCATTTCACTTTAGAATATGTGCAATAAATTGCTTCACAAAATTTGTAAATTTAATTTCAAAGTGTAATCTTGGATTTAAATATGTCATAATGGATGTGTTGCCTTTTTGCCATCAAAACGTTGCTATGGCTCTTCTAAAATCATTAATTCATTTTTCTTATTTTTAAATGATATATATATATATACAATCTATTTGTCATGATTATGTTTTCCACTAGTCACTAACTTGCACTGTGCGGGAAAAGTTTTACATAAATGTAAAATTTATATAACATATGTACAATCATCTTGATTTATTTATATTCTTCTGTTAAATGCATTTTCAATTTGTCATAAAATAAGTCAAAAATTATTCCAATCAAATAATGGTACCTTAAGCTAACCCAAAATAATATTAATTTTGCCAAATTCAACATTAACTTCTATTTGTCAAATCCCAATAGCTGAGTAAAAAAATATTATCAAAATCCTATTACTTAATTCCTTAATCTTCTTGAACTTCCACACTAACCAAACAAAGGAAAAAAAAAAAAAAAAAAAAAAAAAAGACGCCTAAAATTTGGGAGTATGTACTATGTACCATCTAGCCAAATTAAGTGCAATTTTAAAAAATAATTGACTTAAATTTTGAATAACATTCCAATCCCAAAAGCCCTTTTTTTTTTCTCACAATTTCCTATCAACCCAGCAGAGAAAAAAAGCTGAGTGATAATATTATTATCTATAAGAGGTGAATAAAAAGGCATGTGAAATTTGATATTTCAATTTTTTTTTTAAAATGGAATGCATGAAACTCCAATGTACCAAATCATCAAATAATTGTAGCAATAATACTATTTAAACGGAAAAAAAAAAAAAATACTAGCAATACAAAAATACATTCACTCAGCTAAAACCAAAACTTTCATCGGACCAAATCAAGACATTCTTCAATCTTTATACACTGCCAAGTCTCTACCTAAAGCTTGAACTGAAAATGATTTCTTTTGATCAAGAAAAAACAGTAATCCTAGTAAATGCCAACTACCTTAATATTTGCTAATCTCTACTAGCTAACTATTACAGTACATCAATAATTATTGTATCTCTAAATTCAGTAGCATTTAATTGGTGCAGCCTTAATGCAGCTGTAGCTCTTGAACAATACAGTCCAGTATGAGACTTGTTACCAAGTATTTTTCCTTCTTGGACTCCCACTTGAACTTCTGTTTGGCCTCCTCTTCCGCAAGCTTCTAAGCAATGAGCTTCTCGGGTGCCAACAACACCAAACCCTACAAAGCAAGCAAACATTTATATATAAATCCTAGACGTCAAAACCTTTATTTAAAAAAAAAATAAATAAATAAAATACAAATGCAACATCCAGAAATATTCCATAAGAAACATATTGACACCTTTTTTTGGATCTTAAATAATAAAACTTTAAAATACAACCCTAGGCAACTGTCCATTCACTAAAAACAAAAGTAGCAAAAGTTACAAAGAATGATATGTTGAGCACAGATTATTCCCATATCAACACAAACCTTTGGCTAAGAAATCACTCTGCACATTCCCCTCATATTTTTGCAAGCCCATAAACAACCTCCTTCACTCTTTAGAGCATAAGGAACAATCATTATCCATTCTTTAAAGCCCATGTAGAGTTTGAATTAAAAGAACCCAATTTAAAAAGATTAGTAAACCAAAGTTTGAAATTGGACCTAAAAACCACAATTTCATTCCCACTAACAAATAAAGAGAATAGATAAGGGGAAAGTCCTAAAATTAAAGTAAAACCATCACTAACCATTCTTTAAAGCCCATGTAGAATTTAATCTTTTATGATATTTCCCTAGATTCAAGGAAAAATAATAGAGCGGAAAAGGGAGGCTTGGACATGTTGATGGGAAATTGTAAAAAAGAGTCAAATGTAACCCCTGCTTAATCATGTTCAGCTACAAACACACACACACACACACACAAAAAAAAAAAAAAAAAAAAAAAAAATGCAAGAACCTGTAATGAATGAAGAAATTATTAAGGTGTTCTTCTCATATGAATAATGGTGTAAGAAGAGTTCCCAAATCTATTGGATTGAAATAACCAACGAAAGTAAAATTTAATAGAATACCAAAGAAACATCTTAGTAGAAATAACATAACTACCATTCCATCTACAAAAAAGACTTTGACAATACAAAAAACTATAAAGATGAAACTGATTCCCCATCTCTGTCATCAGTATTGATGAGTCGTGAGAACTTGAATGCTGCTTTTAGGACAAGTAATGCATTTGCTCTGTGACAAAATAACTGAAACTCTGAGAAAATGGTGGGCTAAAGATTGTTAAGATGGGAGCATCAAGAAACCGTTATTCAATGGTGCCTTCTACAAAGTAGGAGTACTATTGCCTGTCACCTTCAAGGAAAGTTCTTCAGTACCACACGAGAAACAGCAGTGTGGAGAAGCTAGGGTTTCTGTGGACAAAATCTTGAGCCATTTGCAAACTAAAATGGATTAATTACCATTCAGCAAGCCCTTAATCAATTAATTTACCTTCCTTTGCCTGATGATAGTTCATGGATGTAAACTTTCATAACTTTTGACTGAGGACATCACTCTAACCAAAAACATTGATCTTGCAGCCCTTGCCCAGCAAAAAGAATCTTAGTGGGACTGATCAAAGTAATAGTTCCAGTGTGCATGCAAGATAATTGAGGAACTTTAAGCTATAGAAAAGATGCCATGGAATCCTGCTTCAAAACAATATGAGAACAAAAGATTTCACCAAAAAACAAAAGCTTCATTCTATAGTTAGACAGATTGTGTTTCCATTTCATTCATCTCTGATAGTAAACTTTCTTTTATATGTTCATTCATCTTAGAAAGTACTTCCACCGAAAAATAATCAAGCAATCCCAATAATCATTCAATGATCTGATTTTACGATTCATTCCTCCTCAAGCTCTCAAACTCCATTAAATGGCGAGCTTGAATCACTTAATTAGAAAGAGAAATGTTCCAGAAGCATTGGCTACAAGCTTTACCTTTTTATGTCTCTTTCCATTTCCATCTTTCATTTTTAATCTATGCCCTATGGACTCCTATATGCATTTACTATTTCCATGGATCACACTGGTGCAGAAATAATGTTTAGTTCTAAGCAGCATATAATTAAAAGACTTGGGTTAAAAATAAATCACATTGTATTCATAAACCAAAAAGGAGGGAGGGGGGGGGGGGGGGGGGGGGGTGTATTCTTCACCTACGTTGGTACCAAGATACATGCTGCAATTTGGGAACAGACTGACTAATGTTACTGAGGAATTTCAAGGTCCAGTCTCCTGTCAACTACTTCTCCTGTTGAATCATCTGGAAATGCATCCGGATAGGTAGCCAAAATCCTTAATTTCATGCTCCTGTTAATGAGAGAGAGAGAGAGAGAGAGAGAGAATTAAATCACCAAATGGCACCAAAATCTAGATAGCCAAGAGACAACAACCAAGAATTTAAACTTTTAAGTAAACAACTTGAATCAAGATAATAAAATAGATCTGGGATGATGTAAGAATAAGAAACTCGGCATACATAGAGCTTCATAATCAATAGTATAGTTGCAAAACACGTCAACTTTACAAGTCAATAGAAAAATTCAGACAATCGGGCAGTAGGAAATAATTCATATAAAAGAAAATAGAGAAGGTGAAGGCAGCAGCAAGATAAAGTTGGAGATCCACTCTAGCAAAATATTTTGAAATGAAGTGCAGCATAAAAGGCTGCACAAGACTTAATGATTCAACAGAAAATATGCTAACTGAACTCATAATATCTTCATCCACACAAATTTGGATAAAAAAAAACTTTTGTGCCCAATAAAAAATTGCAACCTGCCATCTGTAATATAAAAATAGTTTCATACCAATACACACAGATCTTCATAGGTTTTGAACAAATACAGGTCTTTCCAAGTGAAGAATGAATATATGAATGGAAATCTTAAAGTTCTCTTAAATTATCAAAAAGCCCCACCTTGTTTTCATGGTATTGAATTTAGTTTTTTGATTATTGACTCCATGTGTGCCTGAAAGCCATTCAATTCCAATTTCAAGCATGTAGATATGGGTGTTCAAGACACCAAGAAAACTGAGAAAACTGAATTATTTCAGCCTGTTTCCTCAGTTATTATGGTTCACTTTGATGCTTATTCAGGAAAAAAGGCACCTATTATATCAATTCAGTAGAAGTCTAACACACCACTTAAAACCAAATCAACCAATCAAATTATAATTTAATTTCTAATTATATTAGTATGCATGGAAATATTTTAAGTGGGATAAAAAATCTTACAAATATGTTCACACCTAATAAATTCTTCTATTTTTACATCCCAAACACTCGAGCCTCCTAATCTCTTGCCTCCCAAACTGCCACACATCTATCATTTCATTATTTTCTGTTCTAGTTTCCTATTCATTCTTTATTCTTCTCTTTACTTTTCATTCTCTATTTTTTTAAGGGTCCTATTAACGAGTGCCTAAGGCATTTATTAACGGACCACTTAAGGAACTTTGAATACCAGTTTTATAGGAAATAAAAAAAGCAATCACAAAAGTTAGTTGCTTTTTTCTTTTCCATAAAAAGTTTCTAAAAATATTTCCTAAACCAATGCCTTAGGGCATCCATTAAATTTACATTTTATTAATTCCCTTTTCTTTGATATTCATCTTTTTTTTTTCTTCTCCCTTGTCTTCTCCATTTTCCTCTTTTCTTCTTCCCTTTGTCTTTGTAAACCGATTTTCTCTACTCTCTCCTCTCTACATCCTCTTTTTTTTCTCTACTGCTTCCGCACAGTTTTTGCCCCTCTTCATTGTAACCACTCACACTCAGACACCAGACATTGCAGATCACTGACCTATTGGAAATCTCCATCTCCATCAATATCTGCCATCCCATTCTAGATCTTTGCCAATCCCTGCCGATCTTGGTCTTCTTAGCGTCTTTGGTTGCTTTGAAATTCACAAACCAATGCACTGCACCAACAGAACTTGAGCTTGGTACAGCTTATTTAGAAGACCTCCAGCACTCAAAACCAACATAACAACCGACCCAGAACACCCCTAGTGTAGATAGTTAAAGATGATGAATTTGCCTCAAAGAGTAGTTAATTTTGAACTTATCAAAAAAAGAAAAAGAAAAGAGCAGTTACTTTTGCCTTTCAGTTATATTAGAAACGTTACAGTATTCTAAGTCTATTATAGTATTCTTAGTTTTTCTTCCATATTTCTACACATTACTGCCCATAATAATAAAATGTTTTTATAGAATTCGATTCTGTTGCTGTGAGCATAAAAAGGTAATCATTGATTTGGAAATATTATGCTAAAAGAAGGGAACAACACTAAACAGACAAGATGCTAGGGAGATGAGGGAGAAATAGGTTTCTAGGTATCACACCTAGATTGCATCAGAATCACTGTAGAATTTCTTCGGCATCACATATGGCCTAAAGCATCACACATATAATTTCTTCAGCATCACAAGTCAGATTAAGGTGGGAACACACAAACCTCAAACTAAGCTTTGCTTCTGACATTTTTCAAAACAACTTAAGTGAAACCATTTCATCCGTATATATAGGCATATAATGCTAAAACCTAATAGGACTTATTAGGCTTTGCCTCAAGTTCCAGTATGTGCCTAGCTAGACTTGATCACAATCAGAACAAAATTATGATATAAACAAACAGAATATATTCTCATCCTACAATTCTTTCCTATAGTAAAGAAGAAAAAAAAAACAATTGTAATAACCTATCAGCTCTGGAACAAGTGGAACTTCCTGGTGGGTGAGTCCTTGATTTCATTTGTAACTAAACCAATAATAAACTAAGCAAATATGAACTTAGAACAAGTTCAAATCCAGGAATGCGAACAGCATGAATTGGAGAGAAGCATTAACGAAGATTGAAAATATTCAAAAAGATTAATAAATGTGTACAAGGTTTTGTAAACTTAAAAAATTAATGAATTGGGACAAAGTCTTTGTTTTTGTTGTAATAGAAAAACAGCATATTGTCTAACCAAGAGAGAGACTGAGAGAGAGAGAGATGTCCAAATCGCCAGCATTGATAAGGGTTTTGAATTCACGAGAAACCTCAGCCGAAGCCGCTCTTATCGCCTCCTTCTCCGTTTGCTCCATCTCCATTTCTCCACCTACTGATGATCAGAGAGAGAGACGTTAATGATGAAATGAAACTTTGGGCTATCTATAAGGGTCTTCATATTTTTGGGCTATTTATTTGGGTGGATTTAACAAGACCCAACAACTTAGATAATATAGGAGCTAGACGTTGGGCTTTTTTTTTTTTTTTTTTTTTTTTTTTTTTTTACTGAATAAGCACACAAATCTAAAGCAATAATGATAAAGTACTAAAACAACACATTTTGTAACAAAGAAGACCCTCTTCAATAGAAAAATCATTACATAAAAATAGTTGCAGCAATCTACTACAAAACCTTTTTTATAGCTAGATTCTCTAGTGCAAAATGTACAAACAGCTTTCCTTTTACATTTTTATAATAGTTGCCCTTATATTTAGAATCTTCCTTAACCATGACCTTCTCGTCTGTAAGATTGGAAAACAGAGAATAGAGAGAGCTACGGAAGCTAAGAAAAGAGATAGAGAAAAGAAACTTCTGGAGGAACTTTCTATATTCTGATTCTGGGAAAATGAATTGATTCATTATCTGTACACGGGTTCAATATATATACTAACAGATCAGCTAACTGAAACAGAAACTAATTCCCTAATTACACGGAGAACAGTTACATATAGCACATGCAACACTCACGTGTGAACTTAAATAACTAATACAAATTGAAAACTACAAGTAGCATAAGTCCCTTGTGCCGTTTTGTGTCAACACCATCACTTGCTTTGCTTTACTCTGTTTCACAAGCACTTCACTTCACTGTTTCTGCTTCTTGCCTCACTGCTGCTTTAACCTTGAGTCTAGTATCTTTACAGCCCCCCTCAAGGTTAGCTTCAGTTCCATGGATATTGATTATGCTCATTTTGTCAAGTAAAGAAAACAATTGTCGAGCACCAAGTGCCTTTGTCAACAAATCTGCTAACTGTGTGTGAGTTGGAGTATAAAACAACTTGATCACTTGATCTTGCACTTTGTCTCTAACCAGGTGGCAGTCTATTTCTATGTGCTTTGTACGTTCATGAAATACAGGATTCTCTCCTATATATATGGCAGCTTTGTTATCACAGAAAAGTAGGGCCGGTTGTGGATGATACACTTCAAGATCCTTCAATAGAGCTAGCAGCCAGGTTATTTCACATACTGTCACAGCCATTGCCCTGTATTCAGCCTCTGTAGAAGATCTAGACACAATGGACTGCTTTTTAGACTTCCATGATACCAAAGAATCACCTAGAAATATGCAATATCCAGTCGTTGATCTCCTAGTATCTACACATGCTGCCCAATCTGCATCAGTGTACCCTTTCAAATGGAAATCAGATCTTGAAGACAACAAAATTCCTTGACCAGGACAGCTTTTGATATACTGCAATACCTTATAAGCTGCATCCAAGTGAGGTTTTCTAGGCTTGGACATGAATTGGCTGAGCTTGTGGACTGGATATGCCAAATCTGGCCTAGTAGTGGTTAGATATAGTAATCTACCAACCAATCTTCTATAGATTTCAGGACTAGCCAACAATTCTCCATAATGCTTACTTAGCTTCAAATTTTGGTCCATTGGAACCGTGCAAGGCTTACAAGCTGTCATCCCTGCATCCTTAAGTATCTCAAGGGCATATTTTCTTTGGCACAATGTGATTCCCTTATCTGATCTAGCCACTTCAAGGCCAAGAAAATATTTCAAACTTCCAAGGTCTTTAAGCTTGAATTTCTTATCCAAAAATAGTTTAAGTTCTTCCACTGCCTTGACATCATTGCTAGCAATGAGGATGTCATCAACATAAACTAATAGGGCCAAAAATGACCTTTGAGACTTCTTAGTAAACAAAGAGTAGTCTGACTTTGATTGTTTGAAACCATATTGTAAGATTGTGGATGAAAGCTTAGAGTACCACTGTCTGGAAGCTTGCTTAAGTCCATATAAGGACTTATTGAGCTTACAAACCAGTCCCCCCTTGCAGTGAAACCCCTATGGAAGCTGCATGTATACATCCTCATGTAGATCACCATGAAGGAAGGCATTATTAACATCAAGTTGAGCCAAATGCCAACCCCGAACAGCAGAAACAGCCAATAAAGTCTTGACAGTAGCCATTTTGGCAACGGGAGAGAAAGTTTCAGTAAAGTCAAGGCCCTCTTGTTGAGTAAACCCCTTCGCCACTAAACGTGCCTTGTACCTTTCAATACTGCCATCTGCCCTATATTCTACCCTATAAACCCATTTGCAACCCACAGCCTTCTTATGAGGAGGTAAAGTTGTGAGAGTCCAAGTATTGTTAGCCTCTAAGGCAGCAATTTCTGTATCCATTGCTTCCTGCCACTGTGGAGTTTTGACAGCCTCAAAGTAGGACTTGGGTTCAGGAATATTAGTAATGAGGGAACAAAAATGGGCATAAGAAGTGGATAAATGTGAAGTAGAAAGATAAGAAGATAAAGGGTATTTGGTACCTGAAGTGGGATGTGAAGAACCTGCCTTGATGGAAGAAGTGGAGTGAGAAAATGGATCACAAATAACTGAGCTGCATTTGTATGATTGCAGATAGGTAGGAGGCTTGGAAACCCTTTGTGACCTTCTTAAAGATGGAGTGGAAGCAACAATGTCTAAGGTTGGAACAACATCAGCAATAGCAGGAGAAAGAGAAGGACTACTAGATATATTTGGAGGATTAGACATGGAAAGAGACTCATTTAGGGACTCATCTAGGATAGGAGTATTGGAAGAAAGGGAAGAAACATGATCAGGAAGTGGAGTAGAGGGACTGACCTGAGATGGTGAAGGAATAGAATCTGTGACAATATCAGAAGTTGGAAAAGAAAGCAAAGGATCATGAGGTGAAGCTACTGAAGGAAACAAATGAGGTAGAGGAATATTGGAATGAGAAGAGGATGAATAAGGATCTGACACAAAAGGAAAAAGGGTTTCATGAAAAATCACATTCCTAGAAATGAAAATTTTCTTAGTAAATAGGTTGAGAAGTTTGTAACCCTTAACACCAAATGGGTATCCAAGAAAAACACAAGGTACAGACCTGGGATCAAACTTAGTTCTATGTTGAATTAAAGTTGAAGCAAAACAAAGACAACCAAAAACTTTGAGATGCTCATAAGAAGGGGTTTTGCCATATAACTTTTCAAAAGGAGATTTGTTATTCAAAATAGGAGAAGGCAACCTGTTAATGATATGTACAGCAGTCAACACACACTCACCCCAAAGATAAAGAGGGACATTAGATTGAAATCTCAAGGCCCTAGCCATGCTCAAGATATGTTGGTGTTTCCTCTCCACAACTGAATTTTGTTGTGGAGTGGCTACACAAGAGTGTTGATGTATAATACCATTTGCAAAAAAAAAATCTTTCAAGAAAAACTCAGGAGCATTATCAGTTCTAAACACCTTGATTTTTGTGTGAAACTGTGTACATATCATGTTGTAAAAAGAAACAAGCAGTGGCCTAGTATCTGATTTGTATTTCATTAGATAGACCCAAGTAGATCTAGTAGCATCATCAACTAAAGTAAGAAAATATTTGAAACCTTCTTGAGTAGGTTTAACAAAAGGACCCCAAACATCACAATGGACAATATCAAAAGCATTAGAGGAAATGTGATTAAAGGATGGAAATGGTAACTTTTTCTGTTTAGCAATAGGACAAAAAACACAATCTTTATTGCTTTGAAATTGAATTACATCAGGAATATGATTGTGCAGAGTATTGAGCTTATTATCGGAAACATGCCCAAGTCTAAGATGCCAAAGAAATGGCTTAGAAACAACAGGAACATTGGAAACAGAATTTACAAGTGAATCAAAAACAGATTGTAAAATGGAAGAAGCTCCTGATATAGATTTGCAATCTGGTGAAACTTGCAGCAAGTAAAGATTGTTGTGCAATTTACCCACTCCAATCGTTTTCCAACATGACAGGTCCTGTATGAAGCAAAGTTTTGAAAGAAAAACAAAACAACAAGATAGGCATTTTGTCAATTTGCTAACGGAGATTAGGTTGAATGAAAAAGAGGGAACACAAAGAACGTTTTCAAGAATTAAGGTGGATGTGATTTGGATGGTGCCTATGTGAGTGACAGCAACTTTCTCACCATTAGGCAATTGAACAGAAGTAGATATAGAACTAGTGATTTTGGTGAATAAGGTGACAGAGTGAATTATGTGATCTGTAGCACCAGTATCAAGAACCCAAGTCTCACTATTAAAAGCAGTTTTGTGTACAGGATTCATAGCAAATACAGAATGTCGCATGCTTAAAGACATACAATCTTGAAACATATGACAAGTTTTACCTGAAGCAGCAGTGGAAGTAATTGCGGAATTGGCTGAATGAACACCCTCACAAGAATCAGATGAGAAGGCATGAGTGTTGAGTAGAGAAATCAATTGCTGGCATTGATCTGCAGTGAATGGAAAATTACCACTACCTAGCTGTGTTTCTCCAATCTGAGATTGATCACCCTCAAGACTGATCTGATTTGCCATTGGAGCTTTTCCCTTCTGCTTATAACTCGGTGGAAAACCAACCAATTTATAACACTTCTCCTTGATGTGACCAAGCTTGCCACAATAACTGCACATAGGCCTTCCTTTTCCAGTATTGCCTTTGAAATTCTTGCCAGAATTATTTGCAAAACCAGAGCCATGAGTGAAGTTTTGATTTTTAACAGCAAGAGCAGTTGTTTCAACTGATGAACCTAGACTGAAACCTGAAGATCTTTGCCTTTCTTCTTGAATCACCAAAGAAAAAGCCTTGTCTATAGAAGGAGCAGGTTCCATCATGAGAATCTGAGTCCGTACTTGAGAATAAGCATCATTCAATCCATTGAGAAATTGCATCAGTGAATCTTGATGCTGAAGTGAATTGATCTTATCATTCACACCACAAGTGCACTTGCCACAAGAACAGCAAGGCAAAGGTCTGAAATTTAACAATTCGTCCTACGAAGCTTGAAGCACTGTGAAGTAGGAGGTGACTGTTGAATCTCCTTGCATCACATTAGAAATTTGCTTCTGCAGCTGTGAAATTCGTGGTCCATTAGCTTGAGAGAAACGATTCTTGAGTACATTCCAAACTTCAAGAGCAGTGTTCCTATAGATCACACTAGCAGTGATATGAGGCGAGACACAATTCAGAATCCAAGAGGAAATCATCGAATTGCACTTAGACCACGCCTTCTTCTCCAGTGGAGTGACTGCCATTGAAGCAGTGATTGATCCATCGACAAAACCTAGTTTGCTTTTGGCATCCAAAGCCATCTTCATAGCACGAGCCCAGTTAGGATAGTTATCCTCTGTTAATGGCTGCGAAACCAAGATCGCACCAGGTGATTCACCGTGATGCAGAAAGAATGGGCTATGCGGATCCTCCATTGGTGAAAGCTCACGCTGTGAGGTTGAAGATGAACTTTGTTGAGGATTGGACGCCATTGAAAGCGATTCAGGCTTTGATACCATGTAAGATTGGAAAACAGAGAATAGAGAGAGCTACGGAAGCTAAGAAAAGAGATAGAGAAAAGAAACTTCTGGAGGAACTTTCTATATTCTGATTCTGGGAAAATGAATTGATTCATTATCTGTACACGGGTTCAATATATATACTAACAGATCAGCTAACTGAAACAGAAACTAATTCCCTAATTACACGGAGAACAGTTACATATAGCACGTGCAACACTCACGTGTGAACTTAAATAACTAATACAAATTGAAAACTACAAGTAGCATAAGTCCCTTGTGCCGTTTTGTGTCAACACCATCACTTGCTTTGCTTTACTCTGTTTCACAAGCACTTCACTTCATTGTTTCTGCTTCTTGCCTCACTGCTGCTTTAACCTTGAGTCTAGTATCTTTACATCGTCAATTGAAACTAAAATTTATATATATTATATTGATAAAATCGTTCTTGTGTGAGTACAATAAAACAATTATATAAACTTTTAATCTTCACTTTTTCTCGCTCCACAAGTATAAATGCATGTAAGATGTGGAGGGTAAGGGTCAGGGTTAAAGTCTCCAAGAGAGAGTTTTACAGACATATACACTTAGATTAGGCTAGATTAGAATCTCTATCTTATATATATAATAATAATAATAATATATTAACTTTTCCTAATATAACTAAATTTATTTCTTTGATTAATAAACACAACCCCAATTGAATGAAAACAATATCACACAAAAAAGCCTAATAAATTTAGATAATAATTACAGAATTACTAAAATATCATTGAAATTGGAATAATCGAATAAAACATAAAATAAAATATAAAAATCTAATTAACTATGATGACCATTTATTCTTAGACTTTGCCATTAACTCAAGCTTTTGAAGAGTATATTGTTACTCTAACCACGTTATTTACGGTTGTGCCATCATTTATCTATGAGTATGTTTCGCCAAGTACGTAGGCCAACTTTGAGCCGAATAAAAGTGGCTACACCCATGTCTTTTAAGGTGGGATTAAAAGTTGAGTCATGTTTTCTTTTTTAACAAGAATAACCAGGATTTTAAAAAATCGGACAAGACAGCCCAATTCAATTAGTTCGACTTGGAATTGATCAACAATTTGGTTCGATTATGCTAATAAATCTCAATATTAATGGAAACTCAAAAAGTAGTAATTAGAGATTTGACCTATGAAATTACGAATTAGTAGGCATGGCAAAACAGGTCAGAATTTTCTGACCCAATCCGATCCAATCCGAAAAATACCTAACTCACTCGATTTTTTTGATCCGAAACAAAAATAGGTTGACTCGTGACCCAACCTGCGTTTTTATGGGTCAATCTGACCCGGCCCACGACCCGACCCAAACTCGAGCCATTTTAAAAAAACAAATTTGTGGTAAAAATAAAAAATAAAATTAAGACAATATTGGTTTAATTGTTTGTAGTGAGCTTTAAGGAAACAATTGAGATATTTACATAACTATATGCAAATTAATTGAAAGATTAATGATTGAACATTCTGTAATGAGTAAATATTTTTAGATATCAAATAGCAAAGTACATGCCAAGATAATTTGGTTACAATACAGTTAAATACATAGATTTAAAATTGTAGACATGTATGAAAAACATTCACAAGTGTGAAAATAGTGAAACCAAAATATCAAATTAACATAAATTATAAATCGTTAGACCTATTTTTTAACAATTTATGTCCAAAATAAACGGCTTTTCAAAATAAATTATAATATTTTCTAGAGTGTGTGTTGCTTAACAATAATATGATATTCATAAAAGAGACAATGTATAAATAAGTAAACAATCAAACTTTAATATATATCTCAAATTGAAATAGAGTGCCAACCACAATTGACAATAGATTATAAAATTAATTTTTAAGATTGTAAATTTCTTATATATTTTTATTCTTTGTCAAATGAATTATCCAATAAGTTATTTGTAATTTTATTTTATATTTTAGTATATTGATATTGTGTAGAAATAAAACTTGTGTATTTTTTTTACTTATCTTTGTGTTATTTTGTTTTAGATAGCAATGTTAGGATTTGTATAATTTTAAAATTATTGAATAAGTATTAATAAGTGTAATTCATTCTTAATATAAGTGGTGAATTCAAAGTAATGCATTTTACATCAAGTAATTTGTTGCATGACTTTCTAAATGGCAAAGACATGTTGTTTTCTTTTATAATTATAAAATAAAAATAAATAAATAAATTCATGTGAAAAATACAGGTCAACCCAACCCGGCCCGCAACTCGATTGACTTGAACCCGTTTTTAACCCGCTTAAAATGACATGTTTTGACTCACAACCCGTTTGACCCGCAACCCGACTCGAATGCGATCCGACCCGTCCGTTTTGCCATGTCTACAACTTAGAACAAAAAAAAAAAAAAAAAAAGGGTTTTAGTGAGTTAGTTAATTGAGCAATAATAACACAAAGTACAAATATAGTCAAATTATAAAATTATTAAGATAACTTTATTCTTGAGTTTTAAATCCTAATATTTCAATAATAAATAAATTGTTTAAATTTCATTACATGATCAATATTTCAAATTATTTTTATTAAATATATTAATATTAATAAATTGATTTGTATACAGTTAAGGGGTCAGGTTTTAGTTGCACAATGTAACTCTTTGTAATTGCACACCACATTATAACTTTTAATTAAAAGAGTACTGTAATAAATGAGCTTGCCAAACATTAATATCATTAGAAATCAATTATTGTTTCATTATAAAATGTTTAAATTTCTAGTTTTCTAAATTTTAAAATTATAGATAGAGCATGAGTTTGTAAATTACATAGTAAAATAATATCTAATTAATATGAAATTTGAAATACATATAAAGAGTAACAAAAATATGCAATCATAAGGTCAAGTTTTCAAAATAATAATTGTATATAAAAAAAAATAATTATTTAGTAAAACATCGCAAAATGTTAAAACTCGTGTAACTTATCAATCAAAACTTTAAAGAACCTATTTTTTCCATCAAAGAACACTATCTAGAGCTCGTGATATTTGATCCACCAAACAATTCCTTTTACTGGAACGGGATCTATTGAGAGCTACTGCACCATGCAATTTCATTTCAAGAATTAAGGTTAAAAGCTAAAAAGTTCATTTTGAATTCCAACCTTTAGTTGGATCATTTTTTGTTGTTGAACTTTTTAATTTTTACCTTTTCACCTTTTGAACATTTTCCCTCTTACTTAAATTCTATTGCCCGATCCAAAAGTAAAAGCACAAATTCAAACCTAAATCATGGGTCCGCCAATGTTTCAGACTCTTATTTCTCAAAAACCAAAAAAAAAAAAAAAAAAAGTTTCAGACTCTTGAGTTGGAGATTTTTCCTCGCATTGGTTGGCGACTATGGAATCCTCTAAACGAAGTACGTCGGGGATCTGCTCAATTGTCTACAATATATATGCCTTGGCCTACATAACAATGATACCAAGAAAATTAGTATGAGATACATGAATGAACTTGGTTGTTGAATCGAACCCATGATCGTATTTATATTGAAGCTTCATCCAAATGGAATTGTCATTGATTTTATTGCAATATTGACTGTTAAATTGTAGTTAATGATCACAACCTGTTGTGTGCCTGGAAATCTATTGCTTTTGAGCTCTGCTCTGTTGAAGTTCTTGAAATATGTAACCTTTATGCTATGTTTGGAAGTTTGGAGGGAGGGGAGAGTAGAGGGGAGTAGAGGGGAGGAAAGTAGTGGGGAAGAGAGTAGAGATGAATGGTTATCCTCCACCTCATTTGGATGTTTTTAAAATTAAGTAAGGGGGAGGGGAATAAGTAGCATTTTCATAATTTGTAATTTTGTTAATATGGTAAGGGTAAAATTTATATTGTCAAACATTTCTATACTCTACTCTCCCTCCAAATCTCTTCAATTTGGGAGAATTAAAAAAGAGGGGTTAGAAGTAATTAGAACCCCTCCAAATCCTTCCAAATCCCTCCCTCTCCTCCCTTAAAATACATCCAAATAAGGTAATCTAACTTACTCTCCCTCCTTCTACTCTACTTCCCTCTGCTCTCCCTCCATTTAAACAAGCTATTAATCAAGCATATATTTATAACTGAGCCTTCACTCATGTAATAACTTATTAAAATTTGGTCAGAGAACTGAAAAATAATTAAGAGAAGGGAAGATGTTTTAAATAACTTATTTTTGACATTTTTCAATTCTTTGATATTCAACCAACCCATAACTAAAGAGGCAAGGGCAAATGTTTAGTGACTTTAGCATCTTTGTTTAGCAATTTGCTTGTTATGAAGCAGATACATCTTATTTCAAAGTTATTGATTAATTTTTCATTTTCTATTTTCTATTCTTAGATAAAGTTATTGGTTAGTTTTTAAGTTAAAATGGTTTAGATTTTTTAAAATAATAATAATAATAAATTAAAAAAATAAAAGGGTTTGGGTTAGGTATAGGTATCCATGGACAATAAATCTGGGTAAGAATTAGGTTTGGATGCTAATGGGTATTAGAATTTGGGTATCCATGAGCTAACATTTCTAGTTAGGTTTGGGTATACCCGATCTAAACCCTACCCATGGCCATACCTAGTGCCATAGATAAGGGTTTTGAATTTACAAAAAAACCTCCTCTGAAGCCACTCTTATCGCCTCTTTCCCCGTTTGCTTTCTTTCCTTTCCTTTCCTTTTTTTTCCCCCTCTATCCTTGTTACCGCATCACTATGATGCAATTAGGCAGTTACCTAAGGTTCCTAAATTTTAACCAATGAGGATATTTCTATACCCTTAAGAGCATTAATCAAGTTCCAAATATTAGACAATAGGTATAAAAAAAATGTTACAAAGGTTAGGCCATTTTGTAAATGCTTGTAAGTCTTGTCTTCCCACTCCCTCCTTCCCCATTCCTTGTGTCTTCTGTTTATATTATCTATAAAAAAAAAATTTTAAAAATGTTTAATAATGCAATTTTCACAAAAAAAAAGTTACAATAATTTAAAAAAATTTCCAAATTAACATGCCAACTAGGGCTGTCCACGGGTTGGGTCAGATCAGGTTTGGGGTTGAATCGCACCCGACTCGATTGAATCAAGTGAGTGGAATATGGACTTGCGACCGACCGAAAGTTCGGGTCAGACCCGATGGCACGGGTCATCAGTTGAACGGGTCGAAACCATTGGGTGATTTCGGGTCTGAATCACAACAAGATACAAATCAAAACCCAAAACAAATAGCTCGAAAAAAAAAAATCAAAACCCAGAAAAAAGAGAACAGAGAAACCAAAAACCCAAACAATAACAAAGAAATCAAAATCCAAATAACACAAACCAAGTCAAAAACAGTAGATCCATGAGATCAAAATGAAAAAGAGGGAGATAAGACTAAACCCACACCACCAATCCTTCCCCCACCATCACCACATCCACAAAATCAATACAATTTTTTTTAAAAGAAAAAAAACAATAATTTTTTTTACTAACCCTTAAACTACAAAGATTAGAGGAGATTTCAAGTAGATTAGAGGAAGGATTCATCGAGATAAGGAGTTTCAAGTTGACTTTTGAGTCAGCGACGGCGGCAATAGGCCCAACTCGGCGACGACAGCGATATGGAGGCTAGGGTTAGGGGTGGCAATAGAACCCAACTCAACAACAAGAGACGGCGGTAGTAAGAAGGCTAGGGACAAGGATTTGAGAGAGAGAGAGATCAGAGAGAGGGAGAGTGCTTTTCTGAAACTAACAAGTTTGAGGTGTGTTTTTTGTTTTTGGGAAAGGTGTTAAGGGCTGACTGCTGAGGCGTGTTCAGCGTAGAATGCAAAAGATAGAAAGTAACCTAGGTCAAAGTTCTTTTTAAAATTATGGGCGGTTGGGTCGTTTTAAACGGGTTAGAATTTAGGAAACCCAAAACCGACCTGTAAAACCGATTTTTAAACTTATCAGACCCACACCCGTCAAATTTGGGGATTCTGATCCGCCCGTGGGTCTTCGCGTCAGATCGAGTCAGGCGGTTGGATCAGGTCAAACAAGTTGATGGACAGCCCTAATGCCAACTCACACATGGGCTCATCGTAATCTCTAATTTAATTTTTTTTTCTATGCTTAGTAAAAAAAAAAAAAAAAAAAATCTCTACTAATTTAGAAATATTATGAAAATTTGTGACCCTAGCATTATTCAAAAGAAATTGTTTAAAGTAATGCTACTTCCACAATATTCAAATCCTTGGTGGCAATTTATTATTGATAGGTAAAAAAAAATAATATTAGTGGTGCACCCAAATTAAAACCAATAACAAATGATCACATTGAATTTGTTGTGAATTTTTTATGAAAAATATTGCAAATGTATATATCGTTACTCAATTGATTATCAAAGACAAAAAAAAGGTTTGAAGGGGGGGGGGGGGGGGGAAGGGGACTGGGGGAAAAGCAATGTGTAGGTGTACCACTTTCTACTCAATTCTTTGTTTTTAAATATATATATTTTTAAATCTTTGTAGCTTTATATATACACACACACACAGACACACACACACCAGCGAGGCTCTCTTTTTTTTTGGGTAGAGGTTAATAATTTGCATCTATTATAATTTGGAAATATATATATATATATATTTTTTTTTTCAAACAAATAAAAAGGATAAACTTTAAAGATAAGGAAAAATAAGATGAACGTGAGGGGAAAGAAGACTAAATTTTAGGAGTTCTCTTAGTTTTATTATTATTTTTATTTTTTAAATTTGGGTGTTTTACTTTTATTCTAATGAAAAATGAATAAAAAATGCTAAGAGAAGTTACCCTTCATTAATGAGATTATTTTTGAACTATGTAAAGTCCAGTTCAAAGAGAAAAATCTTCTTTTATATATATATATATATATATATTACTTGTTAACGAAAAAATTCATTTTCGTACAAAATTAATTAGGTCTAAAAATAGTAATAAGATAATTTGTTACTAGCAATGAGCACAAAATAATAGGTAAAAAAAAAAAAAGTGAAAATCTCAAGAATAAGGGTCTGTATGGATAGAACTTATTTTGCTGAAACTGAAAACACTGTAGCAAAATAATTTTTAAATGTGTGAATAGTGCTATGGGACCCATTTTTAATGAAAAAGTTGATAAAAAATGAAATTTGTGGGTCCATGAACAGTGCACAAGTACACTGTTCACAGTTGAAAAGTCAACAAAAACGGCTCTGAAAAAAAAAAAAAAATTTTGAAAATGCTCAAAGTTGAAAACGTGAACATGGATGTGCTATCCAAATTGCACCAAAGTAAGAAAATTTTCAACAAAAGTTATACAATAATTTAGATGAACAACTCACATATGAACAAGAAATTTATTTTAAAAAAATAAAAAATTTTGCATCTAAAATAATTAGAAGAATAGATTTTAAGTAAAAGAAAAATATTTTTTAATTAAATTTAAATATATAAAATGCCTCAATTGTTTTCATTTATTCAAACACATATTTGCATTTATAAATGAAATTAAAATAATTTTTTTCTTAAGAATAATTAATTTCAATGCAAATATATTTATACATTTAATTGGAGAATCTAATGTATTGCATATAAATAATTGTTTCTAGATTTTACCCACAAATTTCTTTTTTTTTGGAAAATTACTTACAAACTTTAATAGTTGCTCTGCAATGAGATACTTCTTTGGAAAGCCCAAACTTCATCCAAATTCGGTCATTCATTCTAGTTTATATTATATGACTAACTTCAGTATAGCAGGTTGTCTCAAAATAAAAGCAATAGCAACAACGAAGACGATAATTTATCTTTTTATTTATTTTAGAATCAAGAAGTCGAAAATTAAAGAGCAAGATGGCTGACAAGGGACAATATGGAGGATTTGTGTCACAAGACGAAGACGGCCTTCTACTTTGGACTTATGACATAATGCGGCCTTTTCATTTATTTTTCAACAGTGACTCTAGACCTTCTACTTTGGACTTGTTTGTGGCACAACACGCTTGCAAATTGAGCCACTAAATTGGGCCACTTGGGCTGTTACAAATATAATAAGCCACAAGTAAACCTTTAAAAAGAGGATATGTTCATCATATAATGTTTATTTGTTACCATACATGCAATTTTTATTCATAATCAATATCCGACTTATGATTCACATTAAATGAAATTTAGTAACTAGATAGACTCTAAGTTCAGCTGATGTGAAGTGTGAACTTCTATGATATTTAATAAATATAAATTCACAACATGTTCAAATTATAACAACTTCAAGGGTAATTCTTGTGTATTCCTTCTCTCTCTCTTTTTTTTTTTTTTTTTTTTTTTTGTTCAGCTGATGTGAAGTGTGAACTTCTATGATATTTAATAAATATAAATTCACAATATGTTCAAATTATAACAACTTCAAGGGTAATTCTTGTGTATTCCCTCTCTCTCCCTCTCTCTCTCTCTCTCTTTTATTTTTATTTTTACAGTACTCACTAGTAGACAATTTGCTATATCAGGTTATCAAACATCACATTTAACAGTATCATTTTTAAATTGTGCAGTACCAACATCACATGTGATTGTACTTTTGTCACATTTAGTGGTTCCCTTATTTATTTTCTCATATTTGATGGTTTCATTGTCACATTAACTAGTACCAACATCACATTTTATCGTACCTTTCTCACATTCGGTGGTACTTTAATTTTTTTTCTCACATTTGACAGTTCCATTGTCACATTGGATAGCACCAACATCATATGTGACTGTACTTTTGTCACATTGGATAATTCCCTTATTTTTTTTCTCACATTTAATGGTTTCATTATCACATTAAACAGTACTAACATCACATTTGATTGTACTTTTCTCACATTTTGGGGTACTTTAAATTTTTTTCTCATGTTTGACAGTTCTATTGTTCACATTGGGTAGTACCAGCATCACATATGACCGTACTTTTGCCGCATTCAGTTGTACCCTTATTTTTTTTCTCACATTTGACAGTTCCATTGTCACATTGGGTAGTACTAACATCAAATGTGATTTTACTTTAGTCACATTAAGTAGTACTAACATCACATATAATTGTACTTTTACTATATTCAGTTATATCCTTATTTTTTTTCCTCACATTTGACGATTCCATTATCATATTGGGCAGTACCAACATCATATATGACTATACTTTTGTCATATTCGGTTGTACCTTTATTATTATTATTTTCTCATATTTGAAGGTCTCATTGTCACATAGGATTGTACCAATATTACATGTGACATTACTTTTGTCACATTTGGTGGTTACCTTATCTTTTCTTACATTTGATGGTTCCATTGTCATATTAGCAATACCAACATCACAAATGAATGGCCTATCCAAAAAAAAAAAAAAAAATCACATATGAATATACTTTTGTCACATTCAATTGTACCCTTAGAACCTAAAAAATGACCGTAATGCACTTGAAACCTAAAAAAAATAGTGAAATAACCATAGAACCTTAAAAATAACCAAAATGACCCTAAAACCTTAAAGAATTTTGAAATACTCTTGAAAATGACCAAAATACTATCGAAACCCTCAACAATTACTGAAAATACCTTAAGAACTTAAAAATGACCGAATGACCTTGAAACCTAGAAGATGACCAAAATGACCATAAAAACTAAAAAATGACTGAAATAATCCTGAAGCCTAAAAAATGACAAAAATACCCTTAGAACATAAAATGACTATAATGCCCTCAATACCTAGAGAATGTTTGAAATACCCCTAGAAACTTGAAAATGACTGAAATACCCTTAGTACCTAAAAGAAATTGAAATGACCTTGAAACATAAAAAATAACCGAAATACCCTCAAAACTTAAAAATTGACCAAAATACCCCTAATTCCTTCTAAAATTACCAAAATACCTTTAGAACCTAAAAAATATCAAAATACCTTTAGAACCTAAAAAATTACTAAAATACCCTTAATACCTAAAAAAATATTGAAATACTCTCAAAACCTAGAAAATGACCAAAAACCCTTAAAACCTAAAAAATGATTGTAATACCATCAAAACCTAAAAAAAATTATCAAAAGATCCATAGAACCTTAAGAAAATGACCGTAATACCCTTAGAACCTTAAAAAGATAGTAATGCCCTTGAAACCTTAAAATAACTAAAATACCATCAAAACCTAAAAAAATGACTAAAATGCCCTTGAAACTTAGAAAATGACCCAATATACCCCCCCTAAAACTTGAAAATCACCTAAATACACCCAAAACCCTCTAAAATTACAAGAATAAGTTGTATTTTGTTGTATACTTATTAAAATTTAAAAGATGATAAATTATCTAAAAATAAAAAACTATCTAGCTTGTTCAATTGTCAATAAATTTGGTGTGAGCACATAATTTCAAAAATAATATTATGTAAAAGTTCAATGTTACATCGATGGTTTCCCTTTCTTCTTCTTCTTCTTCTTCTTTTTTTTTTTTTTTTTTTTTAATTTTAAGGCTAAATGAAATTACTAAGATTGTTAGTTTTAAATGAAACTTTGATACTAGACATTTCAATTAATTAAAATTTATCTTCTAGTTAACACTATTAATAAAAATTTAAAAAAATCTAATAAAAGTTTGATTATTTAATTCTACTAAATTTTATTTTTATTTTTTCACACTCTTTCTTCTACTAACTCCATCAACAACTTTTGACACCCCCAACATTTAATGTAATGAACAATTTTTTTTTTTTTTTTGAAGGCAACATAAAATCCCACATTCACAACCACTGAATTTGCCAATTTAGACTCCAATTAGACCTGCACAAAATGAAATTTCAATGTTCAAATAGATACCAAATCAAATCAAATAATTTTGCATGTTCTGATGTAGGATGTTTTTGCCATTTAACATGATTTTCAAAGCAAGTTCATTAGTTGGCACGTTTTTTAAATATATTTGTAAACTAGCATCTTGAGTCTTAGTAACTTAAGATTGCTTAAGGAACTCGAGCCTTGAATATGAGCGAAATTCCCTCACTAACCTATAAAAATGACTAAAGTACACTTTAACTTTTAAAAAAAAAAAAAAAAAATCAAAATATCCTTGAAATCTTGAAATAACCTAAATACCTATAAAACCTTAATTTAAAAAATGACCAAAATACATTTTTAGACTTCCAAAATTACTTTTAAAATTTAACAAAATAACACTAAAACACCAAAAATGATTTAAACATCCCTGAAACCTTCAAGATGACTAAAGTACTAACGAACTTTGAAAGGTACCATAATACTATTAGAACCACTATATATGGTTGTTATACTTTAACCTGTAGATGATTATTTTTAAGGTTTTAATCAAATTAGGTGCATTGTAATACACTTATAATGAGAGGCATGTCATACACTCATATACATCATGTGAGTCTTGAACCACTCTTGATATATTGGGTTTGGCTTTTCAACATTACTGTCACTTACAGAGGTTAAATCATTATCATCACTTTTCCTGAAAAAAAAACATCCATCAGCTGCAATTTATATGAAGCTTTTGAAGAAGCTTGGCTTATTTGGGTTTGGGTTTGGGTATGGGTATGGGCTTTTCAATTTAAAACTCGGATTGTTCATTAAAGAGGGGCTTTGACACTGAATTTCTTTTTTGACACTGGAAAATGGAATCGGTCCCATCATTTTATTTTTTACCTTATTGCAAGAATTTTATATGAGGATTCCTTAGTAATCAGGTGTTTGGCATATAGATGGAAAAGAGAATGGAAGAAGGATAATTGGGCAATGGGTTGGTGAATTTCTTCAATATTTTTGTAGGCCATTTTTAAAGGTTGTGGTAAAAATTTCTTGGATTGGGCCAAAATTTGTTTGCCATTCAAGAAACTACTTGGGTAATTGCTCAATTGGTTTTTCTTAAAATGAATAAACCATGAATGTTTAAATCGATCATTTTGGATGTAGAATGTGTTAGTCCATGCACCCATATAATCCTAATAACTAAAATGTTATAGGTCATGTAGTTGAGACGATCTTTTCATTGTGTGTGGTTGTTCCCCTATTGGTTGATTGTGAGGAATCCTTTAATGGTGCACTTTGAATGAAAGATTTTTGAGGGGTCATTTGGTACAGGCATCTGGGTGAGAATTATAGAACTTGTGTCTACTAGGATGAATTTATAAATTTTTGGGTTTTCTCTCTCTGGATCATTTGGAATGAAATGCCATTTGGATGGAAAATATTTATGGACAATTGATGTGAGATTTGATTCTTGATCATATTTGGGCTCAATTGTAAAGAAAGGATGACAACTTGATTTGGTACTATGAAAGCAATTTCATGTCTTTTTTCTGAAATTTGTATTTGCCAACAAGAATCACTAATTATGTCAAAATTTGAGAATACTGATGCATTACGTAATTGGCTTAAAAGATCTATTTTTCCTTTCTAATTAAACAATTTTTTATTTTTTTAAAACATAAAAGGAAAAACAAATCCAAGGGGATTTCATTTTTCTAATTTTTCCTTTGTCCAATAACTCTTGAATTTCTTCTTGCAATATTCCATCAATTCCTGATTCATTTGAATGGGTCTTGCTTTGGTTGGTATATCTTTATCATTGAAGTCTTTTTCATAGGTTAATTCAATATCGTGTTTCCTACAGTTCCAAAAGGCATTTGGGAAGTTCGAACAAACTTCATTTTCAAATTTAAATTTAAATTCTTCAACTTTTTTTTTTTGGTATATTAGGATCTTCTGGTTGTTTTCGATTACTTGATATTGTAGTTCTTGTCGTAGAAATTTATTTGTTTTAACTTCCTTGCTATTCTCTCTTTTTATTGTATCAATGTGTTTAGAAATTGAATACTGTTTAGTAAAGTGATCTCTCCCTTGAAGGGCAAGTAAAAATTTGAATTTTACTTCTTGTCCTAAGACATGTTGTTATTTTTTCACTGCTAGTATATGGAATGGGTATAATAAGGCTAAGAAGGGACTTCCCAATATTACTTTTGAGGTGATGTTCTTTACCAATATAAAAGTAGTTTTAAAAGCATGTAGCATTATAATACCAGTTGGTAAAATTCCTATGAAGGGTATTTTAGTGCTCTATATAAGTTTTTTATTTTTTATTTTTTGGAATAAAATAGGTTTTAAGTCGTCAATGAGAATACCAATTGCAATGATTTTAAACTATAGAGGTATATTTTGAAAATTGCAAATTTATGGTTTAATTTAAAAGCAAGTTCAAAATTTAAGTTTATTATTTAACTAGAAAATTTCTTTGGAATATGTACAAATATTTAGAGAGTTGAAGCCCTGATTGCTGTTATTTGATAAGGGAACTACTGTTTCAATAAATTAACCTCACATTGAAGAGACAGAGACAGTGCACAAGCACTTTTCTTAAATTGCTTTTAGAAAAGACTGAGTTTTAACTCTAAGGGGTAACATAATTAGATTGATACCTCGCCTTATGAAGTGAAGGTCACTAGTTTGAATCTTCCCTTTCCTCGACTAGGGGGTCACTTATAAAAAAATGAAAGAAAGAAAGAAGGCGTAAATGTTAACCAATTGTTTTTTGTTTTTTGTGTTTTTTTTTTTTTTTTGGAAGGGGGGGGGGGGGGGTAATTGAAGTTATTCTAGTTGTGTTTTTTTAATTTTTCATCTTTGCCCTGCATGCTTGTATTGATTGCTTAACTGGCCGAGTCATTTTCGAATTATTGTAGGAAGCTTCACCATCTGTTGTTTTCATTAAAGACCTTGAAATAGTTAGAAGCCCCAAGACCACTTCTGATGATGTCAATCTTATTGAGGATGAAAATGCAAAAGTTGACGGGACAGGTTCAGGCTTCATCTGGGATAACTTTGGTCACATTGTAAGCACTCCCTTCTTCTGTTCTCGTATTTGAATCCATCTTTAGCATTATATGCCATTGCTTCTTTGTTTTCCTTATCTGCAAAGTTCAGTGGCGAGTTCCTAAACAATAATTATCATCAGATTATGTTTGCAGAAGAAAACATCATGCAGCACCTGGGTTTTGTTGAAGGTTTAACATCCTTTCCTAAACAATTTGAAAAATGAATATCATATAACAAAATATACCATATTGCTAACATCCTGACAACCAATGTTGCAGCCGATACTTACATATTTACCTGCATTTATACTGTTCTCTAGAAAATTGAAAGAGGGGTTCATTTTAAGCTTGAATTTTATGTATGAATTAGTGATATGCATACTTACCAATCTAATTATATATATTTTTAATACTTCTGGGTGATTCCTCCCATATTAATGAGAAAAGTCTTATTTTTGTGTGTGACAGGTAACCAATCACCATGTTGTAGCTAAATTGGCAACAGATGGGAGCGGAATACATTGTTGTAAGGTTTTGGCTCTTTTCTTCTAGTTATTATTATTTTTTCACTTGTTTTGACAATCATCATTCATTTAATGTACTAGCCCTTTGTTTGAGTAACAATGCTTTTGGTGCTGTATTTGCAGATTTATCTAGCAGACACAAGAGGCAATGGCTTTTACAGGGAAGGAAAGATTGTTGGTGTTGATCCAGAATATGATCTGGCTGTCCTTAAGGTGTGCACTGAAACTATCATTTAATTTCTTTGCCACGTATTAAGCTTCTTATCATTGATATATAAAGTAGACTTACTTTTCTAAAAAAGAAAAAAACTTTGGGTAACCAGCTTTCTTGGAATCATATTTACTAGAGAGAGCTTGGGGATCTATCAAGTAACACTTTAATAGAGTGATTTTGCAAAATATAAATATATATATATATATATATGGGCTGACATTTAAAATAAATAAAAGGTTTTGTTCAAAACTAAAGTTGATAGCAAGCCCAAGCCCATTTTTATAACTTACATTAACCCCAGCCAACTCTAATAAACAATAAATAATAACTCCTACAATAAACCCCAAGTACCGTACAGATAACAACACTCTTGGCTTGGCTTTGAAGTTCTCTCTCATAATGCATGTTTGTCATAAATTGTTTTCTCTTTCTAAATACATGCTGTCTTTGAATCTATGCATAAACTATTCACCCCCTTCCAAAACAACAGTTTGCAGTCTCAATTTAGTGATAAGATGAAGCGATAAAGGTGGAAAATTAAGAGATTTTGGTGCTCCTTGGTTTTTGAAATGAAAGATTTTCTCCCAATAAATGATAGCTTTGCTTGTTGATGCTGTACAAATTTTTTTTTTTTTTTTCATATATATCCATTTCCTTTGGCCCATGAAATTCCTCCATCAATTCTTTCGCAGTCTCTTGGTTTCCTTTTTTGAAAGGAATGTTAATTTATGTCGAAAATTATATTATAACCAAAAAAAAAAAAATCTCTATTTGGTTTTTCAGGAAATAATTTTTATGTTCAATATTGTTTCTTTCCCTATTTTCTTTGGCTATTTGAAACAATTTAGAATTACTCACAAATTTGAGCTGGGTATTAGAGAACATTAGGCCTCAGTTTTGGCTAATTGAAACAAATTTTTTTTTTTTTCTCAATGGCAATTAGTGCTGACCCTATTCAACTTCTAAGAAAAGGTTCTGCTTCTTTTTTTAGGAGCCAACGATAAAATGTTATGTCAATGGAAAATTGTAGTAATGCAGCATGTACTTGATTAGTGAATCTCACTGAAATATTAAGCAATTCTAATTGAAGATTTAGTTGTAATTCATTTCTTGAATTGGGAAAAAGGTGAATGGTCTTTAGTTATAATCCTAACTTGCAATACTACCCTGAGCAAAACCAACTGCAATCTGATGTAATGCAGTCTCTTGGCATCATACAATGACTTGAGGCAACTCTTGAATTCCATAGATATTATATCACATAGTTTTTATCAATTCAATGCATTAAGACATGATAAAGCTATTCACAGTTAACATTATTTTTTGGGCTGAAGTTTTAACAGAGCTAACTCCTTTGTGGGTTTTGGGCTGGTTATTATAGTTGACTAAAGAAGACGTGCAAGCTTGTGTTAGATAGCCTGAAGTGAACATAAAGAACCTAGATTGCAAAGAGCTATCAAGGAAAGGGTTGAAAGAATTGCAAGAGTGGATGGTGGACAACTGGGTTCCTAGAAATTGCTAAATTCAATTAGATATTGAAATGGCTATTGAGGGAAATTTAGAGCTAGGAAAATGACTAAAATTAGAGTTGTTTCTGAATATGTTTCAATGGAGATTTGAGATATTTGAAGCTGGCCAACCTCATATTAAAATGAATTTCTTCTGAGTGTCTCTCAATGGTCCTGTATCCAAGCAAAGTTTGATTGCTTCAATTTTTTAGGATGGTGCTTTATTCTTGAATGAGTTCCCAAATAATTTGTTTTCCTTTTTGTATTCACTTGCTAACTATGTACTTTGAGGTTCCATAATGAGATGGAAGTGCTTTCAAACTCTTATCACTAATTCATTAATGGGTGCTACCTATGTACTTTGAGGTTCCATAATGAGATGGAAGTGCTTTCAAACTCTTATTACTGATTCATTAATGGGATTTGCGTGGTTTCTTTTTTATACTATCCTATTTTGTTGTGATGTGTTAGGGATATGGCACCAATTGCATTTTGGTTTCTATATTGTCTCTGTGGAATTGTATAGCATGGTCTTCAATTTCCTCTTGAAGCATTATTTGTAGAATTAGATCCAATCTTGCTTGAAGAATAGTAGCTCTTTAGAAGACTCATTTGACATTTGGAAGAACATAAGTTCATTACAAAACTCAACATTTGTAAGAAGGTGGCTCATTAAGTTATTTGCATCTCTATCATATAAACGCCTAAACATTCCTCTTGGATATGATATTTTATGTTTCATGTTTATTTTTAAATAAATTTAAGGTTTAATGTTATACATGGTTAATAGATCTGCGACAAGTAATAATTTACCTTAGCTGTATATGCAAGCAAATTTTGAGGAACGTAAACCTATTAATATTCCCAAAGGGTTTTTTAAAAACACTATTGAGATTTTCACCCAACTCTTCCAACTTTTGTAATCTCTTATCAAATATATGATGGTGATATATGCTCTACATAGCATGCACTTATTTTTATGTATACATGGATTACACCTTTACACACAGTTTTTCCATGCATAGAAAAATATCACATTTTGCTTAAATTTTTTACACATCATAAATATTCAACTTAGGCTATAAGATAACGTTTTATAAAAATATTTTAAGATGCACCGTGCGTTCTGCGGGACATTGGCTAGTTGTATAAGAATTGGTCATTAATGGCAAAGAACTTCCAAAAAAATTATATTAATAAGGATGGGGAGAACGAAGAGTTAGATGTTCCATTGTTGGTCATGGTCTTGGTATAGAAACTTCAATCAGCCTTGAGCTCATGATTTAGGTCCGCCCCTACCTTGTAAAGGTCACTGGACTTTGAGGATAAATGCCTTTTGGACCAAAATGGAAAGAAGCAAAAATGACCCTCCAACATTCGACTACTATTAAAAAGTCCAAAGGCCGAATATTGTATCCGGGTCGGGGTCCAACAAAATGTAGATGGATCAACAATTGCTATTTACTTGCAAGACCAAAAAGAGAAATTTTTTCAATTCCAGATTTTATTAAATCAAATTAATGTAGATTTCAAGTTTAATGTGCCCATTGTTTTTGCTAATACCAACCAATGTTATCAAAATGCAACATTAACACCACACTCTTGTTCACTTTTAGTGACTCTACTTAACTTAAAATTCTTCTAACAACAAATTCTACCATAGGAAATTAAAAAAAAAAAAAAAAAAAAAACTCTTGAAATAGACATATAAAAGAGGTTTAGTACAAAAGGTATATTTACATTAACTGCCTCAGCTGTATGATAAATAAATAATAAATAATTATTGAAAGCTCAAAAGCATTGATATACAAAAGTTGGTAACAAAGTCAAAAAGGGGGAGGAATTCTTTGGCTGTGTTTATTTTATTACTGGGGTTTTGATAAGAACCATCCTCAAAACGACTCAGTTGTAAGACACATCGTCTCTTGGTCTTCATTTAAAGCCAAACGATGCCGTATTGCTGCCTAAAGGCTCAAGCCAAACTGCTCATACGTCAAATGCTGTCTCATCGCTGTGTAAAGGATCAGTGTCAGCCTTAATACAAAACGGTGGCACTGTTCTTTATGCTATGTGTTTTAGTTTCACATGTGATTTGTATTGATCCACGTGTCTGCTAATGATTAGTTATAGATCAAATTTGGGATGACCAAATCTAACACATGTAACAAATACTATTTCTTTTCTCCATTAAAGTATTAAAATGTTGTAGCAAGATTAGACATTTATCAAATAGAGAATTTTTTTTTTTTTTTTTAATGAAAAAAAAAAAAGGCCAAAGAAATTGGATTTAGGTTGGATATGGATATCTATAGATAAACAAACCAGGTAACATTTGGGTACAGATAGTCGGTACTAATTGAATAAGGTCATTGAGTATTTATGGGTAAAATAATCGGGTTGGGTATGGGTATACTTGACCCATATCTGATCCATAGCCATACCTAGATCAAATTCTGTTGTAACTGTTCCTAAGAGCTACAAGTTAATTTCTGGGGTTTGAGCATTCATGTGTTAGGTTTAATGCATTTTTAGTTAGTCTATAAACTACACTTTTGTAAGTTTGGCTAATGTACTAATAATCACAGCCACATCAGTTTTAATACTTTATTACAATTCCATTCAAATATTATATTATCTTTCCCTAAGTCTCTTTTTTTTTTTTTTTTTTTTCACCCAATCCTTCCTGTAAGCGACTAAATTTCTAGTTCGAAATAAATCAAACAAGTAAAATAGTTTCACAAATGCGAATTTGTATTGTTGATTGTGTGGTACAATTCTCTGAAATTACAAAAGAGTGATCCTCTGATTCGATCTCCTTGCAAAACTTATTGATTAGATTTATGGTAATGTGGATTTGACTTGAACACAAAATATCCTTCAATTTGGTTGAGGGATGGATCGAAGATTACTGAAACGGAATTACAATGAATCTCTGGCTATGAGCTTGTTTAGAAATCCTTTGTTCTTCGCGTTCTTCGTGTTCTTCGTGCGTTCTTCGTCTTCGAAGGTTTGTGGTGGAAGTTCTTCGGAGCTTTAGAGGCTTGAATCCGTTGAGCTTCACTGATTTGTGATTTGTTGATGTTTTCGGACACTTTTGGCTTGATTCCCGCGAACTTTAGGATCTAGGCAGATGATCTGGATGATTCTGCTTCGAATGTTCTTCGATTTTGGAGTTGAAGTTCTTGAAGTTCTTGAAGGCTTTGAGGCTTGATCTTCGCAGAGCTTCTTCACTTCTGAATTCTGGTCCTCCTAAATGTCTCAGGAAGGCTTCTATTTATAGGAGTTTTGGGGTGGGTGAGCGACACGTGGCGGAGCTTGATTGGTGACACATGTCACAGCTTAATTGGTCCGCTTAAGTCATCGCTTACACGTGCGAGGCTGCTTGAGTCATTGCTTACACGTGCGAGGCTGCTTGAGTCATTGCTTCCACGTGCGAGGCTGCTTGAGTCATCGCTTACATGTGCGCTGATGCGTGATTGGCTCTTGCATGACACTTGGCAAATTTATGTTGGCTTCTGAATAGTGATAGCAAAACCTAGCAGCAATACATGGTGTTCTGTAATTGGCTGTATTTTGTGGACTTGGTAATGTGATGTGTCAGCTTGTGATAGGTCGGGAATTTTCCCTCTCTACACTTCCCAAACATCTCCCACTCTACCAAAGATTAAAACAGCCAACTACATCA
Organism: Quercus robur; assembly: GCF_932294415.1. Classification (NCBI taxonomy): domain Eukaryota; kingdom Viridiplantae; phylum Streptophyta; class Magnoliopsida; order Fagales; family Fagaceae; genus Quercus; species Quercus robur. The sequence goes on along the minus strand of NC_065538.1, from coordinate 60,764,044 downwards.
AATAAAACAGTTTTTAGATCAATAGTTCAAGCTTCAAGACTTGGGGACTTTGAAGTATTTTCTCGACCTTGAAGTGGCAAGATCATCTAAAGGCATTAGCTTGTGTCAGAGGAAACATGCACTGGAAGTGTTAGAAGATGCTGGTCTCACTAGTTGTAAACCTACAAAGACTCCTATGAAGCAAAACTTGAAATTGAGCAAAAATTAAGGAAAATTGCTAGTTGACTTGACCCTGGTGTTTACAGAAGGCTTGTTGGAAGGTTGTAGTATCTCACCATTACAAGACTAGACCTTACATTTGCTGTGAGGCTGTGAACAAGCTTAGTCAGTCAGTATATGACAAAACCAAGAAGACCCCACTTACTTTCTGTTTTTTGAGTGCTACAATATTTGAAGAAGTGTCCAGACCAAGGTATATATTTTCCATCAAATTCAAGCCTACACATAAAGGGTTTTGCAAACTCAGATTGGGCAGTTTGTGTGGACTCAAGGAAGTCAACTACATGTTATTGTATCTTCTTAGGTGACTCCTTAATGTCTTGGAAATCCAAGAAACAATCCACTGTGTCAAGGTCCTTAGCTGAGGCTGAGTACAAGGCTATGGCGTAGCTGTTTGTGAAATATCTTGGATTCTTGCTTTGTTAAAATATTTTGAAGTTCAACATCATCAACTAGCTTTGTTGTTTTGTGACAACTAGTCACTAACCCATGTGATACACAAAAAAATTCAGAAAAATGTTCAAGCAGAACTTATTTATTTATAAGATTAATCCCTAATATTGATATACTCCATTCTAGAATTGCAAAAGCGAAAAATTTATAAATCTTTTCTCCTCCTTTGACAATCACATTTATTTCTCAATTAAGTTGCCTTGCTTCTCATTATTGGTACATTTTGTGGTTGGAAAAGAGATATGCAAGTGAAATGTTTAGTTCATATTGCAAAGTTACATGCAACTTATAATTTGTTTCTAAATATTTGATGATTGATCTATTTATTAAAGCCTATTATACAAACTATATCCTAAAGTTGTAAGGAACAAGAACAACCCAAGTTGTTCAATAATTAAACACAGCCTTTTGTAACTCTCAACATTCCTTTAGAAAAAACTTTCAATATCCAGCCTTATTCACAATTTGTTTTTTTTTTTCCAATAAGTAGCCTAATTTTCAAAATGTTTCCTCTTTCCTTTAGATTCAAATAACCAACAAGCTAGACCACTCCCCTCTTATATCTCCAATGAACCAAAAACTGCACTTGAATTTGGCCATAATTATTTTAAAGATCAACCAAAGAACCAAAAATAACACTTGAATTGGCCTCAAATGTTTCCTCCTTCTGTTTTTTTTTTTTTTTTTTTTTTTGGGGGGTGGGGGGGGGGGGGGGAGGTGGTTGATTAGATGTTTAAACTTTGTGTTTTTGATGAATTTGGGGATACCCAGATTATATTTTTTTTGTATGGATGAGAGAACGAGTACTTAATTTAGAGTCAAATCCCTCTCATAATAAAAGTTTTTGAGTACATGAACTAAGTCGTGCCTTCCTATGGTCTATACATATTGTTTGTCCTTTGCTTTTATGTATTGAAGTCAATATATGGTGATAGCTACTTGAGGTGTTGGACATAGATTTGCCTTATAAACGTGCACTTCTGTTGTTTTTGCATTAAATGCTTCTACAAATAGTAATTGGGTAGTCAGATTTTACCATATCAAAGCTACCTTGAGATTTCATTTGAGAGGAGAAATTGAAAAAAAAAATTTGTGCTAAGTGTGCTTCTTTTAGTTTTCTTTTAGAGTTCTCACATGTCCAATTAAGCATTTTGTTAACTTTGGTACAAATTTTTCATGTTTACGCAAAATGAGAAATTTTTTTTATTTGAAATGGTTGAGATTTAAGGAGCTATTGTTGCCATTGATTATTAGTGATGATCTTTGCTAATTCTTGCTGCATCAATATTGGTAATATGTTTCTAGAAAGAATGACCAGTTTGTGTTTTTACTTTAACCTTACCTCCTATAGAAAAGATTGTTTTTAATCTATTCTACATATTTATTTTAATTTGTTTAAGTGTTTGATTAAATATTTTCCTTCTATCTATTTATGTCTAATAGCAAAGGTGCAATGAGAGTTAAAGATGTGTGCATTGTTTTTAGAATTACTCTTCATTCTCATGAAGTTCTCTTTTCTCCTCCATTTGATGTTAATAGTTTTAGAACTAATTCCATTTAAATTTGATGATTTATCTACACAAATCAGATGGATATTGTTCAAAATCCTAAATTCCTTGATGTGTACTATAGCAAATTTTCATTTGAAAGTCAGATTACTTTGAAATTTTCATAGGATTTATTAAGACGTTCGACTTTATTATCTATTTCCCTTCCCATTTCGCACTTTATGATTTTTTTTTTTTTGGTGTGAATGATCTTAATCTATGTAGCAGATTGCATTGTTGTTGACTACAAGTATTTTTTTACATGGGTTTCTAGTGGACTCGGATTATCACAATTGGGTATTATGATACTCGTCCCCTTATGGCATTCATCATCATGTCCATTTTCTCTTTCATCATCAGCATATCCTGGGCCATGCGCATCACACTGACTTCCATTTCAAAGGGATGGCTAGTGTCTTCTGAACCGTCTCTTTTGCTAGGGACGTTGCTCTCTTCCCAATCTTCCCTCTCTTGTTTGCCCCCTGTAGGTAGGTGACTACCAATTTGCTCGTCAGCATCCCGCTCGTCACGTTGTCCTTCTTGGCATCACTTGTTCCTTTGGTTTAACTGTTGTTCCAACTCCTACTTACGATGGGTGGATTCCCTGTTTCCTGGTTAATGGTAGCCATTGAACACGCCTGGACCATACAACTTTTTCTTCTTAGAAATGGTGATATGGCCAATCACAGTGTAATTGTTTCCCACAGACACCGCCAACTGATGATGTGCTAAAATCGTCAGTGAGTTGTAGGCTCCAAGTCACTCTAATGGGTACCTGTGGATAAGAACAAATAGACCAAATAGAAGGCACCGGTGTGGTATCGGCCAAAAATCTTCTGAAAGTCAAGTTAGTGAATGAGAAATCTCTTACGAACTCTATAGTGAGAGAGCTAGAGAGTTTCTGCATACTTGAGAAAAGGGGAGGTCTGGTGCTTATATAGTAGTGAATGATGAATCGAGATCCCTTCAAAGTAAGGATCTTTCCTTGTGGGGAGGGTTTGGCACTCTAGGGTTTCCAAGATTTTAGGGTGCCTTTTCATATGAAAAAGATATGGGCATTATCTTGTGTGTTTTCCAAGATGTTTCCATGTATAGGTATCCGTAGAGTACAAGTTAAGATATGCTGGACCCATCGGCCACTTGCTTCATCCAGAGGTTCCTTGCCGGCGTATGGAGGCGCCCGTCGGGTATCACGGTGGGGTTGTCGCTCGCGTCATCATCACTTTTGGTCCTCTGCTTATGCCCATGGAGCCGACAAGTCCGTAGGCACTGTCGGCTTCTTGGTATGATACATATTAAATCATTTTTCAAGAATACCCTTATCAATTTACAAGAATATAATGTTATTCTATTATATATCATGCCTTGGATAATTTGGTGCTTGACTTATGACTATATTTTTTATTTTGATGCTTCTTTTCTCATTTTATTTTTTATTTCTCTCAAAAAAGGTATTTACTCTCTCTCTCTCTCTCTCTCTCTCTCTCTCTCTCTCTCTCTCTCTCTCTCTCTATATATATATATATATATTATTTATTCTGTTTTGATAAATCATTGTATTTTTGTATATAATACTATTGTGGGTTAATACAATTTGGTATTGTATTTGATTTTTTAAGTTTTCCATCACAAGTCCTTTCTCTCCCTCTTTTAGCTTTTGTTTGATTTTTTTTTTTTTTTGGACATAATACTTAGTTATTTAGAAGTAAGATTTTAAATTTATATCAAAATACAATGTTGGCTATTTATTTGAATGTGTCTATCAACTATTAAAATTAAACTACCCAAGATGAATATGTATAGACAATATTTTAATTTTAACTTTTCATTGATTTATTATTTAGATATAACATCAAAATTAAAGTAAGCGAGTATGTAAAGTTAAAAATGTCTAAGATGAATTTGTAAAGCCAATATATTTATATATTTGATATTGTCAAAAAATTGAAAGTAAAAAATAAAAAATAAAAAGAATAATGATGTGGCCAATGATGTGACAGATAAGAATGCTTAATAGAAGCATAGTAACAAAAATACAAAACGAAGATCCAGTTAAAGGCAATTAAGTCTTAATAAATAAAAGAGTATGTAGTTTAAAAAAATAATTTTAATCATGTTCTCTTTATGTTTTTATACAAATTATTTTCTTGATTATGTTCTTTAATTTTAATAGGTGAAGTGTTCAATTTTGGACATAAATTTTACTTTTTTCTTACATATTATTTTAAATATTAAATTTATAATATGGTATAGTCTCTTAGGAATGTCTAAGAAATATGTTGTTTCAATCTCATGTATCTATATTAGTAAATAAAACTCAATCAATAGTTCGAAGCTACTTTTACAATAAGAAAAATTATAAATATAATAATCTCTTTTTAAGAGAATGAAAATTTTGAATAGTATATTTCAAACTCAAATAGTTTATTTGTACAGGAAAAACAAATTAGGAAAATATAATGCACGATAACATAATTTATCAAAATATGAACTACCTAAAAAATGATTAATATCAATCAAATAAATCCAAATAATAAAATGATGATGTATTTTTTGAGATAGATAAATGAAAAATATTTTTAGAAATTGTTTAAGTTTTTGGGGGAACAAATTATTTTCCACAAAATTTATAGAACAAATTATATATTATACCATAACTAAAATAAAATTATCTATTCCCACGTAGCAATTTTTGATGTGCATTATATATATATATATATATATATATTTATTTATTTATTTATTTATTTATTTATATCTTTGTTGTTTGATTGTCCTTCCTCACATACTAGAAGAGTTTTCCATTTGCAGCATCTATGTGGAGGATTTAATGGCAGTAGGAGTGGAGAATGGAACTGCTGTACAGTATCCCTCCAGTCCCTCCTATCAATTACCCTCACTGTTTAAGTCTAAATGTCTTTTCTAATGGCTTCAAGCCACATAAAAAATTATTCCTTTTGGAGGAGAAGTATTTATGAAAGTCTTAATTAAGTACATAAAATGTAACTAAGAGACATGATGTTATGATGTCTCAAGTGGCTTGCCCAATGAAGTCATCAGTAGAGAATGTGTCCTTATCCATGATGTTTAGAATAAGTTTGTATTAGTCTCCTTGTCCGGATACTCTACCCTGAATGTAATTTTCTCATTCCTCACTGGAGATCCACCTTGACCTGCTCCAATATTGGTATATCTCATTATTTCTATAAAAGAAGCTGCAACTATAAAAGCAGTATACCCTATGCATATTTGATTTGGTGCATTCATCAAACAATTTAAAATTTGAATTTTAGAGGCAAAATCTTAAGGAACAAATACAAGACTTAGAATTAAAAGCAAGCCTCTCCCTTTCTCTCCCTCGATCAAATTATATGTTCTAGAACCCTAGTCCATGAATCCTAAGTTGGACCAAGTTATCATAGGCTGAAACAGAAATTACTGTTAAGTTTTCTCGTAACTCTATAGTTCGAGAGGTGTCGAGCCAAGTATCGAGATTCATTTATTCTCGATTGATCAACAGGTAGAGAGAGATATCGAAATCTTGTTTTCTTGAACAGTTTCTTGTACAGTCTTTGTTTTCAAATAATACCACTTGGACATTCCTTGAACACACTAAAACTAAGACTCAATTACATATAAAGTGCATTTCATCACGTGTTTGCTAATACACAAAAATATGACCCGAACAATTTCCCCATTTAACAATCTGTTGACAAAACCATAAGAGTACATTAAATGTCCTTAAATATATTCTACTCAAATTTCAAGAAAAATAACCTAATCTAAACATTTAGTCTCTTGAAGAACTTTAAAAAAGAGAGCTCTAGTATTGATCTAGTTTAGAAACCTATCTTTGAATGCATTGAGTTCAAGTTACACTTGGTGTAACTCTAAATAATGTTACACCATCGAATAACTTGATATAAAATTCATATTTTGAAAATCTCACCCGTAAATTACATGTTTTATATGTTCTTAATATTATACCAATTTTCATGTTAATTGGATATTATTTACTATTCAATCCTTAAACTTATCTTTTATGTATTATTTTAAACTACAAAAAGTTGAATTTAAACAATTGATTGTTGACATGACTATTAAACAATTAATTATGTAGGTCTCTTCCTATTTCTTTAATTGGACCTTATCTTCCTAACAAATTCTTCTGGAGAGGACAATTTTATGGCAAGAATGATGATTTCAAACTTTTTTCATTTTTTAGCTATGCCGCACTTGAGTTACTTCTTCAAAGTAAAAAATACGATGTTAAAGTTATAAATAAATCATATTTTTTTTTAAAAGTAAATCAAAGTTATACCGGTCTATATGATTTACTTGAGTAAACTTTGATGCAATGTTTTAAAGTAAAAAAATATGAGTAAATCATATTTTGATGCAAAGTTTACAAAAACTTTGATGCAATGTTTAAAAGTAAACATTTCATATCAAAGTTATTCCGGTCTATATGATTTACTTATATTTCTTAAAAGTAAAAAATATGATTTACCTCTTCAAAGTAAACTTTTTTCATTTTTTTACTTCAAAGTAAACATTGCAAGTTCAAACTTCAAAGTAAACATTGCCCATCGTATTAAAGTTAGGTTGGGGTTTAGGTTAAAGCTATTCATATTTTTCTAAGTGCATCAAACTTCTTTTATATAGACCGGTATAACTTTGATATGAATGTAGTTGCTTCCACAACGTTGTCAAAGTACAAGATTTATATCTCCAAAATCAATCAGAGTCGGTGAAATACCTCCTATTAATAATAGTGCAATAAGAGGAACAATTAAATTTGAGTTTATTTATATGTTATGAAGCACTAAAGTAGAAGAGAATAGATAGCATTTTCTCAGAGTATTTGCAAGTACATAGAGTTCTTCGTAAAAAGTATATTTTCTTTAGCAATCAACTATTGGAAGTTTTCCCTTTGAAAATCCTTCCAAGTCCGTAAAATGCTAATGGTCCCCTGTTAGTAAAGGTTGCCACCAAACCCAATCCTTCCTTTTCCGCATTGCATGAAATGTGAACTAAGAAATATGGAAGTCAATGCCTTTTGTTATAAGAAATAACCTTTCTTGCCATCGTGTTAATGAATTTCTAGATCATAGACAATCTTTATAAATGGATTGGGTAACCTTTTTTTTTTTTTGAGAAAATACTCATTTACCCATTCCCATTGGATCTCTCATCAATCAATTCATTGACTAAATAGCTTACGAGATTGCCAGTTGCCAACTAGTAGTGATGTTTGAAAACATTGTCAAAATTTCTACCACTAATCTTGAACTGGGAATACTAAGTTGAAATATAATTAGTTTCAGTTTTACTCCTCCTTAGGCAGGTTTGATGAAGAACTGATTGATTTACAAAGGGGGCCATTGATATTTGATTTCTTATGCATTTTGCTTTCTTTCTTAAATCTTATAATTAGGGGAATGATTATTTGATTATTGTATGCAAAGTTGCATATTATTGGTTAACTTTTTCCAATGAGTCCATCTTGATTCAATTGTTGCCATATTCCTGCTACATAAGTATTTGGTGTACGTAAGTTGAAACAGTCCATCATTGGTATAACGAGAGTACTCTCGTTGTAGCCTTTTACTGACAATATGTAAATAACTAAAAAATTTATCTCAAGTCATAAAGACAAATGCAAATATTTTACCTTTTTCACGTTCCCATGTCCCTTCCATGTGGCGTCATGGGGGCAACAAAAAGGGGATCAAAGCCATGAATTAGTTCAATACCTAGGAAGCAACAATCTTTCAATTGAGTTCAATAATAACAAATCCAATTTACTTCATATGTTTTAGCACTAGCATTCTAGCAAACAGAGACAATGTAAACAATTTTTATTTTATTTTATTTTTTTTAATTCAATTGTTATAACAAGTGAGGTAGAGAGGGATTCCAACCTTGATTATCCTCATAAAGGAGAAAAGGTAATGTCACTCACTAAGTTACAAGACTGTTAGCTAGACATAGTAAACAAGGCAGAAAATCCAAACGCAAAGAGCTGATAATTCTCCCCTCTAAACTCGTAAGCCATTATAAACTGTAGAGATAGTCAGCATATGACACCTGCAATTGAAAAGGTTCTCAAAGGATATAGTCAGTGTATTAAATTTTAATTAATCAATTATGACTGCAATCAATTAAACCTTATTCCAAACAAGTAAAAATAATCTTAAGAAAACTAACTTCAAAAACCTCCTGGACTTCAAGATCACAATGTATCTATAATCGATAATTGTACATCTCTTTCTCTCTCTCTCTCTCTCTCTCTCTCTCTCTCTGTGTTAAAGTTTTCCTTGACATGAAATTTTGACACAAACTAAGCCATAAATAAACTACTTCTCACCATTTCTAGATAGACCTCCCCAAAAACTTTTTTTTTCCAATCACTTTTCAGTTTCCATCCACACATCTTTGCAGTAGTAACCAAAAGAGCCCCACCCAATAAAAATAAAATAAATTACAAGGTCGCAATTCATAGGATTAATTGGAATGAAATAAGAAAAAACAGAAAACAGCAAATGAATCATTACGTAATGTAGACAATATATTGCAAAAATAAGGTTTGAATCAAATATTTAAGCCTGAAAGATATTGAATTTCATAGGAGGAAAAAAAAAAAAAAAAGCTCTATAACACAGAAAGACAGTTGATTGAACTGTAGAAGTGCTTACTTTGTTAGTCTTAGCTAATTAGAACATAAGTCCAGGAAAAGGCGTCAAAGGTAACTTGTTATTAGTATCGTAAAGCTAAATAGCATCCACCACAAAGCCTGAACAAGATAAGAGCAATGAAAGAGCAACAAATTAGAGTGAGAAACCACATAAGGCTCTTCTTTGAATTTACAAAGCAGGGAGTTTTGACCAAAAGCCCAGAGCCAACTAATAATTTTATTTCTGTTTTCACTTTTTTATATTTCCTAATGACCTGAGCAATAAAAAGTTTAAATGGGGAAAGGCTTTTCAGTATGACCACTGATTATGATGAGAATCATTGTCCTCTGTAAGTTTTAAATATGTGTGTTAGTTTTTAATTGGAAGTTTAAATATCTAATATTTCCAGACATCCAACTTTATTTAGATATGCTTCACATAATCCATGTAATTAATAAGGTAACATAATTAAGATATACTAATCTCCTTTCATTCTCTCACACACTTCACTCTACTCTAACCATGAATGTATTAAAATCCAAACCGACACAATGTGCTATTCACAAAAAGAAAATTTGGCAACTTTGTGAAACGAGTTAATGATTATATGGCAAAGGCCATTGGAATTATGATATATAGTAATTAAGTTCTTTTCTTTTTATAAGTAATAATATTCTATTATATTAGTGGAGAAACATCGTGCATGAGTGTGCACACAAAGTTCCCCTAGAGAATTACATGGTCCTTACGTATGAAGAGAGGGAAAATCAATAAATCTACAATAGAATTTATATCACTTGTGCCAAGGGCACAAGACCACTCAAACACTTAAAAAAAGAGGGAATAAGTGTACTATGACAAAGCACATAAAATGGTTTTGCCCCTTTTCTTTACAAAGAGGTCTCATAAATTAGCACATGAGCAATGACAAATCAAGTTTAGGGAAATGAACACCAAATGGAACATTAAGAGTATGAATTCTCAAGAAAAGTACCTTATAAATCTGGATCCTTCATTCCGCTCTTCATCACTGATCCAAATTCTTTAGGAGGCCATATCTACATACAAATGAACACGTATCTATAACTTTGCAATGATAAAATTAAACAGATTGACTGTGATATTTTCAGGATGATAATTATGAAGGGTCGAATATCAAACGCCAACCAGTGACATTAAAGTCCTAGAGGTCATGACATAAGTGTGAACTTGATACATCTTGATAACAGTTTCAATCACCCACTCAAATGTTGGGGACAATAAGAAGAATAATAACAAATGTTTCATTAGCTGTCCATACTTTCAGGACTTCAATTAAAGGCTATAACCAATGGCTTCTGCAACTGGCTGTCAACTTTATGCAATTATCCCCCTAGGCTTAGGACTTAAGAAACCAAGACTTTGACAATTTCACTGATTTTCATTAAGGTGAACCAGCCAATCAGAACATTAGCATTATAATTGTTAAACCATGAGTATAAAGTGAGCGATCTTATCAGGTTATTCACACATAGATCACATCAAATTCTCTTGTCCCAAATGCAATGATTTACCATGCACTTCATACGGATGCTGCGTAGAGTGTGGACAAGTGCATTTTATGTGGAATCTCAACTATGTTGAATTGACTACATAAATCCTTCTTTCAGTTGATGCTTCCTCATCCTATAAGTATTTTGTCCATCTTGTCTTGAATTGGTGAACTTCTAAAGCTACATAGAATTCATTACAAGACTGCATGTATGTTTTTCTTACGTATGTCTTGCATTGCCTCTCAAGTCTCATCCATCTTAGTCTTTATCCAGCTACTCTGAACTTTACTTGATAGTTTAGCATTCCATATATAACAACTGAAGTTGTACAAGGATTGCTATCAATGAAATTGATAAAATGAATATCAAGAACAAAGAACCATGCAACAATCTTTTTACAAATTTCACCCATTCAGAACATCATATATACCCTTTCTTAAAAAAATTAAAAAAAATAAAAAAACACCTATTTAGAAATAAATTTTACAAGAAAATGATTTCCAGACAAAAAGCTTCAGATCCATCCAAACCATTCTGATCCAAAGTATCCATTCAAAACATAAAATGCATGTAGAAATTCATGCAATCATCCTCCTAGGCTTAGGACTTTAGAAACCAAGACTTTGCAAATTCACTGATTTTCATTAAGGTGAACCAGAACCAGCCAACTAGAACATTAGCATTATAATTGTTACACCTGGAGTATAAAGTGAGCTATAAGAGGTTATTGGTGTTATTCACACATATATCATATCAAATTCTCTTGTCCCGAATGCAATGATTTACCATGCACTTCATATGGATACTGTGTAGAGTGTGGACAAGTGCATTTTATGTGTAATCTCAACTATGCTGAATTGACAACATAAATCCTTCTGTCAGTTGATGCTTCCTCATCCTAGAAGTTTTTTCTCCATCTTTTCTTAAGTTGGTGAACTTCTAAAGCTACATAGAATTCATGACAAGACGCATGTATGTTTTTCTTACATATGTCTTGCATTTCCTCTCATCCATCTCAATCTTTATCTAGCTACTCTAGGCTTTTCTTGATTGCTCAGCAATCCATATATAACAATTGAAATTGTACAAGGATTGCTATCAATTGAAATTGATAAAATGAATATCAAGAACAAAGAATCATACAACAATCTTTTTACAAATTTTACCCATTCAGAACACATATACCCATTTAAAAAAATAAAAAATAAAAAACTATTCAGAAATAAATTTTACAAGAGAATGATTTCCAGATAAAAAGCTTCAGATCCATCCAAACCATTCTGATCCAAAATATACATTCAAAACATAAAATCCAGGTAGTACTTTTTTTTTTTTTTTTTTTTTTACCACCTCTAAAAATACCGATTCAGAACAAATATTGAATGTGCTAGAAATCTACACTATATCATCTTTTGAGGTTTCATTAATAAAGAATCCACACCACAATAGAGAGAAAAAAAATGCAATGATCCATATAATCAAACACCATAACAAGACTTGAGACTTACCCCAAGTAACTATGAGGAAGAAATTTGTATAATTGAGGCTTACCATGAATCTTTAGTGAAGAGCAAGGGATAAACAGAGATAAGATGGTTAGGATCACCACAGATAAGATGGATGGGTTGATCATGCTTGAAGGCAATATGGATTTGGTGCGCTCAAAAGAAAATCCCACGTTCAGTGAATCTATCAAATTACGCTTATTTTGATTGGAATTAAACCAAGAATTTGTCACCCCCGCAAACCCCTTTTTATTTCCCCCATTAATTTGCACCTTATTCTTTCTTCAAGCAAAACAAAGGAATTATAAAATTCCATTCCTCAAATTCCGGCTCTCCCTCAAATTCCCTTTCCAAACACACAATAAAGGTATTAATTGGTTACTAATTTTTAGTAGTTATTCACTTCTACTTTTGATTTCTGTTTTGTGTCTTTAAGCCCACCTATCCAAGCATTCTTCAATGCTAAGTTATATCTTTATAGTTTCCATTTAATTTAACGTATATGCTAGTTCTATCAACTAGAATTTCAGAATGACATATTCTTAGGTTTCTCATCTTACTAATAAATCTTCCCTATTATTGATCCCTAAAAAATTTATCAATTAGAAATGTATCATCCATGATTTAGGCCTAGTAAATTCATCAAAAATCAATACAGAAAAAATGTACACTTAATCACATTGTCTTTGACTACAAAATCAAATGCACTCACATGAAATTAATTGAGCATCACTTTCAATTTGCCCCCAATGTAAATTGAAAGAAAATCAAAGGCGATTACTATACATTCCATTGCCAAAAGAACAAAATTTCTTAACAAAAAAATAACTTAAATTATACCCTCCTTTTGTTTTTTGGCTAGGACAAAGACAAAGTACAATTCACAGCATAAAAATTCAACATTAAATGGGCTAAAGAAAGAAATGTAGTCACCTTACAGAATACTTTGCCTTCAAGGAGGCCATAGGGAACAGGACCAAATTGTCTTGAATCTCTGGAATTATAGATGTTGTCTCCCTCTACCCAAACATGTCCCTTTGGAACCTATGACAACAATAACACTAGCTATAACAAAGCACAATCTATAACTAAAAGCATTAGCAACAAAATCCAAATTCCAAAAAAAACAAAGTTAAAGTGATGAATGATAATAGATACCACAATAGTGTCACATCTATCACTTTTCATGGGGTCGACAACATAGGTGACAGAATGAGACTCCAATCCCAACAAGCGCTTCACCATGACTTTTCGAGGAGATTCATGACAGCGTAAGAGGACAATATCTCCGGGGCCCACTTTGCCAAATTTGATGGAGAGCCGCTCTGCCAGGAACATATCGCCAGTTAGATTAAAGGTCGGGACCATGCTGGGACCATAGGCCTACAACCACTCAATTATTATCATTTCTTCCTAAAACATGTTTAGTAAAGTTTAAGGAAAAACGTTTTACAAGGGCAAAGGTGCAGAGGCAGGTGTTGGTGACGTGGAGGACGCAGAAGAACTTTGCCACTGCAAGGGTTTTTCCCGATGCTTCTTTCACTATGCTCTTATATTGTAAGTTCCACAGTCTCCCAACAAGCCCCACCATGTCTGATATCTCTCAGTGTCTCAAGCTAAGCTCTTTTCTACTTCAAAGTCCTGAGTTCCAATTTCAAAATACGATTAAGCCAACAGCTATGGATGAGTCTACTCACTCCGGTCTCTAGCAACCAACATTGCCTCTCAGCCTCTCCTCCTAGTGGTCTCTCTCTCTTCAGAATACCTATAGTACAGACAAAGAACTTTGTGCTCACATACCCAAGTCCAACCCAATTTTAATCTGAAAATTAGACCCACTTTCTTATTATGGGTCCATTAGATTTTATGATCCCAAAAACCAAAAAAACATCACAGATAGGAATACACTTGTGATAAACCTCAAGACTATATATATATATATATATATATGAGAAATGATATGTGCACAATATTTTTACAACAAATCCTAAGTGACAGGTTGTTACTGGTTATTATTGTTAGGACAAAAAAGTAATCTTAGTGTTAGGTTCAAATTTGAACCAATAACAACTAACTACTTATGATTTGTTGTAAAAATATTGTGGACATAGCACCTCTCTCACTATATATATATATATATATATATACTTGTTGCTAACCCAAGTGATGCACAGGATAGTTAAATAAATAAATAAATATATATATATATATATATATATTTATATATTTTTTGATAAGTAAGAATGATATATATACGAAAGGCTACTCTATGCTAGAAAAACAAAGAGCAAACCTAGGAAATACAAGGAGAAGAAAACAAAGAAAAACAAAAAAAGAGAAAAACCAAACAACAAATTAATTACAAAGAGAAAGAGAACTAAGGAAAGAAGGGAGAGAATCACTAGTCGTGAGTCCCCAAGCCTGAGACCAATCAAAAAGAGTTCCACTAAAAGAAGCAAGCATCTGATCACCGGAACTAACCAAATTTTCAAAAGTCCGCTGATTGCGTTCCTTCCAAATACACCAAAGGATGCATAACGGAACTAAATTTCAAATCTGAGACGAGTGCTTCCCCAACCAATTCCACCACCCAAAAAGCAAATCTGGGATCGATCTATGAATAACCCAAGACAAGCCAAAAGTTATAAAGAAAAAGCTCCAAAACCAATAAGCCATCTCACAATGAAGAAATAAGTGGTCTACCGTCTCTCCACAAAGACGACACATAATACATCAGTCCACAAAAACCAATCTCCTCAATTTCAGGTTATCACCCGTTAGGATCTTATTCCAAGCAACACACCAAACAAAAAAGGAAACTCGCCTAGGGGCCTTAACTTTCCAAATAGCTTTCCAAGGAAAGACAGTTGAGGGAGAGTTCCTTAATTTGTTATAATATGACTGGATGTCAAAAACCCCATTAGGCTTCAACTTCCATCTCATCCAGTCTCCCACATCCATTGGAGGAGTATTAGTACCCAATATATGAAGAAAATGCAGCCCTTCATCCATCTCCCAATCATTAAATTCTCGAATAAAACGAACATCCCAAATTCTTCTATCCTCCGCCCCTTGCCTTAACAAAGAAGCTTCTACAGAAACCTTTTTATCAATGGCAATACCATATAGCCTTGGGAAAGCCAAGAGAAAAGGTTGATCCCCATACCACCCGTCCTGCCAAAACCTCACTCTATTCCTCAACCCAACAACAAACTGACAATATTTGCTAAAATCCTCCCAACCCATGCGAATACCTCTCCACAAACCACACCCATGAACTCCCCTACCCAACTTTGAGGTCCATCCTCCCCATTCTTCCCCATATTTTGAAACTACCACCCTCCTCCATAACCAACCCTCTTCCTTCCCAAACCACCACAACCATTTCCCCAGAAAGGCCTTATTGAAAGTGGTAAGTTTCCTTATCCCCAAGCCACCATTGGCTATAGGCGCACAAACTTTATCCATCCTACCAGATGAGTCTTGCTATCACCCCATAGAAAGTCCCTTTGCAACTTTTCAATTTTATTAGCTACGTGAGTAGGGATTGTGAATATTTAGTTTACTTGAAGGTACTATGACTTGAAAATTATAACTAAACTTAGGCTACATGAATGCAATACATACATATAAATATATATATATATATATATTTAAATCCATTGCTATAAAAGTTCTCTTATTATTTTCTCTGATAAGTACTAATAATTTTAGAAGACAAAAGAATTACTACATAGTATAAACAGATAACTGCTCTTAATGTACTGACTTCTTATAATTAAGCCTAACATCTACCTAACCAATTGTGACTCCAAAAGTTCTTACATGTAGGCACTTTGAACAATCCTTTTTATATGAGATTAGTGAAAAAGGTTCGAATCCATTATGTGCAAGGATACAGTGGTAACGATACGGAATATGGATGAAAAACTTCTTCAAGTTAGTTAATGAATATAGGCCCAGCATAGTAAATCTAGAAGACATTATATCCTTATACTGCAATAAGCAAACTAAGATTATGATAATTGGTGAATGGCAAATGAATGTGGTGGCACTTAGGAAACTAATTATCTTCAAATAAGAGGCCATATTTAATTTGGAAATCGCATAAGAAAGTTTAGTGCAAACCTTATTTTGGGTTCTTGCATTTGTTGGACCTGATTCTCAAAACTTTCATTTCCTACCCAACCCTGCAAGTCTAATTCCAGAGAAGAAAACATGTACCCCATTTAAGATGGAAAATTGTAAGTTTGAAAAAAGGTAGATAGAAAAACGAAGCAAACATGAGATAAATGGAAGAGGAATATGCTACTATGTCTACACTATCATATAAAATACCAACCCAAGTTGAAGCTTAATCCTGTTTATAGGGAAGATGATAAAATAACCACTACTTGTTGGGGCTATAAATAAAAATAAAATGAAATAAATAAAACCCATTGCTTAGAGCTTTTTAAGTTCCAAAAGTGGTGTTTCCCCAATAGCCCAACACTATCATGACATCCCACAACTTGTTAATCATCTACTGTTACAACAGTCCATCTTAGGCAAACTTCCTCCTCGCCTACTAAATGGGCTTTCAAGAGGAGAAACACCTCATATGCCTATCATTCAAATGGCTATCTGCAGATAGCACCTGTACCCAATGCAAGACCTTTATCCAACCTAAATAAAATTATCCATAAAATTCAACTCAGACATTTTGTCAAGCCCTTGCCTCCTCATTGTCAGTTACCGAAGGCCCTCTTGCTGATAAAGCCGTCATCACCTTACCCTTCTCATTGCGGATCATAGCACCTAGACCTGAGCAGTTTAAGCTTGGAAAAGTAGCAACATCAAATTTCAATTTAAACATTGATCTTGGAGGAGGTTGCCACACCTAGTAACCCGTATTTATCACTAGTGTTTGCAGTAGGTCCTGGGCTTGCCAAAATTCATCTAGATAATCAGCAGCCCTTCTGTTCAGCCACATCAAATCCTTTAGCTTCCCTCCGAAATTCAAAACATTCCTTTGGTTCCAAATTAGCCAAGCTTGAACCAAAAATAATTCAAACTTAGTCGTGGGCAATCTGCTCAATAATTCTTGAAATAATTGCACTACATCATGCTGTTCAAGAATATATTTCTGCAATTTGACTGAAATATCCGCCCAGATGTCTTGTGCCACCCCACATTCCCTTAACACATGTATCCCTGATTTGGCACACCTAGTAGACAACAAGCACTTATCATTCTCAATAATCTGTAAAACAAAATTACAAAAAGCAATGAATGTTAATTACTTTGCACATTCTTATTTCACCAACAATCATGGTGTAATTACGTTTACATTTCGTCAATAAATTTTCTGACATTTACCCAAAAAAGAAGGGTTTGAGAAGCTAGGAAATTTCATATTAATAAATAAAAAAAATCCGAAAAACGCAAAAACAATCTGTAATGTGTAAGCTGTGAGCAAATTTCAATATCATTTAGGGAAAAATACAATTTATGAGACATTATGCAAATCATACAAGAAATTAAAACAACGCATACATGATGTTTTATTAAGCAAATTGTACATTAGTGAGACATTTTGTCCATGAGGATACAAATGTAAAACACCACATTATTATTATTATTATTATTATTATTATTATTATTATCTATCTATCTATCTATACTACTATTTAAGGGACTGCATCTGTTTGGACCGGATCTTTTTTTTATTCCAAAATACCCCTATCTCTCTAAGTTTAAGTAGAGATAAAATTAAAGGATAATTTGGTAAAAATACATGCCTAACTTACACTAAAATATTGCCTGCAAAAAAGGAACACTCTCACTAATCCAATTTTTCAAAGCAACTACACGTTTTTTTATTTTTAAATACTATTATTATTTTTTTTTTAAACACCCCATGTACTGATAATTATAAAAAAAAAAAAAAAAAAAAAAAAAAAAAAAAAAAAAAAGCTAACACACGTACTGATTAAAAAACTAACACAAGTACTGATAAAATGTGGGTGTTTAAGCACATCTTTTTTCTTTTCTTTTTGGGTAAACTAGAGTTTTATTAAAAGCAACAAAGCAGAGAAAACAGAAGCAGCAATGCTACGATCATACAAAGTTTCAGCTGAATTTAAATTCAAAAGTAAGGACACCTCTAGCGGAGGGTCAAGAAAAACTACAACTCCAAACTTCTACAGTTATTGAAAAGTACACCCACATTTTAGTCACACACAACTCCAAACTTCTACCTAACAAATTTAAATCTCTCCATTATCATTAAGTAGTTATAATGTTATCAAATTACTTCCTATCTCTTCCACAAAAAAGAAAATACTTCCCATTTCCACCCTCCACCCTCAAGTCCCTGCTTTTTATACTCAGAGGAACAATAGTAATAGGTGACTACGTGCCAGAGGAAGCCACTCAAAAAGGTATTTACTCATCATTTTCTTTCCATTCATGTCAGATAATTTATGAGTTCTATTTGAACTCAAATTTTTTTATATTCACGTTTTCAAATATGAGTTCTTATATTCCTAAATGTCATCACATGCAATTCAATGGATCAATGAAAATTATTCTTAACATAACGGTATTTTCCTTTAAAAAATAAAAAACAAAAAAACGTAACAATGAAGGAATGTTTGCTTTTCAGCCTTTATACAGTTAACTTTCATAAACTAATAGTCATGTTCACATTTTCAAATATGAGTTCTATTTGAACTAAAATTAGTTTTTTAAAACTCAAATTGATTTTTTATTTTTTATTTTTAAATTAGTTCAACGCTGACTTAGAGTTTGGGGGGGGGGGGGGGGAGATTTGGAGTTTGAAAGGAAAAAAATAAAATTCTTTAAACTCTCACCTAAAATACTATCTACAAAATATGATCAAACTTTGTTTTCATTATCCTTTTTGTCTATCTTCAAGATCTTCGTACCTAAACTTCAAGGAAACGTGCACTGGGTGTGGATCTTCAAGATTTCCGTTGCAAAAATGTAAGTATATTTGATTACCTCTATTTAGATGCCTCATGAGTGTTCGGTTCTCTATATTACAGCAAATGAATTTTTTTTTTTTTTTTATAAGGTGTCATTCAGTATTTGTTTTCCTCTATTTGGTTTATATTTGGTTTCCTTACTTTGTTATCATTATCCTTCTCCTTAATCTCATCTAACATTGGTTTTTTTTTTTTTTTGAGACATTGGTGTTTTTTTTTTTTTTTTGTTCAAATATCTTTGTTTTGAATTAAAAAAAAAAAAAAAACAAAAAAAACAAACAAACAAACAAACTCATGCGTTTGGGTGTTCTTCATCTTCTTATTTCCTTATGATTATCTTTTATTTAGGCAAAATTTGCCAAATAGTAGATTTTTAGAAAAAATTTTGCTACATAGCATACGGATGAAACATTTTAATTAGTTAGATTGTTTTTGAAAATCGAGTTTAACAAAATCGAGTTCCAACCCATTCCCTTTTAAGATGAAGTCTGACATGGACTAAAAAAAAAAAAAGGTGGAACTCGAGTCTAAGAAACTCGAGTTTCGTGTGGAAAAACTTGGAACTCGAGTTTCAGAAACTCGAGTTCTATTTTTTTTTTTTTAAACAGTCTAATTAATTAAAATGTTTCCAACACATGCTTTTTTGTTAATATTTTCCCAAAAAGATGTTTTTTTGCAAATTTTTTCCCTTTTATTTATTATACTATGTGTGAGCCTTTTCTTTTTTGTGTTAAGAAATGCATTTTCTATGGGGCTATATTTGGAACTCCCAAAAATTTCTCTTCCTTATTTTATGGACGTCAAGGTGAGGATAAAGAAAAATTATTAGGTACTCTCGGAGCACCATAAATGCATACTCCCTCTTCTCACATGAATGGTGGGTCCCATCATGAATTTAATTAGTGGGACCTACCATTCATGTGAGACGAGGGAGTATGCATTTATGGTATTCCGGGAGTACACAATAATTTCCCGAGGTTAAATCCCTCGAGATGTTGGAAATTATTTTTAACATGACTGGTGTGTTATCATGTCCCATAAATTCAGTGCATAGAGAGCATAGTTGTAGGTACTTAATTGGCACCATCATGCATCATTTTGTAACTAAAATTATAGCATTCATAGCATCAACGTGTAACTTCGAGAAACGTGCACATTCTCACTGGGTGTGGATATTATACATTTTTTTTATTTGAACAGTTTGATACGTGTTTAATATTTTATCTAATTAATGAGTCATTCTTTTATATATATATATATATATATATATACTGTCTATTATTTTCTGGTTATCGGGTTTGACTAATTATTTTAGTGTATGTATTCTAAGTGGTATTCTCTTTTCCTCCTATTATTTTTGTTTATTGTTTTTCTTATATGTAAGCCTTACTATCTTCTTTTTTTTAATCTTTTAAAAAAAAAATTGTTATTAACAAATTTTGTTAGATTGCATAGCAGGCACATTGAATGAATTCAGGTGAGTGAAGTGATAGTCAATCTATCAAATAGTTGTTAAAAACCTTTTTTTTTTTTCTTTTTTTCTTTTTTTGTAAATATCATACCTATATATATGCCTATATTTATTAATTTGTGTAACACTACGTTTTCAGTTAATTGAAATTGTTACACGCAACTTCATTTTTCTCAATTGAATCTCTTCCATATGAAATTTAATATTGTCTTTTGTTGTGCCTTTCATTGCACTTCTTTTTTTTTTAACATTTTTTTTCAAAAAATTAAAGGAATTGTAACGTTGATGGCCCTTCTTAGGTTTTTTTTTTTTTTTTGGATAGCTTTTTTAAGCATGCTAAAATTTAGTTATGAATGTGTACTACATGCCTATCTTTTAGGATTAAATATAATTACATACTACCATTTAAAAAAATTGAATTAAAAAAATTCTGCGTTTACAACGTGAGAGTCTTTAGCATTTCAAATTTTTGTTATGGTTATTGATGTGTAATAACTAGCTACCTTTTAGGACTAAGTGGCTGCCTTTTAGGATTTTTTTATTAAAAAAAAAAATTGATAACTCTCATTTAAATATGTTCATTGTGACACTCTATGACTGGTATATCTTCTTCTGTCATTACAAAGTTCACAATCCAAAAGGATTAATTTTCATTCATTAAACTTTTGGGCTTGGGTTCAAAAAAATAATAGATGCACAAGAAAAAATTACATCGCTTGATATTAAACTTAGAGAATAGGTGGACCTCTTAAACAGTATTCTTGGTGCTTTAAGAAATTAATACAATTCAAAATTTTTTTTTTTTTTTACTTCAAATGAGCCTTAATCCTATTTCCAGCTTTGTTAAAATTAAATCTGAGGGTGTGAGAGACATTGAAAATTATATATTACACTCAAAATTAGCTACCAATCAATTTTAATCCGACCTAACAATTAAATAAATTTCTATACAAATTAAATCAAACAAAAAACTATATGCACAATGAAAAATACACAAATGTATATAATAGAGACTTTGAAGTCTAGATTATTTCATTTCACAAGATTATGCTTGATGCTTATTGTACTTATCGTTATTATGTAGATTTTAAAGTCTCTATTAATAACACCAAGTAACACATTTTGTATCATAGGTTCATGGAAAATGCTGCTGGAAAGCAATTAGAATGTGGAACAAATAACATTGCTCCACCAACTTCTCCACCATAGCTGGCATAATATTAATAAGTTCACCTATTCCATATTTCAAATGTAGTGAATTATTTTACAATTTTACCAGATGTAAATATTTCACTTTTCTACATTGATCCATCAACTTCTTCATAATAGCTTTCGTAAAGGTCAACACATGTATTTTGTAACTAGTTTTATTGTTATGATTTCATTATATACACTATTTATAAGATTTATTCAATGGATATTTTTTTCATCCCCCTATAGGTTAATACTAAATTATAGCATCATCTTCCAATTAATAACACGTTGATTACTACATAAACAAAATTGGCAAAAAATGATAATAATTACGGACTACTAGCCTCTGAGCACGCGCATGCGCGCATGCTCGGAGGCTCTTCTATTTTTTGGGTAAGGGTTAATTTAGAGCATTTATTATAATTTGGGATTACTTTATTTTCCAATCACAAAAAAAAAAAAAAAAAAAAAAAAAAAAAAAAAAAAAAACCTAGGGGTGTGATGAGTATTATGTGTGGTGAAATTATTTTTTCATCACACTCCTAGATTTTTTTTGTGATTGGAAAATAAAGTAATCACAAATTATAATAAATGCTCTAAATTAACCCTTACCTAAAAAATAGAAGAGCCTCTTACCACGCGCTCATGCGCGTGTTTAGAGACTAGTTATTATTATTATTTTGCTTATAAATAGTACGCACTCACCCCCATATTAACTGATTCATATGCCCACGTGCGTGCTTAGAGGCTAGTTATTATTATAATTTTGCTTATAAATAGTACGCACTCACCCCATATTAATTGATTCATATGCCCACGTTATTGGAGTGAACACAGCTACTTGGTCTTTTTACACGCAAATTAAGGTGAAGAGATGATTCTTAGTTCATTTTATTTCTTTGAACTGCATCTTTTAAAATTTTACCAATTTTTGTGTGATGATTCATAGTTCAGTTCATTTTATTTCTTTGACCTGCATCTTTTGAAATTTTACCAATTGTTGTGTGACGATTCTTAGTTCATTTGATTTTATTTCTTTGAACCGCACCTTTTGAAAATTTATCAATTTTTGTGCGGGTGGGTGTGTAGTGTATATATTTATTTTTAGCTTTGTTTGAATGAAGTATTCACAATTAGTTCTATGTTCTTATTGTTGGCTCACATTTTTAACTTTATTTTTTAAAGCTTTATTTTTTATTTTTTTATATATATCTGAGATGATTTTATGAAGTTATTTAATTCTAGGAAATATTTATTTTCATAATTTGTATAAATAGATCAATGACTTTTAGGTGAAAAAGTGACAATCTCTCGCTTTTAGATTTTTGTGGAGCTTAGCGTAAATTAATGGAAATTATATTGCTGTTAATTGATTTGGTGGATTAGATTATTAAGTCTAGAAATCCTGTAGTGAGTTGGAAGAATTTTTAGGGTTTATGTATAATATAGATTCCAAGTTCATTTGCTTTATTTAACAACAGATCTGAATTTCTCTTTTTTTACTTAATTGTGTGCAGATCTGTACTGTACCACACGGTGCCCAGCTCCAACATGACCATGAATATTATTTTTATTTTCTCTCTCTCTATGCTCCCCCTCATGATCTTTGCTTGTCCAATTAATTTTGGATATTTAAGGAATATCACTCAGTTTGATCCAACTTGCTTTAATACAAGCTCTATAATTTCTAATGAAACCCAATGCTGTCATACCCTTAAATCATTGTTTTCCTTAGGCTTAGCACAACACTTAAGTGTGTCTTCAATGTTTTTACTTCCTGATAACCATACTTCTGTGTCTTGTTTGAAGGACTTCCAAGTAGAGTTGGCTTCCTTGGAAGTCCCAACTCATTGGGTTCCCACTTGTTTGGACCCAGAATATTTTGTGTCCACTCCTAGCTTTTGTGATAGGATTGAGTCATTAGATGATTGGTTTAGGATTGCAGGCAAGAAAACATCAATCGACTCTTTTTGCAAAGATAACCTCAACCTCTCTAATAATCATTGTGTCAATTGTTTGACTGCAATTAGAATAACTTATCGAAATGACTTAATGCCGATTAACCATTCTAATGCTGAATCTTGCTTACTATTAGCTCAGCTTTATGCAGCTGGTTCACTGAATATCCATGGCTCTGAGAGCAAAGACGTTGCAAGTTGTATTTTTCAATTGAATGGTACTTTTGTAAACATCCAAATGTAGACATGTAATTTTACCTTCTGCTATACTCTTGATGTTTGGGGCTTGGTTTTCTTTTAGAGATTGGGTTATTAGGAAGTGAAAGAGTATGTGAAAATTGGGCTGTTGGATCTTGTATGCTTACACTTTTAAGCTTTATAATGAAGTTAGACAAACTACTATTCATCAATCTTGTTAGGTTTGTTTTATGTCTTTTTATTTTTACTATTATTATGATTGAGGCATGCAAGTAGACTTATTTCTAGTGTTAAGAAACAAAAAAATGATAAAACCTATTAAACATATTTTATTTCACATAACTGTGTACACACAAGTCACAATTTTAGTGCAAAATGTGTGTGTACAGTTGTGTGGAGTAAGTTATGTAATAAACATCAGCAGATAAAAATAAATAAATAAATATCAATATTTCTAGATTCATTTTTAAATTTATATATATATATATATATTTTGCAAAATTTATTGCCTATTTTAGAATAAAAATTTACATTTTTTTTTTATTTTACCCAACCATTTTTTAAAACACTCATATATGGTTATTTATTCCGTCTAATGTGGCTAACAATCAAAATTTTAAAAATAAAAATTATGCCACTTAGGATGTCATCTGTATTGTCATGTGACCTAAACTAATTTTTTTTAATAATAATTATTAAAAAAAAAAAAAAGCTGAATTGAATTTTCCCACCGGACTAAAGGTTGATTTGCTTTTGACCTAAACTAAAATACTTCCAAACTTTGAAAAGTACCATGAGAGCATCAAAGCCACTCAATTTGGTCATGTTAGAGTGATATTTTGGTTCTTTTTAGGGATTGCGAGAATATTTTGGTTTTGTTATCTAAAGGTTTAAGGGACAATTAAATTATTTTTGACATGACCAAAATATCACTCTAACTCAATTTGATACGTCTAAATTTTAGTGGCCACGTCAGATAAAAAAGCCATGTTTTTTTTCCCCTTTATTTATTTATATTTCTTACAATTTCTTTAATAAAAATTAAATAAAAAAATAAAAAAACTGAAGAGAGCCCTCCATCTCTCTCAGTCTCCTCAATCTCCTCCTTAATCTCCATCTCTCAATTTCTAAGTCAACACTCTGTTCTTACATGTCAAAATCTCTTCTTACATGTCAAAATCCCACCATCAACTAACACCAACACCTTCATCCCAAAAGCTAAAAATTCGAGACCCACAAGCCACCCACCAGACCTCCATCAACTAAAGGCCCCAAACCAACAACTGAAACTCATCCCTAATCTACTGGGTATAAACCCATCCCAAAAGCATTGCTTGGTGTTTGGAGTTTACATACAGTCTAGTGCCCCAACACCGTATGACAAATCTATTGGATACCACAGCAAAAGATTTTTTGATTTGGTTGTGGGTTTGATTTCGGTTGATTTATAAAATTTCAGTCTTAGACAATCCTAACTCTATAACCAATGAATTTTTTGTGATGTTTTAAGGGACAATTAAATTATTTTAGACATCTCATGGGTGGTTTAGTCAATTTTTATTTATTTTTTTATGTTTCAGTGGAATTTTTCCTTGGAAAATATTTTACAACAAAACAAACTATTCCTCAGTCACATTGAATGGTATCGTCTTCGCGTTAAATGATACACCAATGTCCCAATTAGGAATACCAGCGTTCATATGTAAACAAGAGTTTACAAAATTTCAGTCTTAGACAATCCCAACTCTAAAACCAACAAATTTTTATGATGTTTTAGTACTCAACATCCTTGGACCACACTGTCTTTTCTCTTATAGAATTTCATAAACACAAAGATAACTTAATTCTCTCTTCCCTCCGATCTATTGTTGTTGGACTTCTGCTCTAGTGCACTATATGCATCTCCCTGGTAAGGGGAAAAAAAGGGAACCAAGTAAAAACAGCCGAATCTATGAAATAAGAACATAATCAAAATCTTTTAAGACCAGAGAATCAAATGAGAGCATAAGCCCAACACGCAAAGCAACAGTATCTCCAAAATTTAGACTTTATATGATACTATGCACAAAAATGTTTTTGCTGTTGTCCTCACGCAGTAGTATAACTGAATATCAATAATCAAGTCATATTTTGCCAACTCTGAACTTTAATGTTGAAACTTGGAACCCAAAGATCTTGGTGTTGCCCATAAAATTCAGAGACTCATAGACTAATCAATAAAAATAATTAGATCATTCAAACCCTCAACAAGAACAGCAAGACAACATTTTTACATTCAAATAGATGTTCTTGGAAGTCCTTTATTGTTAAGGTTTTATACAGGAGATGGAGTCAAGTTAATTATGTTAGAAAGCATGCACAAAAAATGTTCTCCATTACATTAATGTCCAATCGTGACAACCCCCTGCAGAACCCTTCCACCACTATAAAATGCATAGGTGAACATTATAATTCACATTATGTGCCAAATTGCCAATACCAGTTTTTCTATACAATTGAAAATAAAAATAATTGAAGGCCCAATTGAATTTAGAAGCTAAAATGATGCTCACAACATTATCAGCCATAACATAAATTATTACAACTGATTCCTGCGAGCGTAATCAAAGAAGCATATTTCCAATGCTCTTTGCACTGGATGTGCCCTTAGGATTTGTTAGCACCAACAAAACCAATAAAGCAGTGGCAAACACCTATAGCCTAGTTTATCATCATACACAAGACCATCTACACTTTCACCATATTTACAAAGTTTTGAATCCAGACTGCCACTTAACAAATACAGATTCGAATATTATCCCTAAAGCATTCAGAGTAAATTTCACAAATTATAGAGAAAAAACACATTAATAAGTGAAAAACCAACTAACCATCTCATCATAAGCTAGAACAAGAAACTCGTCATCATCGCAAAGCTCAACCTATTTCAAGGAGAACCAAAGATATAAAAATAGAGCTTGACAAGAAGAATCTCTTAAGAAGATATCCCCATAATTTTATACACGGCCATACCTAATACTCATATTCGACCATATCAAATAGAGAGAGGAATGATATGCAGCCAACACTGATCATTTGGAAATTAGGGGTAAACAGCAGCAAAATTCAAGGTTCTTAATTCTCTGCTATAAAGAAAATCAGCATCATGAACTAATATGAACCCAGGCACACCGAAAATATCATTCTTCATTTAACTCTTCTATAAAGCCATGTCCTCCACTACAGAAGTCACCCAAGAGAAATTTACACACCAGACTCAACTTTAGTCTCGGCCTCTGCCATAGCTGCCAGTGGCTGAAGAGCTTTGAGAGGATTCATAATGATACCATCTATAAGCCCATATTCTTTGGCTTCTTTTGCACTCATGAAGAAATCTCGGTCAGTATCCTGATGGGTCCTGTCAAGATTTTGACCGGTGTGGTAGGCGAGATATCCATTAAGGTTTGCTTTATGATGCAGCATTTCATTTTCATGAGAGTCATGTCTCTTGTTTAGGAGTTAGGATACTGTTTATAAGATAATATAATAAAAGAGATGACAAGTAGATAGATAGAAACTACAGTCATTATATAGTAATAAGAATGTCCAAATATTAAATGTCACAGGTGGGTTTCCATTCCTTCAATTTCTTTATAGTTCAACCTCTAACTAGAGCCAAGTAGACTACCAGAAACAATTGATTCTAAAACATATAATTGAGTTAATATTTGACATTTGGAATGGATCTCCTCCTTGGAGACACCCAAACCACCAGTTTTTTTCCCCTTCTTTTTATTGGCAAGTTAAACATGGAACCGAGAGTATTGTTAATTTGTTACTAATACAAAGTCAGCAAAGCCAACATAACCATGATTAAAAAGTTGAAAGGCATATCAGATTTGGCTAATTTAACAAATCAAAGCACACCAAACTCTATCCATGATTAACCATTAAAGAAGTAACTACTAAGTTCTTCTGATCCATAACAGATTTATGGTTAATTTAACATAATAAAGCACACCAAACTCTCACATGCACACATATGAGTCAAAAACCCAAAACCCAGCTCATTAATATAATCAGTTGTGTCACTATAAACAATAACAGAAAAACCTTCATTTGGGTACCTCTGAATTATTCTTGAAAGAAAAATATAACTAAAAATTTCAGAAATAAAGCAATTACAAATAAACACAACATTAGATTTGTGAAGGCTCTGATTACCGCCTAAGCATTTCAAAATCATTGAGCAAGTCCAATTGATACCTTCAGCAAAATCATTAAGCAAGTCCAATTGCTTCCACTTCAACCTTAAAATCCTTCAGCAAAACTACACCAATTAAGCTTTCTCTGCCAGTACCCTCACAACACAGAGCAACAAAAAAATTGATACCTTTTCCCTTAACTTCCAAATTATGCACTTTGCTATTATTGGGATTTGCAGACAACTTCTAAACTCTATAGATTCAGCCCTTCACTGAGCATGGCAGCAACGGCAAAGCCAAGGTTAATGAAGGAGGAAATTGGAGAAGAAGCTGGGGTCTTCAACCAAACAAAGAACCTAACAAAACCCCTCAAAAAATCTATTTGGCTTTTATGAATAAGGAAATTAACACAGAATTCATTCAAAAGTAGGTGAAATTTAATAACAGATATCGAAATTTCGCAGAGAAAACAAAGTATTTGGGATTTTCTTCCTAGATAAATTGAAGTAGATCATGAATGAAACCCTAAAAATCAACATCATGGTTTCTATTTAAATTTATTTTCCACAATAAATCACAGTAAAAAAATTAACAAACTTGTTAACAAAAACTAATTTAAAAAATAAAAAATAATTAACCAAAAGAAAATTCCTAACCGGGTATTGCTAAGAATGGGAGAAAATCCCCTGCCGTCAATTATGCACCTTTGTACCTTCTATAATTCAACGATGGAGAGGTTAGAAAATGATGGGGAGCTGCGTTGGATGAGAGAGTTGAAGAAGAAGGAGAAGGAGATGGGAATGCATTTGAAAGAGAGAGAGTTTGAAGGAGACGGTCAGAGGCTTCAGTTTTTGACTCTGGGGTGGTGGTAGACTTGGCTTGGCGGAAGGCTGAGGGGCTGTGGTAGGCACCATTCAGGTTGGAGTTTGAAGGTTTGTTTTCTGCATCTGGAAGTATTCAAATACCATCATGTTCGTGTATATAGTAGGGTTGTTCAAGGGTTAAATTGAAGTGTATTAAAAAAATTATAAATTAAGAATGATGTATAAATTTGTGGAGGCTACAAAGTTGAGGTGGACCACTCTTATGATGTCAACAAAAAGTCAGAGACTTTGGTTTTATAATATACTAGTCGCTAACCCATAGGATGCACGGAAAATTTTAATAAACAATTTTATATATTGATGGGAAAGTTCAACAATTTATTTAAACTAACACAGATTAATAAAGTTATGCATAGACGCATTCTATAATCCATGACTTATTGAAATCTACAATGCCAGCACCACTAATCTTTCTTTGGAAAGCTACCAAACTATTATCATTAAAGAAGTATTCTTCAGACCATGGAAAGTATATGAAGCATTGAAACCACTAAAAATTTGAAACTAAAGCAAAAAGAACAGTGCTCAGTATAAACTGCAATCATAAGGATGAAAAAACTACTTGATGAGGGAACATTGCTGCCACCACCATCATCATTATCGTAATACCCAACTAGAGATCTACCTTCTTTACATTGAAACTCCATTCAAAATTAACATCCATTTATTACTTCAATAACTTCCTACTTGAATAATAAAAAAATTTCCTTCACCGCCTTGGCTGGCTTTGTAAACATGCAAGCCTCTAGAAATCCTACTAAAAAAGCTAATCTTTCACCACCTATTTTACAATGCATGTCAAAGTCAAACCTCGCTTAAACCCTCTAACATTCAACATGTCTTTGTCTTTTCTATGCTTTCTTTCTTTGAAAATATATTGGACAATTCTGACTGTGAACAAATAAGTAAATCACAGCCAAAACACCTGAGCCAAACACCTCATAATTTTTTTTCTTTTATCCTCAAATTTTCTCAAAATTAGTACTCTTCTTCTTACTAAATCCGAGATCTCTTGGGAAAACCACTCAAGCATTGTATTACTTCTATGTTCTTCACTTTTTACTCAACTTGTTTTCATAGGTCATATTTGTGTC
Source organism: Quercus robur (assembly GCF_932294415.1). NCBI lineage: Eukaryota > Viridiplantae > Streptophyta > Magnoliopsida > Fagales > Fagaceae > Quercus > Quercus robur. Next base: position 60,734,139 of record NC_065538.1, on the reverse strand, counting down.
CATAATTCACAGCTTTCCTAGCCTTGCAAGCCATCCTAATAGTTTGCATTAAACAATCGCAGCAGAAAATTTTCTATTATTAGAAAAATTTGTAAAGTGTGTACACAGATTACAGTTTCAAGTAAAGTGTACATACCCATACTCTAAACCTCTAAGGGAGGAAACATCACAAACCCCTTACATATGTGGCTTAGATTTAAAACAAACAACATATATTCCAAGTCTGATAAGCCAACTCAATGGTAGAAAAATGTTCTTTATAAAATTAGATAGTAACATATTTTACAAAAACATTTTATATAGACAATTCAAAGAAAGCCTTTAAGATCCTGAAACCAAGAACTTAATCTCAATAGAATAACATAGCTTTCACCTAACTTTGAGCATGCTTTGTCATGTATTCTATTATTGATTAGTAATGTGAGTCAAGTCAAGCTAATGAGTGTCTATATACTAAACAAAAGGGAGAAAAGAACAGCCTTACCATGAAAAAATGATGGGAAATTAAGCGAATCTTAGCTCTTCTTGTCTATGCTCCTACTTTCAAATAAGGATTAAAACCAAGAAAACAATTCTACAATAAGAAGTATTGTACATCACACATAAACAAAAAGAAAATCTGATATAAATTGCCACAATCTGGAAGAAGGAAGAAAACCATGTGCTAAATGGACATTTTACATACTGCAAGACCATGTATATACTGTGTAGGAAGAACATCTCCACGTATTAGACCTGCAAAATGGACATGGTACAAATTTAAATTCTAGAAAAGGAACAAAACAATCAGGTGTTTGATAAAGGAACAAAACAATCAGGTGTTTTATCAAACAATTGTTGTGCATGTAACATAGAGTCTCGTTAATTAAGTTCACACCAAAATAATAAAGCAATATTTTTTAGAGTGATTGGCAGAGAGAGACAAACAAATCAAAGCTTTAGAAAAGCAAAATAGTCAAACAAATCGAATTAGAAGGTGAAATCAAGGTGACCTAATTTTTGTTGCTATACAAAATATTTGATTGTTTCTATTAGATCAAACTATCAAACACCAGACCACAAATATACAATAAAACTAGGACGGTGCTTAATGTCAACACTATCTTTATAACCCATGCCTCCAAGCCAAAGCCTTTTTTTCAGTTTGGCTCAAACATTTTGTTGAACACTTTGAAGGGTTGGCCTCTGTTCTCTTCTCATACAATGAAGAACTATTAGAGCCTACTGGTATCCATTATTTTTTTGAAACATTCCACCCTAAAAAAATAATAATAATAATAAATAAATAAACATATCTTCTAAAGGGGAAAAAAATTACAGAACATAGAGTCTAAAAAAAATTAGAAGAGAGATAGCGATAGACCTAGTGAGGCCAATAATGACAACTGAAAAGGCAGGCACACCCTCTGCCACAGCCGGGCCTGTGGTAGGATTCACTTAGCAGAGGGACTAAGGCAGCCATTCAAGTGGGGTTGTTCTGCCTCAGGGTGTTGGGGGCTGAAACTGTTGCCGGAGAAGATAGATAGTGGACTAGAGAGTGGAGAGAGAGGACAAGACAGCGGTGATTAAAAATGCCGGTGGGCGGTTGAGCTCCACACTAGCTGGGTTGTGGTCGCCAGTTATCCTTCCTGGAGAGAGAGGAGTTACTGTAAGGATAGAGAGAGTGCAAAGGGAAAAGAGTTGAACAACGTTGGGTATAAAATCAGAAGAACTTTTTTTTTTTTTTTAATTAAAACAATGCATACATGGAAACTTTTGAGGCCTCCAAATCTAATGTGACACAACTTAAGGAAGTCAACCAATGGTCAAACATCTTTGGTTATATAGTATTTACAAACTAGTCGCTAACCCATGCAATGCACAGACAAAATTCTTATGAAAGTATAGTTTATACATAAAAGCTTTCTAATTGTATATGAACTATCATAATTGTAATAATAATTGTAAAAAAAAATAATAATGAAAGAAAATCTAAATCAAATAATCATTCATAGGAACAACTGCAAACTACCATATGACAATTTCATGATTGCAATTTGGTTATTCCCTGCTTTTTTTGCATGCATAGCTCCTATACATTGGCTTCCACTATCACGAACTACCCCCAAACCATACCATATTATGTTCTACAATTTCCTTTTTTTGATAGGCATTGTTCTGTAATTCCTTGACAGCCAAATTTACCTTATAATACATACCTACATGAGGTCCCTATCTACACTTTTCAACAACCACTCTTATCTGATTAGTTTTCTAGGCTTTCATAAATTCCATATTAAGATTAGAGGCTGTCTGCATCAAATTCACTGTTGTCTTCAAAGCTTCACCCACCCACCTTTCGTTCTAATTGTACCATAATAGACAGGCTATATTCAGCATGACCTCCACCTCCATGACATGCCCATTTTGCTTTAAAGACCAAAATAATACCATACCTATGGAAACATCATGGTTGGTCTCTAGACTTCCAGCGCTTCTCAGCACTCCCATATTTCATGTGTCATTGATTCTGCACTATCCCCACATATTTCACTTGAGAATGATGAAATTATTTTCCTACAGTAAGGATTCAGCTAATTCATAGGTAAAATATTGTGGATCACCTTTCAAGCAAAAAGTATAAGTTATGGCCTCACATTTTAGTCTACAATACAAAGAGAAGTACTTTTTTTTTTGTACTTTTAGCACGTCACAGCTCATCATGTTTGATATAATCTTTAGCTAAATAACTGTCTTTCAAAGGCCATTATTCTTTTTGCAATGAAAATCTTTGCAAGCACTCTGACACGTTTGATATAATGTATAGCTAAATAATTGTCTTCCAAATTCAATGTTAGTACATACAATGCATTTAGTGTGCCATTCTGGTGTAATGCATGGGATAAAAATGGAGGGAGGAGAAAAATGTTGAAAGCAATGTGGGATAATGTTTCTATATTATTTATTGGGCAATTAGTTTGCTTGTTGTGCTGATGAATGAATCAAGCTACTTATGAGTAGTTCTAGATTGACTCGTTGGCAAGTTGCGTTTAAGTAACACCCGCCATGCTAGGTAGGTCAACTATCGCATTTTTGGTTTTTCATATGGGTGGTGTTTCAATGTGTTATTGATTCCTTTGACAATTAAAACCAAGAGTATAACTATTGAATTATCAAAAAAGAAAAATGCTAGAGTGAGTGAGACATTTTGTCAAACACATGGTGTACATGTTCTAAAAGGGAATGAAAAGAAAAATGCGGGAGTGAGTGAATCCACCCAAAAAATACAGAACTGAAGAAAAAACCTTCAAAATGATCCATTAAAAAAATTATGAACATTAGAATGTTCTATTATCGAAGGGGAATCTAACTTCTCATGAGAAATTGATGGTCTATTAGATATTTTTCATAGAGTAAAATTCAGGCCACATACACATTGTTCTAATCAAGCAAAAATTGATGGTCTTCTCCATGTGCTTGATCAAACCCAACAAATTTCAGTAGATTGCAGTGCCCGAATTGCGCAGATCTTATTGTTCAATTGAAGGAACTCGCAGGTGGGTCGTTGTTGTAGCTTCCATTGTTCTTTCAATCGCACACCTAACTCGGTCAACATCATTGAGTCTCCCACAAACCTTTTCCAAGTCTCTCTTAGTAGTGATTTGTACGGCTTAGTGCTTCTTCTCTCACCGCAGAGGTTGAGCAATTGGTGGAAGTTCTTGGTTATGGATAATTCTATGGAAGTATTTGTGGCTATGAAGTCTGGAAGTTGTCCAAGAGCGTAAAGAGGAGTTGGGCAGAAAAAAATCGGGTTTTTCAAAGCTTTTGTGTGTTATTTACTCAAAACATTTAAATAAATTAAAAACGTTAAAATGATGTGGAAATTTGTGGAGGCTCCAAAGCTTATGTGGCATAATATGAAGAGGTCAACAAAAAGTCAAAAGTTTCAGTTTTATAGTATATTAGTCGCTAACCCGTTCTATGCACGGGAAAACTATTAAATATGAGTTAGAAGATTATTCTAATCACACACACAATCTTCTCTTTTTCTTCCCCAATTTTCATACACTGCCAACTCTGTCTTAGGCTTGAACTCAATATAATTTCATTTAGTTTTGTGTTGCGTAGGATTAAATGTGTTTTGTTTCCTATGTTGAGGCTCCTTTGTTATTGTTAATGTGTATTTCTAAGTTCTAACAATTACATTGTTGTATTTCTTATATATCTCTCTAACTTTATCCCATAACATGTACCACAAACTATATGATACATGAGAAAGAAATATAATTCATTGACCAAACATTCATTCAGCCAAAAAGAAAGACCAAGCAAACACCTAATTAACCACGACAGAAGCTGGTAAGGCATTTACAACAAAATGTGACTTGTGAATCATCTAAGACAACCTAAGACTTTACAACCGTAGTCCTAGTACAATACTAACTACATTAATATTTGCTACCAACTACTAATTAATTATTACAGTATGTCAATGAGTATTTCAACACTAACTACAGTAGTAACACTTGATTGATGCAGCCATAATGTAACAGTACCTCATCATTCTCTGCAATTTAGAACATGCAAATCATGAGTGGAACACACTGTGAAGGTCAGAATTAAAAGCTTAAAAGTATATTAAAAACAAGTAGACCTATTAGTGGTAATTTGAACTTTAGTAGAATAACCTACTATTAATTTCACGAAATTGATTCCTGGAAGACATTTTCTAAATCTAAAAATAAGTTTATCAAAAAAATAAAATAAAATAGGGAGCACAAAAAAAAAAAAAAAAAAAAAAAAAAACCAATTTTGAAATTAGAAGGAAAAGTTTCATGTACTTAGCATATGTTCATGTTGTTTTTCCCACATTGGCTCCTGCGTTTGCACATCCTTGAACTCACTCTAACTTGAAACCCTTAAGCATTCCCAACCAAAAAGAATATATTTTTTTACAAAATATTCAGGAAAATTGTTAACAAAATTGGAGTACAAACACCAATCCAAAAGAAGGTTCAAGTTTTGAACTCTTTTTGGCAGTAAAATACATAATTACATGGTTAGATTCAGTATGAGAGATGTTGTCACACCAAATTTCATACGAAAAGCTCATTCTTGCATCATGTTTCAACTCATTCAAAGTTCAGTGCTAACTTAAATTCTTTAACTAATAACTCCCTTTCTAGAATGACTAATAATAATTTTTGAGCCAGTTACTCTTTGTTAGAAGTAGAAGCAAACAACATTGTACTATGTTGTTGCCAGCTTAAAGATGTTAACATCAAGTGATTTTCCATATTGAATATGTTCACTTTAAACTAATAACTCCAACCTAGGAATGTAATGCCAAAATCTCAATTATATTAAAGAGTAAACCAAATAAGCCTAAAACAAAATTGCAGAAAAACTCCATTATTTTTTTGAATGGACCAATAGTCAATAAGTTTTAGCCCCTAGCTGAAAGTCTTAGGTTACTCTAGAACCCAGATTCATCAATGACTTGTTATCGAATAGAATTATAGAAATAACAAAAAACTTCTACGAAATCCTACTTATACCTTCTCTTGGACAGCTATTTGATTTGTAGAAAAACAACTAAAGTAACTCTGTACAAACACCAAGACAGTTACAGAAACTATCTGCAACTATCTAATCTAATCCTATGTGGCTAGCTCTACAAACTTCACCTGTTTCTGGATGCTTTGTGTCTATTCAGACATATTTTCACTTAGTGGAGATTATTATTTATTATTTAACAACAGTATGAGATTTTTTTTCTGTCCGTTCCAAAATTTTTAGGTTCCATCAGTACATTTTTTAAAAAACAATTCCCCCTTCCGATATTCTCGTTTTTAGGTTGAAACTAAGCTTGCATATTTGAAGGCATGATGTGTACAGCAGCATACACTGAAAGATTGTGCTCATGAGGTTTTCTAATCTACGAAACTCTTAGGTTACTCCATTATTTTTTAAGTAACTCTGTACAAACACCAAGGCAGCTACAGTAACTATCTGCAACTATCTAATCAAATACATTACAATTAAAACCCTAAGTGGGTTTGAAAGAAAACAGAGGCGGATGCTAACAGATGTTTAATTTCAACAACCTATGTAAACAGATTAAATGGTTAGGACTGCCCATCGATTAATCATAAAAATAAACTAATCAAGAAATTTAAAAACCTAAAACCAAAACCCTAAGTAGGAGTGGAAAAATAAAAAATTAAGAAGCAATTTGAATCTATATATCTACCAAAATTGAAAACCCAAAGAGTGAGAGAGAAAAACCTGAATTACCAGTGTTCCAAAGAGAGAGAGAGAGAGAGAGAGAGAGAGAAGCTTCGAGCAAACCCATCCGTGCAAATGGGTGTAAGTGGAGAGTTGTCTCTTGGGTCAATCCGCCACAGATCTCAATGGTGCTGTGGAGCCTCTCTGCCGAGTGCATTGTGTAGTCGTTGTTCTCATGTTTGTGAAAGAACGGAGAAGAAAGTCCTTATCGGGTTTTTTTGTTTTGAAGAGAAACAGTGGTTTTTTTTTTTTTTTTTTTTTATACAACTGTTGAAAGGACTTCCTTGTTTGAATTCCACATTTTTCATGCCTAAGATATCCTCATCATACCCACTTACAAGTTTTCAACTACCGGGAATAGATATGTAAATTAAAACTCCTACATTTTAAAACCACAAACTCACATACGCTTTGCAGTTTCTATCTCACTTTCTCTCTCTCATTTTTTTTTTTTTTTTTCAAATTGAAGACATTTAGTTTAGCTCTACATTCTCCTTTCTTTTTCTTCAGATTAAAGACATTTACTGTAAAAGGCTTCAACAAATTTTCAGGTTCTATTTTTTGCAAGTTCCTCTTTATTTTTATTTTTTTTTTTATGATTGACTTTCTTTAAGTTCTACTTTTTTTTTTTTCTTATATGTATCACGTTAACTTTTTTTTTTTCTTCTTCTTTTTTTTAAATGTAATTTTGAAATAAATGGTTCCTTCGTATACTCTACCATTGCACTTCTTAATGAATTGTCATTTCATGTTTAGGGATTGTGATCCAAAGACAGGGCTGTCTTATGCTACAAAAAAAGCATTCAAAATCATTCGTAAACAGTTAAACAGTATTACTTCCCTTACCTCCTTTAATAGCCTTTGTTTACATTTTATTTAAAAATTTTGAATTGAAATAAAAATAGTTTCACATAAATGATCAATTACTATTTCCTTCTCCTTCCTCACTTCACTTCTTTTTTTTTTCCTTCTTCATATATATATATATATATATATATTTTACCATCATTGTATATGTTTTTGGCGTTAAATTTTTTTATTTAGGTATGTAGCAACCTTGAGTTCTACATTTTTTTTTTTAATGTATCACGTTAACTATCCTTTTTTTTTTTAAATGTAATTTTGAAATGTTGGTAGTGACTGAATGTATATGTTTTTGGCGTTAAATTTTTTTTATTTAGGTATGTAGCAACCTTGAGTTCTACTTTTTTTTTTTTTTAATATATATGTATCACGTTAACTCTCTTTTTTTTTCTTTCCTTTTTTTTAAAAATTTAATTTTGAAATGTTGGTGGTGATTGAAAACAAAAAAAGCCACGTTGTATCAAAAAAATTATCTACCACGTTTCTATTTTGAAAAAAAAAAAATCCTATGTTTTGTAAAAAAAAACCTCTGGCCGACTCTTTTTTTTTTCAAATTCAAAAAAAAAAAAAAAAAAAAAAAAAAAAACCTTAATACGTTTGAATTCCACTCCCACATTTTACTCCTAACAAATTGTTTGAATTTCACTCTCCCATGTTTTACTCCTAAGAAACTGCTTTACTATCAAATTTAAAAATTTTTAACTTCTCTTTAATAACATGCATGCTAACGTTGGTTTGTTAATTAAAGTTTTAAAAAAAAAAAAAAAATACTTGGTTCCCTAATTCTTTTATCTCTCTTAGGTTCACGTATGCACAAACTTTTTTGGATTGCATTGAGGAGTCATTGGAATGGACATGTAAAATAGTAGGGTTAAACATGTAAAATTATCAATTTAAAGAGTCCTAAATTTTAGATAAATTTGACAAAACATTACCTACAAAATAGGAACACTTCTACTAATCCACTTATTCTAACACATGTTTCTAATATTATATTCTTAAAAAAAAAACCTCACGTTGAGTAAAAAAAAAAAAAAACACAACTAAACAGTAAAATTTCTAATATTTTATTCTTAGAAAAAACCTCACATTCAGTAAAAAAAAAAAACAAAAAAACCTAATGAAATACCCTTAATTTAATAAACTTATCTTTATCTCTAAATCATAAGAAATGGTTTAAAATCTTAAATTGATAAAAATTGAAAACAAAAAACCTAATGAAAAATGCCACGTTGTATAAAAAAATTTATCTACCACGTTTCTATTTTGAAAAAAAAAAAAAAAAAAAAAAAAAAAAAAAAAAAAAAAACCTTAGCACGTTTGAATTCCACTCCCACATTTTACTCCTAACAAATTGTTTGAATTCCACTCTCCCATGTTTTACTCCTAAGAAACTGCTTTACTATCAAATTTAAAAAATTTTAACTTCTCTTTAACATGCATGCTAACGTTGGTTTGTTAATTAAAGTTTTTTTTTTTTTTTTTTAAATACTTGGTTCCCTAATTCTTTTATCTCTCTTAGGTTCATGTATGCACAAACTTTTTGGATTGCATTGAGGAGTCATTGGAATGGACATGTGAAATAGTAGGGTTAAACATGTAAAATTATCAATTTAAAGAGTCCTAAATTTTAGATAAATTTGACAAAACATTACCTACAAAATAGGAACACTTCTACTAACCCACTTATTCTAACACATGTTTCTAATATTATATTCTTAAAAAAAACCTCACGTTGAGTAAAAAAAAAAAAAAACACAACTAAATAGTAAAATTTCTAATATTTTATTCTTAGAAAAAACCTCACGTTCATTAAAAAAAATAAAAAATAAATAAAATAAAATAAAAAACCTAATGAAATTATCTTTATCTCTAAATCATAAGAAATGGTTTAAAATCTTAAATTGATAAAAATTGAAAACAAAAAACCTAATGAAAAAAGCCACGTTGTATCAAAAAAATTATCTACCACGTTTCTATTTTGAAAAAAAAAAAAAAAAAAAAACCTTAGCACGTTTGAATTCCACTCCCACATTTTACTCCTAACAAATTGTTTGAATTCCACTCTCCCATGTTTTACTCTTAAGAAACTGCTTTACTATCAAATTTAAAAATTTTAACTTCTCTTTAACTTCTTTTGCTTATCCAGTTTTTATTTTATTTTATTTAAGTTTCATGTTATATCCTCCTTCCTTTTCATCTTCTTCTTCTTCTGGATATAGCAAAAAAAAAAAAACCTAATAGAATATTACTGCACTGGAATAACAAAACACTTCATTACTTGACTTCCAAGATTATCTGGATAAGTATATAAGAAAATATTATTCTTTTACTTATAATGTTTTTTAGTTTTCTATTTCTTACATTCAATTGATGCTTTAAAATATTGTATCTGTTTTTGCTCTCAACGTGTCTTCTCTTGAGTTCCATTCATTGTTATCCAATTTTTAATGCCTTGGGTTGCAACCATTGTCATACAGAATATATGGTGAGTAGGGTTTCTTTTTTATTTATGTTGTAATAAATTTATTTTAGAATTTTTTTGAACAAAAATGTAAATGGATTTAATCTCAATTGCAAGCTAGGCAAGACCACGTGTGGTGTTGTTAGCAAACTATGAAACCCAATATGCAGAGCATTCCTCAAAATCCCATTAATTCTTTGATTTCACAAGAAAATCAATGGAACTCAATGGATGGCTGTGCCACTTGATCATTCCTTTGCTTGCACAATTTATTTGGTTTTATTTCGGATTGAACATTTGCATCTTTGGCCTCTATTCTACAACACCATTTTGTGCTTTGTGTGGAGCCCAGGTCTTACCATTTTTTTTTTCTTGCAAATGTTATGTACATGTGTTAAGAACATGAGGATATTAGCAAGATGGGAGAACAATTGACTTCCCTGGCTTTTGATCTAAGAGAGATGTATTTTTTTTAAAAGTAAATATTATGTATTGTAAGTAGCTGACTTTTTTTTACCATTTATTCATTTTATTGAGAAACTACCTTTTGATTGTGGACTTAGTAGAGGGCACAAACAAATTTTTGAAATCATTTTGTTTACATTTTACTAACTGAATGGCATATACCCTTTTGTTTGATTATTTTCTTTCTTTCATTTTAGAATTCTTTTCATTTTTTATGTTGCATTATATTCTTCATTTTTTATTTTTTATATTATTCCCTTTTTATTTTTTTATTTTTTGTCATTTGAGAGTGCAAGTTAGCTAAGAGTGATATAGATAATTCTGAGTATATTTTAGTAACCATTAAATTTGATTATCCAAACATTTTAGTAGGGAGATTGTGAAAAAGAAAAATATAAGGCGGATCAAAATTTTAGTAGCAAATAAATTTTATGAAGCTTTAAAAAAAAAAAAAATTCCAAACAAAATGACTACAAACATATCAAAAGGAAAAACATTTTAGGTGGGTTTGTGGGAGACATGTAACGACAGTATAGGAAACCCACACATAATGTAGGAGAGAGGTTTCATGAGAATCTCTCATAAGATAATTTTCCTCTTTTCTTATTTATTCATTACATATAACCTTACAAAATTTATTAGCAAAAAACTAGCCTCTGAGCACGCGCTCACGCGCATGCTCAGAGGCTCTTCTATTTTTTGGGTAAGGGTTAATTTAGAGCATTTATTATAATTTGGGATTACTACATTTTTCAATCACAAAAAAAACCTAGGGGTGTGATGAGTGTCATGTGTGGAGAAATAATTTTCCAATCACAATAATTTTTCATCACAAAAAAATCTAGGGGTATGATTGGAAAATTATTTCTCCACACATGACACTCATCACACCCCTAGGTTTTTTTTGTGATTGGAAAATGTAGTAATCCCAAATTATAATAAATGTTCTAAATTATAATAAATGCTTACCCAAATAATAGAAGAGCCTTTGAGCACGCGCATGAGCGCGTGCTCAGAGGCTAGTGTGTAAAACGCGGGAGCTCAACCAAAAATAAAAAAATAATAATAAAAAAAAGTCAAATGCTAAGTTAAAGACTTTGGGGGTGTATGGTACACTATTTCAAGCAATAATTTTTAATTTTTAAATAATATTACACGTTTTTCACACATTTTTTCACCCACACGTATCTAGCATAGTAAATAATAGGTAGGATACGTATCCTAGGCAACATAAGCAGGTGAGGAGAATAAGCAGCTGTAAAATCCCAATTTTGGATAACAAAAATTCAAATAAGGGATATTCAAACACTAATATTGAGATGTATCTTACGTAAGTTGAACAATCTAAATACTGCTGAGGATTTTTCGGGCCATAACAAACTATCTCTTTGATCATGGAAATGTATCTTACGTAAGTTGAACAATCTCTCATCTCCTGAAGTTCAGACTATTTTTTCGCACCCAACGAAACGCCCTTTCACTGCTTCTTCGCTAGAGTCTCCTGCTCACAAAAAACAAGCTCTTAACAATGATAGCTTAAGTCTTTCTCAATCCTTAGCTGGGTGCACTTTTCCACCCCTCCTCCAACATGAATCTTTTAAGCCTTATGGACCGTTTGGATTGAGGGAGAGGAAGGGGGAGTAGAGTAGAGTAGAGTAAATTTAGTACAAAATTAACTTATTTTTAACCAACTCTACTATACTCCCCTCTCCTACCCCTCCTTCCCCCCTCCATCCAAACATGCCATTAATTGCCGAGAGCTTGGGATCCAAGAGGCAGTACATGACCTCTGCTGTTTGGCAAGCAAAGAAGATCCCAAAACTTGATTAAATATGGATGGTTTTGCAAGAATAATGAAGAAATTGGATTTGTCACAAGGTTATGTGATCTAGTGCTTTCTTTTTTTTCAAATTGCATATTTTTTGCAAATTGAAATTGGAGTGTTGATTTGCCCAAGTTGTTTGGCTGCAATCTCCTCTCTAGAATGGTTTTAGGCTACCTACTCGTATTAACTTCATTGACACAATGGATGCTGCTCTCAAGAAACTACCTCATCAGATTTTGATACTCTTTGCATAACTTATGGATGATATGAGTTGCCGTAATAAGCTGGTTTTTTTGGATCATAAAATTCCTACTCACAATTATTTATGGTGAAGTGTAAGCTGCATCATGTGTTCAGGTAGGAGAAGAATTTGGATCCCCTTTGTACAACGGCTTCTATGACGAGGAATTTGTTCACTTAAGGTGGCATGGACCCTTGAAGATATTAATTTGATTAGATATAGTGTTTTTTTTTTTTTTTTTTCTTGTATTCTTTTATAATGTAATCGTGCTACTCTAGCTGTGGTTAGTACAATGAAGAGTTCATTTTCTTGTATTCTTTTACGATGTAATCGTGCTACTCTAGTTGTGGTTAGTGCAATTAAGAGTTCATTGTTTGGTTAGAAGAATATCTCTCTTTTATCTTTTCCATTGTACAATATGATTCTTTATCTAAAAAAAGAATTTGGAGAGAGAACAAGAGAAAGAGAGAGATATGAAAAAAGAAAGTAAAAAAATATGATTCTTTATGAATAAAGTCTACTATTTTTTCTTCTTTAAAAAAAAAGAATGAGAGAGAGAAAGAGAGAGATGAAAAAAGAAAGAAAGAAAAAAACCTAAATATAATTGTGTCTGTCTATTTTTTTTTTTAAAGAAAAAAAAAAGAACAAATTGACAAACCATAGAAATAAAATAAAATAGGAATTCTTTTTTGATGGATGAGAAGAAGTTAAGTTTATATTAAATTATTAAATTTTTGTGTCTATCAAACTTTATCCAAAGAAGTGATTCAAAATTAAAAATTTTATCAACTTAGAAATTATAGGAGAAGAATATAAGAACCAAATATATATATAGACTAGTCGTTAACCTGTGCAATATACGAGTCTATCTCTCTTTTTAAGTAGTTTTTGTTATAGAAAGCTAATAGAGCACGTTCTCAATGTCCATAAAGCTGCTAATAAGAAACATTACATACAAATCTCTGCACTGAAATAGCAATTGTTGCTAATTCTACATTACAATATCGGACATGTAATATGATTCTAGCTAATACGAAGTTGGCAAATGAAAGTCGTGTGAGACATTTATAGATTAAAAGAAAAGAAGAAAAAGAAAGTTGATAGTAAATTTGTTAGTCTGAAGCGTGGGGGTGTCTTGATGAGCATAAATCCGTTATTAATTACTAATAGTATTAAAAAAAAATTATATAAAAGCCATGGCCAAATTTTTCACGTAGTTTGATATAAATCTCATTGAAGTAGTCCTAGGCTTTAACTGATATTTCTAACTTCTTGTGGCTTAAATTAATAGTAAAATCTAATACGTATTTCCTTTTTTGATTTTGCATAGTATATATATATATATATATATATATATATAGATTAAAAGAATTCTTTGTTTTTTCCTTTTTTTATTGTACATTAAGATTCTAGTCTTAGAAATTTTTATCATTTTTTGAGAGAGTTTTAACTTAAAGTATCTGCTTCTGATAATACCTCTTTATCATCAAACTAAGACACCAATCAATTTTTGGTGTAGGGGAGATTGAACCCCAGATCTCTTATTTAAACATAAAAGACTTTATCATTATAAATTCTTATCCTTGATATGAAACATTAAATTACTAAATGTAAAATATTAATCAAACTTAAATTAAAATTAAACTTAGGATTCCAATCCTTAACATCCTCAATTATCCAATAAATGTATGAAAGACAAATTTAAAGAACAACTCAATCAATATTTCTAATAAATTGGAAGAGACAACTTTAAAGTATTTTGTATTTCTTCCTTTGTTCCTTTGTTAGTGTGAGTTGTATATTGCATTCAACATTAATTTTTTTTAAACTTTGTAGAATCACCATCTTATTCACTTGATAAGTTGCTATCAAGTTCAAGTATCACTAATATAAGTCTATCATTAGAACAAGTTTGAGAAATAATTTACGACATGTAAAAGTTAAATATCAAATTTGTAATTTTGCTATATTAAAAAATGCACACTTTTGTTATTTTAAAGTCAAAAACTTTCTTGAGGGTGTAGAACTCCCATCTATACTAATCTCCAAATAAAACAATATTTATAATATATGGTTTCTAATTCTAATTCCTAATCAAATTTGGGGTTGGAATATAATGGGCTGGGTTGGGCATGACTTGAAAACAGGGGAAATAATTTGTTTGGGTCGATGGATTTTTGGGTTGGGCTATGTTGACTTGGGGCTTCACAAATGTATGTGGGTTGGTGTGTGAAGGGGTAAAAATTAGCATGACGAACCTTCACCACGTTGGGCCTGACGGATCCTAGCCCATGGGTCGGCAATAGGTGAGCCTAGGGCCTAGCATGATTTAAAATACTTGTGACACACGTTTGAAATCCAATAGAATCCCAAAGGAAATCAGAATCCTAGTGCAAGGAGCATTCCAGAAGATACGTGCGTTAATGAAAGACCTTCTCTACAAGGAAATGTCTTGTCCATCACGTTTGGGATTACTCAAGAGGATTCCTATAAGGAAAAGACTTCTACATCAAGGAAAAGAGGCCAACCTTCTACTACTATAAAAACCCTAATACCCTCACAAATCAAGGTACGCATAATTTACCCCTCTCTAGCACTCTAGAGTTGAGAATAATTCTAACTTGACCTTCGGAGGGTATTTGGCCAGCACTACACCGGTGCCCTCTGTTAGATCACTTCTTTCTTCTTGCAAGTTGTTAGTTCAAGCGTACGAGAATTGTGTAACTCACTGGTGATTTTACGGCATCATGAGTTGGTGCCGTCTGTGCGAAACGAAGAGTTTAGCCAGACTATCGACTCCCGGACATAAGAGTTGCATGGTACTCACTCGCTCAATGGCTACCACCAACAACGTTCAAGGAGACGAGCCGCCAAGATCTACTACATTAGAGAGGCAGGTCCAGACTCTCATGGCAGCGGTAGAACGACTCACAAAATAGAACTATGATCTAGAGGAGTAGCTACGCCAAAGGGACGCAGGACATAACGTTCAGGAGGAAAACTAAGAAGGTACCAGTGCCAAACGAAGGGACCAAGAGAAGCCAGAGGGCAGCAACACCCCAAGCAGACCAGAGCGGCAAAACATGAGCCTTCCATCCCTCATGGACTCGGTCCCTCCACCTATTATCGTAGAGATGCAGGTGATGAAGGAGCAGATGGAGGTCGTGATGAATGCCCTCAAGGGATGAGTGTCCAATGATCTTGATGACCTAGTAAACAGAACTGACTCACCGTTCGCTACCTCTGTCAACTCATTCCCCCTGCCACAGAAATTCCGCATGCCCCAAATCGAAAGTTACGATGGGGTCAAGGATCCCCTCGATCATCTAGAGACTTTCAAGACCCTAATGCACCTTCAAGGGGTACCAGACGAGATCATGTGTAGGGCATTCCCGACAACGCTGAAGGGCCCTGCAAGGGTTTGGTTCAGTAGATTAACACCAATCTCCATCAATACTTTCAAGGAGTTGAGCGCCCAGTTCACCTCACACTTCATTGGGGGACATAGGTACAAAAGGTCCACCGCGTGCTTAATGAGCATTAAGTAGCGAGAAGACGAGACACTGCGATCCTACATAACTCGTTTCAACAAGGAGACCCTTTCAATTGACGAAGCTGACGATAAGATACTCGTAGCTGCATTCACTAACGAGCTGCGAAAGGGTAAGTTTTTATTTTCTTTATACAAGAATGACCCAAAAACCATGACGGACGTACTCTACAGAGCCACCAAATACATGAACGCAAAAGATGCATTGCTAGCCCACGAAGAGAAGCCCAGGAAGAGGGAGAGACAGGAGGACACACGACAAGATAAGGGACGAAAGGTTGCTAGAACCGAAGATCAACGAGATGAAAGGTGCCCTAGACCCCCCACGGGGAAGTTCACCAATTTCACCCCATTAACCGCCCCGATAGATCAAGTCTTGATGCATATCAAAGATGAAGGAGCACTGACGTTCCCTGGTAAACTAAAGGGAGATCCCAACAAGAGGCCAAGGGATAAGTATTGTTGCTTTCACCGAGACCATGGGCACGACACAGCCAACTGCTACGATCTGAAACAATAGATTGAGGCCCTCATTAGACAAGGGAAGCTACAGAGGTTCGTCAACAAGGAAAGAACCGATCCGCCCCAGGAATAGGCCCCACGACGGGACAATGAGCGCCCTAGACCACCTATAGGGGACATAAGAATGATCGTAGGGGGCACAACCGTAGCCGGATCTTCCAAAAAAGCCCGCAAAACCTACCTCAAAATGGTCCATAGCGTCCAACTTACAGGATCCGTACCTAAGATGCCACGAATAGATAACCCCATAATCGGATTTTCAGAGGATGATGCTCGAAGACTTCACCATCCTCATGACGACGCACTTGTGGTTAGCTTGCAAATAGGGGATTATAACATGCATCGGGTCCTCGTTGACAACGGCAACTCGGCGGACATACTGTACTACCCGACATTCCAGCAAATAAGGATTGACAGGGAAAGGTTAACCCCAACGAATGCCCTACTCGTGGGATTTGGGGGATCGAAGGTGTTCCCCTTGGGTGCAATAACACTATCTGTGATGGCAAGTGACTATCCTCAGCAGATCACTAAGGAGGTCACGTTTCTCGTAGTCGACTGCTCGTTTGCCTACAATGCCATTCTCGAACGGCCCACTCTTAATTCCTGGAAGGCAATGACTTTAACATACCACTTGATGATTAAATTCCGACGGAGTATGGGGTGGGAGAACTGCGAGGAAATCAAATAGCAGCACGGGAATGCTATATTGCCATGTTAGAAATGGAGGATTAACAACAAGCGATGTGTATTGAAGAGCAACGACCACTAGCGGAGCCGGTTGAAGAGCTGGAAGAGGTGAGACTTGATGACACACGGCTAGAGCGGACGACTAAAATTGGCACACTAGCTAGTTGGCCGGTGCGCCAAACGCTGACGACTTTCCTCAGAGATAATTGACGACTTGCATAATTGAGTGTAATTTATCACTTCTCAACTTTAAACTTTAGTCTAATTTTATTTATTTTGTTGATTTTAGACTTGATTTTTGTTATTTAAATTTTATTCCAGATTTGAAGAAAATAAAGATTTACTCAAATAAAAGAGATGTGAAGCAGCTAAAGAGAATACTGGGTCTTGAATAAACGAAATCAAAGGAAGATTTCTTTATGGCCTTAGAAGTTGGCAAGGAAAAAAAGAAGGAGGCGCTGAACCAACGTTTTTGGGCTGAAAAGACCAACATTTTTGGGCTGAAAAGAGCAACGTTTTTGGGCTGAATAGAGCAACGTTTTTGGGCTGAAAAAGGGCAACACATTTAAGAAAAGAAAGAGGCTCTGAAATAAAAGACAAGAAGAAAGTGGCGCTGAAACAGAAGAAACAGGAAAAAAACGCTGAAACAGAAAACAAAAAGAAGAGGGCTAAAACAGAAAAACAAGAAAGAGGCGCTGAAGCTAAACAAAGAGGGCTGGAACAGGAAAAAATGCTGAACAGAGAGGGCTGAACAGATAATTTTTCAGCATTTATTTTCCTTAGAATCTTCTCAGAAAAATGATGGTGAATTCGTTTATGTTGAATTTGATTTTTAGCATGAACTAAATTTTCTTTATTCTAGGAAAACGATGTAATCTAGTTCCGAACTATGCTCGCTTTTCTATGTTAATTTGAACAATTTCTCTTCATGTTTGTCTGATTTTTTTTAAGCTTATTGCTTCTAATTAACTGGCCATTAATTAGATGATTTTAATCTTGTGATTTGCCGTCGAAAGAGGGAATTATAGGATAGATCTTGAATATTTCAGCATAGATAAATATAGAGATCGAAAGACTTGTATGAACCTATGTAGTATTAAAATAGTTGGTCTTAATGCTTTCTTTCGCTATTAAATTGCATACTCTTGTGTAAATTGATGAACAAGAATGTTTCCAATTGACTGTCGAAAGAGGCTTTTGGAAGAGTTTGGAGATTGCTAACAAATAGAGAGAATTAAATTAAATTAGCTAGATGAGTAAAGCATAGTGAGGGATTATGTGAAATCGATTTCCTAGAAGTTTCTTTCTCATTAAGTTGATTTTCAAATAACATCTTTCTTTTCCTCTATGTATCTTTTAATTAAATTGATTTTATTTTAAATTCCAATTACAAAAACCTTAGTGACTTCTCTAGATAAAATCGAGATTAGCATAATTTTGGTATTTGTCAAAAGTAAGTTACCAATCCTTGAGGACGATACTCTTCTCATCACTTTACTATAAAACTATGATACTGTGCACTAGCAGTTTTGCACCAATCAATAACCAAGACGTGTTCGCCTGGAGTCATGAAGACATGCCAGGGATTGACCCCTCAGTCATGGTCCATAAGTTAAATGTGTCGCCATCATTCCCTCTAATCCGACAAAAGAAACGAGTCTTCGCCAAGGAGTGGGACAAGGCCATAGCTGAGGAAGTTCAAAAGTTACTAGAGGCAGGTTTCATCCGGGAAGTATATTACCCCAACTGGTTGGTAAACGTCATCATGGTTAAAAAGGCCAATGGAAACTGCAGCATGTGCGTAGATTTCACGGACCTCAACAAGACTTGCCCTAAAGACAGCTACCCACTCCCACGGATAGATACCTTGGTAGATTCGACTGTGAGACACCAGCTCCTAAGTTTTATGAACGCTTTCTCAGGCTACAACCAGATCAGGATGGATGAATCTGACCAAGAGAAGACCTCCTTCGTTACAAGCCAGGGATTATTCTGCTACAAGGTGATACCTTTCGGACTCAAAAATGCTAGGGCAACCTACCAAAGGCTAATGAACAAGATGTTTGCACACCAAATTGGTAGAAACGTACAGGTTTATGTTGATGACATGTTGGTAAAAAGCCTGCATGAAGTTGACCACCTAGACGACCTCAGGGAGACATTTGACACACTCCGATCATTCAACATAAAGCTGAATCCAAACAAGTGTGCGTTTGGAGTGATGGCCGGGAAATTCTTGAGCTTCATGGTGTCCTAAAGAGGAATAGAGGTCAACCCAGAGAAGGTGCGGGCCATAATGGAGCTAGAGCCACCTAAGACGGTCAAGGAGGTCCAAAGTTTGAACGGAAAGATTGCAGCCCTAAACAGGTTTGTCTCAAGAGCGACGGATAAGTGTCTACCATTCTTCCGCACTCTAAGGAAGTCATTCAAGTGGACGGATGAATGCCAGACGGCATTCAACAACCTAAAGGCATATCTCTCATCTCCACCGTTGCTCAGTCCATCCATGCCGGGAGAAGAGCTTTACCTATATTTAGCTATTTCACAAGCTGCTATAAGTGCAGCTTTGGCACAAGAGGAGGATGGATCCCAAAAACCAGTCTACTTTATTAACCGAGCATTCTGAGGGGCAGAAGAGAGGTACCCTCAGATGGAGAAGTTGGCTTTCGCATTGATAATCGCAGCGCGAAGACTTAAGCCATACTTCCAAGCGCATACCATCGTTGTCTTGACTGACAAGCCGTTGAGAAAAGCTATGAGTAGCCCAGAAGCAGTAGGAAGAATGTCTTTGTGGGTAGTAGAACTGAGCAAGTTTGACATCCAATACTGCCCGCGGACGGCCGTAAAAGGGTAGGTAGTAGCTGACTTCATCGCCGAATTCACCCTCAGAGACAGCCAGATGGCGGAGGAGAAATGGCAATAGAATATCTATACAGACGGATCTTCGAATAAACGAGCCAGATGAGCCAGCGTAGTGATCCAAACACCAGAGGGAGATAAGATCCAATGTATGATCCGACTGGATTTCCCCACAACCAACAACGAGGCAGAATACGAAGCCTTGGTGTCTGGGCTAGACCTCTCAAAGGCCGCAGGTGCGGAAAACATAGTCGTACACTGCGATTCACAGGTGGTAACAAGTCAGATCAATGGGGATTACGAGTGCAAGAACGATAGAATGAAGAGGTACCTAGAAGAAGTAAAATACCGAATCGGCAACCTTGAAGTCAAATTTGTTCAGATCCCAAGGGAAGAAAACGAATGTGCCGACCATTTAGTAAAAGCTGCATCAGCCGGGTTTATGCTTGTCCTCGAACAAGTATTATCATTCGTCCAACTCTCCTCACTTATCGATGACAGAATAAGTATGCAAGAAGTAGACTCTGAATGCAATTAGACTACGTTGTTGATGTCCTACCTAAGAACCGGCGTGTTACCGGACGAAAAGGGTGCCGCAAAAAAGTTGAAGGTCCAGGCATCACGGTTTGTGCTGATAAAAGACGTCTTATATAAAAGAGGTTTCTCTCGACCGTACCTGAGGTGTTTAGGCCACGAGGAAGCAAATTACATAATGAGAGAAGTACACGAGGGTATCTGCGGAAACCACTCAAGCGCGCGATCATTAGTACACAAGTTGATCCAAGTAGAATACTACTGGCCTACAATGCTGAAGGATACGCAAGCTTATGTCAAGTCCTGCGACAAGTGCCAGAGATTCAGCAACTTCATAAGACAACCGTCCGAAGAACTGACCCCTATGACGGCACCTTGGTCATTCGCACAATAGGGACTTGATATCATGGGGCCATTTCTGATGGTGATCAGGCAGCTAAAATTCCTGGTAGTTGGCATAGACTACTTCACTAAGTGGGAGAAGTGGAAGCCTTAGCCACCATCACGGAGAAGAACATCCGAAGTTTTGTCTGGAGAACTATCATATGCAGGTACGGGATACTTCTCTGACAACGGTAAACAATTCGACAATAGCACGTTCAGAGACTTTTGCTCGGAACTAGGGATTAAGAATCACTACTCGTTGCCCGTACACCCGCAAGCAAATAGGCAAGTCGAAGTCACGAACCGGTCCTTGCTCAAGATAATCAAGACCTAACTCGAGGGGGCAAAGGGCATCTAGCCGGATGCACTACTAAGCGTCCTATGGGAATATCGGACCACGGCAAGAACACCCACTGGAGAGACACCATTTCGACTTGCATATGGAACTGAAGCTGTCATTCTCGCAGAAGTGGGGCTCATGAGCTACCGGGTGGAGAGCTACGATGAAGATAAGAACGAAGAGGCCATGCGCCTCCAGCTCGACCTAGTGGACGAAGTCAGAGCAGCAGCAGAGCAGAGGTTAGCACTTTATCAGAATCTCATGGCAAAACACTACAACACCAAAGTGAGGCATAGGGACTTTCAGGTCGATGATCTTGTATTACGGAAAGTAATGGGTGCCGCTAGAGATCCTTCGCAAGGAAAGCTCGGCCCCAACTGGGAAGGACCCTACAGGATCGTGTCATGGCAGAGGAAGGGCACCTACCACCTCGAGACGATGGACGAACAAAAGCTGCAGCACTCATGGAACACGGAGCATCTGCAGAAATACTACCAGTAGAGATAATATGAGAGAAACAGCGATGATCCCCAATTTCCCATTTATTTTTTAGCTACAGTTACTAGTTTTCTTTTAATAATTTTTTTGCTACAATATTTTGTGCCTTTTTAAGCCCAAGGGGGCAGGTACTTTTCCTATTTCCTACAAACGCATTTTCTTTTCAAAGAGGAATTATTCAGACACAACTGTGTTTTTCTACTTAAATTCTCAAAAAAGGATGGATAACCGTGGGTGCAGATGACTACCAAAGTCCACAAAGTGGACAGATCACCCACAGGGTGAGAATATTTACAAAATCCACAAAGTGGACGGATCACCCAAAGGGTGAGAATAATTTCAAAGTACACAAAGTGGACGGATCACCCATAGGGTGAGAATATTTACAAAACCCACAAAGTGGACGGATCATCCAAAGGGTGAGAATAATTTCAAAGTCCACAATAATTTCAAAGTCCACAAAGTGGACGGATCACCCACAGGGTGAGAATATTTACAAAGTCCACAAAGTGGACGAATCACCCACAGGGTAAGAGTATTTACAAAATCAACAAAGTGGACGGATCACCCAAAGGGTGAGAATAATTTCAAAGTCCATAAAGTGGATGGATCACCCACAGGGTGAGAATATTTGCAAAGTCCACAAAGTGGACGGATCACCCACAAGGTGAGAATATTTACAAACTCCACAAAGTGGATGGATCATCCAAAGGGTGAGAATAATTTCAAAGTCCACAAAGTGGACGGATCACCCACAAGGTGAGAATATTTACAAAGTCCACAAAGTGGACGGATCACCGACAGGGTGAGAATATTTACAAAGTCCACAAAGTGGACGGATCACCCACAGGGTGAGAATATTTACAAAGTCCACAAAGTGGACGGATCACGCATAGGCTGGAAATATTTACAAACTCCACAAAATAGACGGATGAAAAATAAAGTCCATAAATACACGGGTGACGACTAGCCCATAAGACGGACGGGTAACAACTAGTTCGAAATGGATGGATACCAGCCCGTCAACTACACGAATCACCCCGCTACGTGAAAATTACAAGGACGGTTCATCCAAAAATTAAAACTATGCAAGTCCATAAAGATGGCCAGTTCTCCTTTCTAGCTTAAGAGGATGGATATTTATGCAACTTTCAAATGATAAAGATTGATAAAGCAGGCATAAAAATTGTGAAATAAAACATTGACGAATAAAACCCTTAAAGGGTAATTGTTTAAATACACAAAATTAAGGACGGATTGTTCTAAAAAAAAAAAAAAAAACTATCTACTTTTTAGGGTCGGCATTTTGAACGTTCTTTGCTGGAGCTGACTTTCCGTCACCTTGAGCGGCTCCTCAGCAAAGAGGTCATCTGTGTTCTCTGAGGTGACGGGCAGGGCAGACGTCTGGCCTAGATCGTCGACATTTATCATTGACACATCCAGTTCAGGGTAGACTCTCTTAATTTGACGGAGCACGTCATCAAAACCTTGCAGGAATGAGTCCATCAGCTCGCCCAATAAAGCGTCGGAATCACGGTATTCTCGGACTGCTACCTCCTTAGCCTGACGGAGCTTTTCCTTCAAGTCTTGGATTTCCTTTTCTTTGACCTCCAAGGCTTTCCCCACCTCATCCGTCTTCTGCTTAAGCTCCTTCCTTGCTTGCTCTGAAAGGTCAAACTTCTTCTTCATAGTGGACTTCCACTTGTGAAGTTGACCCAGCTCATCCTCCATCTGCTCTGCCTTTGCTCGCACACGATCCAGAGCCGCCTCATGGTTAAGACACCGATCCATTAGGCCCTTCATCATGACCAAGGACTAGAACAAACAAGTTAAACAGTGTTAGACAAAAACTAAGTAGAGTGGACGGGCTTAAATCGACGAACAAAAATTACCTGTGCAACAGCAAAGAGACCCGTCTCCCCCATTGCCTCCGTCGAGTGATTGCCCAAATCCTCATAGTCCTCCGACGAAATAATAGATGAAAGCTTCTCCAAGGCAAATTTGGAGTCGTCATGGAGGAGAGGAGGAGGCTTCTCTTGGCTTGTGGACGGGGCCTTCATTAAGCCCTTGCCAGACCCATGCTTTACTGGGGTGACGGTTTTCACACCCTCAGCCATCAACCCTACGACGGGTTCCAGAGAGACTTTTTGCTGCTTATGTGGACAGTTAGATTTGGACGAAGGTTTCCTTTTTGTCAACGAAGCCATCCCCTTAGGAACCACCTTGCCGGACTCTTTTTTCTTGATGGCCTGTGATTTTATCAGCGCCCTCCTCTTAGCAACGTCCATCTCTGTAAAGAAGGACGGATGGAGTTATTTATTTAGAGTTGAAGCCATTTATGCAAAGTAAAGGTTGACGAACTTATGTCTATGAATTCTTTCGTCGTATCTGATGGCTTCAGGAGTGGGTTCAGGATCGTCACAATACCAATGGATGGTGTTTGGATTTACCAACTTCACCTAAGTCCTTTCTTCCTACTTGGTCTTTTGAAAAATCTTCTCAAGGAAACTAAACTCCTCAATACTAACTTGTGGGCGCTGTCTACCTGTAGAGGAAATGGACGGTTAGAAGAAAGAATCATAACTGACGAATATAAAAAGAATTTACAAATTAGGATGGATACATACGAGATGAATGTAATACTCCCTAAGTTGTGTCGACGGGCATATACTCCGTCTCCCTTGGACAGCTCATCCACTCGTCACCCTCTAGGAAGAAGTAACGACTCTTCCAGTCCTTATTTGAGTCGGGTGTTTCAAAAATGACCTTCAACAATGGGCTCCTACTGACAAAACTATACATTCCCCTTGACCTGTCAATTTTGTCTGGACGGTAGCAATGAAGGAATTCACGCACCGTCAGCCTCCTAGCGCCGTTTGTCATAACAACATAGAGAATCTCCATTGCTATGAAGACCCTCCAGGCGTTTGCGGATATCTGGGTGACGGACAGACCCAAATATTTTAAAAGTTCTCTATGTAGGGTACTTAGCGGAAACCTAAGTCCTGCCTTCAGCATCTGCTGGTACACTCCGACACCTTCTACCCCCTCGTAATAACATTTCTCTGATATGTAGGGTAGATGGATTGGAATGTAGTCAGGAATTTAAAAGTTAGCCCTAAAAGTGCTAAAATGTTTTTCCTTGATGACGGATGTGAATTTATGCACCGTCCACTTTGGTAGCATGATGAACTCCTTAAGTCCATCAGCACCGATGACGGATCCCAATGGTTGATCCTCGCCGTCATCAGAAGTATCTTCTAGCTCAACCATCTCCATATCCTCATTTGTTGAGGACGAGGAAGAGGCGGACGGACTTCTCTCTTTGTCGGGACTCTCTGGGTCTTTATGACCAGATGGGTATACTTCCTCATATTCCGCCCCGTCACGAACTACTGACTGATTACTTGACGCACTAGACATTGCCTACAATTGACGACAAAACCTAAGACTGACAGATCTAGGAGTGTTAACGGGTGTGTAGGTCTAGCAAAATGTAAGCACAAATGCAAGACTTGTAAAAAATAATAATAACAATACTCACCACTATTTGAGTAACTGAAGGTCGACGGTTGTATAGTTAACGGGTACAGATGTACGACGGAATGCTCTAACAAGGTTGACGATGGTGCTCTGACAATATATTTTAGCTGAAAAGTGTAGAAATGAGGGAGGAGAAGTGTGTTATATATATGTGAAATGCACGGAAGAAGAAGTGACGCTTCGATCCAGTACAAAATCCAATCAAAAAGTGACACGTGGCATGCCTAATAAATGCTTGACAACCTGTCAACAAATGATCGCAATTCGTGTCCTCTTAGAGAACTGTCATCTCCAAGAATCTTCAACCATCAACTTCGGGAATCTTAAACCGTTAACCCTAAATAATCTTGGACCGTCAACCCCAAATAATATTAAACCGTCACCCTACTGGTTCGTCCACCTAAATCATGACGGACCATAGGGTGAAGGGGGCAGTTGAAGGGGTAAAAATTAGCATGATGAACCTTCACCACGTTGGGCCTGACGGATCCTAGCCCAGGGCCTAGCATGATTTAAAATACTTGTGACACACGTTTGAAATCCGATAGAATCCTAAAGGAAATCAGAATCCTAGTGCAAGGAGCATTCCGGAAGATACGCGCGTTAATGAAAGACCCTCTCTACAAGGAAATGTCTTGTCCATCACATTTGGGATTACTTAAGAGGATTCCTATAAGGAAAAGACTTCTACATCAAGGAAGAGAGGCCAACCTTCTACCACTAGAAAAGCTCCAATACCCTCACAAATTAAGGTACGCATAATTTACCCCTTTCTAGCACTCTAGAGTTGAGAATAGTTCTAACTTGACCTTCGGAGGGTATTTGGCCGACACCACACCGGTGCCCTCTGTTAGATCACTTTTTTCTTCTTGCAGGTTGTTAGTTCAAGCGTGTGAGAATCGTGTAGCTTATGGTGATTTTACGGCATCATCAGTGTGTATTAAGGTGAAATGGTTTGGACTCGGTACTTTTTCGGCTTGGGCCATTTATTGAGCTGGGTTCGGATTGGGATAAGGCCTTTGGAAAACTGGCTTGGGATCCTACATGAAGTGGGCTTAAGCGAACCAAGACAATTCTTCAGTGGATCGGACTGACCCACCTAACAAATAAATCAGCAACATATTCTGATATCTTTCTCTCAATCTCACTCTCTCTCTCTCTCTCTCTCTAAATCTCCAAGAGCTCAGCTTCTCACCAGGCATCACCACCTTCACAATCGAGATCCCTGAGATCAACCCCTCCTCTCTCATGATTCTGGACACATCATGAAGCTAGTTCACTCAGCAAGACTACCTACTAACCAATTCGTCACACAAATTAAACAAAAATAGGCATTCACAGAATACACACTGGATCTATAACTTCTGTTTCAACTAAGTTTAAATTTAAGTGTTTATCCAAAATTTTAAATTAATTACATTGACATATTAATATGTGTCTACCAATGCTAATCATTGTATTTTTTTCTATTATCCACGCCTATAACAGTTCAAACACATCAAAGCAGACATGAAAACAATGATATTAAAGTTAAAATAAAAATATGAAACCTCTAACGTGTAAGGTGGGACAATCAAAATACCTATAAGCTCTTTCAGCAATCACCAAATTACTTCCACTTCAACCTTAAAAGTCCTTTAGCAATTAAGCTTTCTTTGCCATTACCCTCAACACAAAGCAACAAACAAATCGATACCTTTTTTCCCTTAACTTCCAAACTATGCACTTTGCTATTATTGGGATTTGTAGACAACTTCTAAACTCGTCCTTCACTAGGCATGGCAGCAAATAGAAATAAAATTCAGTAGTAGCTAGTAGCAAGCCTATGTTTTTTTCTATCCACGAATCTTAGCTTCCATGGTTATACCAAATTTACCATTACGAAAAAATAAAATTTGCAGATAGATGGCAAGGCCAAGGTTAATGAAGGAGGAAACTCTGCCATGGCCGGGGCCAGGGCGGTGGTAGACTTGGCTTGGCAGTGGGCTGAGTGGCTGTAGTAGGCACCATTCAGTTTGGAGTTTAGACTGAGGGGTTTTCTGCGTCTAGGTCTGGAAGTATTCAGAGACCATCAGGTTCATGTATATGGTATGGTTCATGCCATGAATATCTACATATGAAATAAATTGAAAAGGAACGTTTAACAATGTTTCCTTCTTTTCGATCTTTTGTTTGTCGAGCGGGATGGTTAGATTTTTACTAACTTTCCCCCATTTTAAACCATAAATAAAATGATAAAATGACAACAACTCAAGAAGTGGCATAGAAATGTCAAAGATAAAGTTTATTATGGTTGTTGATGGCCATTTCGAAGGCCCAAGTGGAAGGGAGAGGCCCAGCAACACGGACAGAAAAAAGTTGGCAAACGGATAAAAAACCCATTAAGCCCAAGCGGCAGGAATAATGGATCACAGGCCCATGAGATGAACAAATGGGCCTTGAGGAGGTAAATGGGCTTAAAGGAGCTTGGAAAAAGAGAAAAAGCAAACCATGGACAGTATATGATGTGAAAAAGTGAGAATGGGCCATGATAGGCCCAAAGTAATGAAAGCAAAGAAAGTAAGGGGTTGATGGCAAGCCCATAAATCCCAAGGATGAGGAATAATGTAATTGGGCCGGGGAAGCCCAAAGAATTCAGTAAAAGCCCATAGGAATGCAAAGTTAAGAAAATGGCCGAGGAAGCCCAAGGAAAGCAAACGGGCTCGGGACACCCAAGGGAAAACAAATGGGACATAGGAGCCTGCCAGTGATGTAACCAAAAAAAACCAATGGCCGTGCTGGGCCATTAGGAGAAGAATAAACGGCAGGCCCAAAAAGGCCCAGCCAGATTGAGGCAAAACAATTTCGCAGCAGGAATGATAGAGTGGTATGGCAAGAGATGGTGGCAGGAATGTGGCTTGAAGAAAAGAAAAGCCCACCGTCAAGCAAGGCCCAACCCTAAATAGGGCAAGCCATAAAGGAAAGGGAAACCAGAAAATAGTAAAAAACGGACGGCAAACTGTGCAGGCCGACCACGGCAAACGCATGAGCAGTAGGTAGATTTTGGACATACATAGAAGAGAGGGATGCGCAAGACCCAGACCTCACTAGCCTGTACCCAGTCAATACATGACATGGTGAGGTCATGAGTCAGAGGTAAGAGGGCATGGTTTAGAAGTGGGGAAAGGGGAAAAACCTATTTTGAGGTTCCTACTAGGGCTATTTTGGGGGAAGTGTCCTGCTGAGATGACATACCACCCAAAGGAGCAAAGTTGAGCCGAAACCACTAGGTGCAAGCCATAAGGGACAGGGAGAGAGAAGGTACCCACACCATGACAGGAAAGGGTGCCACGGCAGACAAACAAACATAATAGTTTTCTTTTGTCTGGCGATGGGGAGTGGCACACAGACGGACCAGTGGTGGTCGGCAGGTACACCCAGACTAAACAAAGGTGGTTAAGGGTTAAAATAGTAAAATCCGGTCATGGCAGGCACTATAAAGAGGCCCTTGCCGTGTACAGGAAGAAGGACGACCAGCACTACGGTATTAGAAACTTGATAACTAGGAAATAGAGAACAAGTATTAAGAAAAAGAAGTAGAAAGAAAAAAGAGAAGAAAGGGGAATATTAGAAGAGAAGGAAAAAAAAAAGGTAAAGAGTTATAATGGCAAGCATGCACTAATAGGTTGATTCCCCTTTCTCCCTCTCAGAATCCTGCTCTCTGCCGGAAACAAAGAGTCTTCTTGTGTACCAACCATTCAGGTCTGTTTCTCTCAAAATGATTAATTTCCACGGTAAGATATCCTTGAGAGATTATTCACTTTGAGAAGAGGCGTTCTTCTCTCTTTGGTTTTGGTCCTGCGGATCAGATTTAATTTGATTTATTTCCTCTTTCAATCTTATAAAGTAATTATTGTTAAACTGTGATTATCTTTTCTTAAGTAGAGATTATCTGTTTACCTTAATAAAGATGTTAAAGTATTTTATTTTATCTTGTTATTATCATATCTGCATGTTGCAACCCATCTAAAATAGTTCTGCCCGTTGTAAGTGTGCTCCTGGTAGACGAGGCATAGTTTACGCACAAGCCAGACCAAATTGAGTTGCAGTTGGACCGGTCTCAACTCCCTTACTCAGAATACTTGGGTCTAGTACCGCAGGAGGCAGCCTAGCCCACTTTATCCAAAAAAGGCCCGCTACAATGGTCTTATCATGGCAATGTGCATTGAGTTTACAAAGATTTATGAAAAATTTTTAATTAAAAAAATTTATTTCAGAGCCTTTAGCTTAACGATACTCCCTAATATATCAATATTTAATAGAGATGTTCAAGGTTTAATCCCCTTCCTCAATTATCGAATTATTAAAAAAAAAAAAAATTAAGACATTTTCTATCAAATTGAACGCCTTCCTCTTATTTGCAAGTAGGTAAGCATGGAAATATTTGCACTTTGAATGAAATTGATATACGAAAAGAAGGAGCTTAGAACTAATGATCTCATTTTATAATCATTCCATAAATTTAATTGTTTTAAGATCAAATTATAGTCAAATATGTTTGTTGTTATGTCAATATAAAATAATGTTTGTTATTAGGGATTTTATAGAAATATATATTTAGTCACAGTTATTTATTTTAAATTTATTTCTTAAATTAAATACAAGAATTTAAGATTAGAGTTTATCTTATCCCCGATGACATTTTATTTAAAGGCTTATACTACTAAAATTAATGCATGATAGTGGGATCAATATGTAATAATTGCCAAGAACCTTGTATCTCTATTAATTGACACATTCTGATGTTTTTAATGAAAACATTCAAGATTCAAAATCACCCACTCCCAACTATTGAATTGAAAAAATTGTAATAATGTATACAATATATATATATATATATATATAGATAATAATGAAGGATTAAAGATGAATCTTTCAAATTAAGATGCTTTAGTGCATTAGATCATATATTTCATATTTGTTTGAAAATAATTTTTGAGAAACGATTATTGTGTTTTTGATCCAAATACTAGGCACATCCAAGAAACTTGAACAAGCCAACTTCCTAAAAAAAATGATTTCAGACTAATATGTTCTTCCCTTTACTGAGATGACATTGTTGATGCTTTTTGGAGTACAAAAGCTTCTAATTTTCATTCCATGATCCTTCGTAATTTTTAATATTGTTCTTAATTTCAATATCAGCCATTTTCAAACTAAAAAGAAATTGTACTTATCGTGATTGTTCATGCTTTGATGCTTCTTAGTTCATTTTACTTCTGTTAATTGTACATTTGGAGCTGACATTTTGAGAAATGAACATCATGCTTTCAATGCGTGTAAAAGTCTTTATTAAGGTTGGGTTAATTGGGTATGCAGAATTTGAACGTGGTAGTTTGGTCCATGAGGTTTTAGAAGATTGTGGGCTGAGTATTTGAGGTCCATATGTAGTAGGAGGCGTGGATTGGGGGGGTGATGGAGGAATATGGGCTTTGGACTGACCATTTGAGGCCGAACCCCATGGGACGGATTAGGTTGGTCAATTTTTACTGAGGAGTTGGCCGAAGTAGATTTGGAAAGCAATTAACGTATCCAATTTCCTTATCCAAAGCACGAACAATCACGATAAGTACAATTTCTTTTTGAGTTTGACATTGGCTGATATTGAAATTAAAAAAAATATTAAAGTTACGAAGGATCATGGAATGAAAATTAGAAGCTTTTGTACTCCAAAAAGCATCAACAATGTCAGGCCAAAATTAGTGGGAAATTTATCTCTCACAAAAAAAAAACTTTGGTATCTAATCCAAGCAACCAAATCTAAAATTCGTCAAGGATCCACTAATGCACAGTACAAAAAGCAAGCCTGGACCCTGTCATTTTTAAGTGGTTCTAAGGCTATGTTTGAATCGACTGAAAATCATTTCTGAAAATGATTTTCCATAAAACTCAAGCGTTTGGCAGCGACGGAAAATAGATTTTCTGGAAAATCATTTCCGTTTGACCAAAATTTACACTTGTTGACCCGAAAATCATTTTACATACTTGTTTTACCTTCAAACGATTTCCGTAGCACGCGCAAAAGAGAGAAACACACAGCCAAAATGCAACAAAACACAAGAGGCGAACAAACGCAGCGAGAGAGAGAGAGAACGATCCAGACCCAGAAAGAGAACGAATCCAGAGCCCAGAGCCGTTCGACTTCACCTTCGCGCCGATCGCCGTTCGAATCGCACCCTTCGTCGTCCCCGATCGCGAACCTAGATTCGTCATCCCCGATCGCCGTAGTCGCAGCACCGATTCGTCGTCCCCGATCGCGATGGTCGCACCCCAAAACCGATCGTCCTCCCTCTCTTCCTTCTTCTCTCAATTTGACCGGAATATGATTTTTTTTTTCTGGGTTTTATTTGTGTTTTGGTGTTCTGTGTGATTTTGATTTTTGGTGTTGTTGTAGTGGTGTGGTGGCGGTGTTTTGGTGGTTGTGGCTTTTGATTGCCGGAGTTTGCTGCCATGAGTTGAATTACCGTGTGAAAAATTTGTAGAAAAATAGCATTTTCAACCATACAACCAAACATCAGAAAATATTTTTCACACCATTTTTTGAAATGCAACCAAACACTTAAAAATATTTTCCTTTCCGGAAAATAGCATTTCCGGAAAATAAGTATTTTCTGGAAAATCACTTACATGAAACAAACATAGCCTAAGTTATAACTAAATTTCAGATGTGCAAAAACATCTTCCTCCATGCCTTCAATTTCAGCTCTCGAGCTTTTCAATTCTTCCAGTGCATTCTTCCAAACTCTTGCATCATTGGTTTTCCTCATGACTCATCCCACAGTGATGATTGCAAGTGGCAAACCACCACATTCTTTAACAATCAGCTTCGCAGAGGATTCTATTTCAGGAGAAACAAAGTCATCTATTACTGCTTTATCAGTGAACAAATTTCAGGCTTCCTCCTCAGAAAGCATGCCCACCTTGATTTCCCTCTGTGTCTCCATGCCCCAACAGACTTCCATGAGGCGAGTAATGAATACTAAGTTACAACCATTCTCTTTATTCGGCTGTGGGATCCCCACCTCTTCTAAGGTAAACTTACTCCATAAATCATCTATGATTAGAAGAAGAAAAATTCATTCTCAGCAAATGCTCAAATAATATGGTTGATCTCCTTATTAAATTATTGCTGAATGAGAACTCCCAGTATAGATCCAGGTTTACTGCTTTCCCTATGTCAGTTGTCAATAACTCCAAATCAAAAGTTTTTGATGCGGTCACCCAAATAACATTATCAAATATTTAAGCTTCACTGAGTAGATTATTTATATGCATCATGTTGCTCGTATTTCCAACTCCACCCAAACCATAGACACCTATCTTATTGATGTTGATATCCATTAGACACTCCCAAATGCCATGCAAAACATTCCTTTGTATTGTTTGACTGATTAACTGTGTTGCTGGCATAAACTTTCCTATATCTGGAAATAAATCAATAAATAAACCATTTGGAAACACTCCCTTTCCTTGAAGCTCTGTCACCTCTTTAATCTTTTGTAAAAGGTGTTTTCCTATTTTATAACGTGAAAATAGAAATTAGGAAAAAAACCATTCATGCACCTTCTTGGAGTGCTGATTTCATTTTCTAATCTATCCACTTCATTGTTTATCTTTTCCACAAGTTTGAGCCACAGCTCTACCTCACCTTTTAGCTTCTTACTCAAGTATGTTGATCCCATATTCATCTCCATTTTAATGTCATTTGCTCGACCATTAAGTTCTTCCATATTGACATGAAGTGCCGCTTGGTGTTGCCGAACATTTCTCAAATAGGAGAACTGTGTGGCAAGGGTTGCCCATGATGAATTAACAACCCCAATGACAGTCCCAAGACTCCCAACTATTTCCATGGTCACTGCATTAAGTAAAATGAGGAAGAGGAGGAAGAAAGGAAGGAACAAGAACAAATTTTTGTCACAAATTTATGATCAAGTAGAAATAAAACAAAATAAAATAAGCTATAATATATTGAAGTTATATTTAAAAGCTATAACCTCAATCTGCCTTATTAAGGACTCAATATTTGACAGCAACAAATCTTATGAATTTTTATGCTTCTTATACAACCTAATCTTATAACCAAAATAAGCTATAACATATTGAGGTTATATCTATAAGCTATAAATCTGCCTTATTGACTCAATATATGACAGCACAAAGATTACAAATTTTTATGCTTCTTATACAGCCAAATCTTATTTCCAAAAATATTCTTGCAAGTTAAATGCTTTATGTAGAAATTTTCATGAAAATGCCACTAAAGAGATAGAGGAGTTCTCTAATACCTCAATTCCTACCTTTAACATATAAGACTCTTACTGAGGTAACAGCCATTGCTGCAATTCCTATGCCTAACAATTCAGGTTAATAGTATAGTTAGTTGGCAAATTCTAAAGACCAGTCATGGAACCTCAATAATCATGGCAAAATGCATAACCAGGTTTGACATTCGCAAGTGCAAAACAAAAATTATCCATTAATATGTTCTCGTTGAAAGAAATTATCAAAAA
The DNA here is from genome assembly GCF_932294415.1 of Quercus robur. Classification (NCBI taxonomy): domain Eukaryota; kingdom Viridiplantae; phylum Streptophyta; class Magnoliopsida; order Fagales; family Fagaceae; genus Quercus; species Quercus robur. The sequence continues at coordinate 60,700,541 of NC_065538.1, read as the reverse complement.
ATCTGCATGAAAATTAATTTAGCAATGACGACTTTGGAAATAAGTTTCGACCAACAGTGTGCCTTAGTTAGAACTTTGCACACTGTGTGATTGCCCACTTCATATTAAATGTTAAACAAGACAATAATCGAATATCTTAGCAAAAAAACAAAGACTATACTTGAATATCTACTCACGCTAGAGTATTTGCAGGAGCAGGACCATTGTTCAAACTCTCAATAAGATAATTACATTCACTTCGATGGACAGTATATCAAACAAAAGCAATTTTGACTGCCACCTAATTTGATATGGCACATATTGTTCAGTTACAATAATCTATAGTCCACACTACCACATCTGTCATCCACGGACTCATAAAATCTAATGACTTGAAACTGGAGTTGAGAACATGAGAAAGAACTAGGATAACTTAGTGCTCCATCAGATTTTTTATTCAACTATGGAACAGAAACATGTATTGGCAAATGAAATAGCAAAGTATGAGATTTATGTAATGAGCGTGAGAGTGAGAATAAGTCATAAAATTCATTCAAAACAAAAATACTAATATTTTTGACAACCCAAAAAAAAAAAAAACAAAAAAGTAAACCCATGAGAGAAAAGGTGACGACGTACTCTTGCTCTTGAGGAGGAAAGAGGCTTGCTTTTGAGATTTGGAAGATTGAGTTGATAGTTGATACCCACAAATACAAGAGTCCAATCTTGTTCCTTTGATTGTGTTCTGTAGAGAGGCCTTGGCGGGTGTGGCTGTATCTGTGGCTTTGTGTGGTTGGACTTTCTGTGCAACTTATGATGTGGTGGTGGTAGTGGACTGTGGAGGTTTTCATTTAGTGTCTTCTGTTTGGCCTTGGTGGGTGTGGGCTGTGTGGCTACGGCAGAGGTGGAGGAGGACTGAGAAAGTCAATTGGTTTTCTCACGGGAAGTTAAAAGAAAGGGGTTCAAGTGTACAAGGGAGTGAAAGCCCATTGGGCTCCATATATGGCATAGCATATTCACGGGCCTTCAGTGACTAAATATCTGTCATGATGTTGGGTCTTATCTATATATATATATATATATATATATATATAAAATCGAAACCTTTGAAACTCCCACAATTTTCTACATCATCATTTTAATTTAAAAAAATTTTAAGAGACAAAATCTTTGAAAACTCTAAAGCAATCTCCTCTGTCCGTCTCCACTAAGAGAGAAAACCCTAAACTTCAATTTCTTTGGTACGCTTGCTATTGCTTTTTCTCTTTTTTGTGAATTAGTTTTTTTTTGCTTTTGTTTTGTATGGAGTAGTACTTTACAATATATAGTATAACTACAAGTATTGTAGTAAGTTTGCTAACTTTTTGTGTAGTTCAAAGATGCTATATTCTATATTATTTTAGATTATATAACCTTAAGCTTTACCTTATGGAGACGTATGCACAAGTTTTCAATTCCTTTTGTGTGGATATTTTTTCACAGCTGTGGAGTAAGGTATATGCACTATATGTTATCTTATGTTTTCTCTTATGGTGTCATGCTTCTTTGTTTATTAATTAAAGATTATGTTGGAAGCCTATATTATTTGCACCTTCAAAGTGTTCGACAATGTTTGAACCAAATTTTTCATCAATTAGGAAGAATTGGATAAAAAAAACTTAGAGAAGCTTTCCATCCTTACTGAAATTGTCTCGCAATAATGACTTTTTTTTTTTTTTTTTTTTTTTTTTTTTTTTTTTATAATTTGTAGGTTCTGAATGTTTTAATTTTTAATTTTATTGTCTTTTGAAAGTTTGACCATCTAAATTTTTGGGTTCAATTTTTTGCAATATTTGAAACAATTTAGCAAATTTCAACTGTTATAACTATGGATTATTCTCTTGAAGGTAACCTATCTTTCTCTTGTATTTCTCTATGTGATAGTCATATATATTTTGTTTTGTTTCAATAATTTCTAGGCAGTGCCAGTAAATTTTCTGATTTTTTTTTCCTCTTTCGAATGTTTTAACATTAGAACTTTTTTGTTATTTTTTTTTTCAATATCTAAATTTGGCTTATTCATCAAATTGTAACTCAAAAAGATAGGAGCAATTCACGCAATAGTATAGTTTCATAATCAATTTAAAATTTTATAAAATTATTTTAGTCTATTATAAATAGGTAAGTTCCTGTGCGTTGCACGGGTTTCCGACTAGTTTATATTTATTTTGGAAGTAACAAAATTTTCAACCAAGTAAGTTATTAAGAATTTGAAATAATAATAAAAATTTCTTGTATTTTTAAGATTTTGATACTTAGTCTAAATTTGTTAGATTGATTTGCTTTATAATTTTTTTAAGAATTAAGGCTCGTTTGGATAGCGGCCATATTTGATCATTTCTACGTTTTCCTTTTTTTTTTCCTTGACTAGCGCTTCTTGCACTGTTCATGGGACGTGAACAGTGCAAGTAAGCAAAGCTACAGTATTAAAAGAGTGAACAGTGTTGCAGAAATTATTTTTTTTATTATTTTCAGTTTTCAGCAAAATAAGCGGTATCCAAACACATACTTAGGGTTTGTTTGGGATCTGCTTATTTTGCTGAAATTGAAAATTTTTTTACGAAAAGTACGGTAGATAAAGGTAAATGTTAGTTGGAATAGTACAGTGGAACCCATGAGTAGTACTACAAAGTGTAGTGGGACCCATGAATAGTAGTAAAAATAAGCTGAATAGTAAAATAAGTTGGCAAAAAATAATCTAGGGTCTGTTTGGATATCACTTATTACTGAAAACTGAAAATATTATAACAAAATAATTTTTAAATATGTGAATAGTACCGTGGGACCCAATTTTAATAAAAATTTTGTTGAAAAAAAGTACTTGTGGGTCCCGTGAATAGTGCACGGGACCCACTAAATTGGATGCAAATGCAGCTGAAAGGAACTTTCAGCTCTATCCAAAGTCACGCTTAATTAATAGTATTTTGATGAAATTGAAATATGAGATCTTTGTACTTTGTGTAGTGCCTAACTAGTTTTTAGAATCTCCATGAGTTGGGTTTAATTGAAAAGTATTAAAATACTCAAAATCGGACCCAACCCATCCATACCAACCTAGCATAAATTCTATTTGACTTGTCCCTTCTAGGATATAATAACAATTTTTATTTTTTTACTATTTTTTTTTTAACTTAAGTTGATTCTACAAAAATAGGTTAGCACAAAATGTCCAATCATTCTCAAATATACATCATATATCTATAAAATATTGTGTTGTTGTTGTATATATTGATATACGGAATGGGATCCGATGCTTCACCCAATCCCCTCACAAATTTTTTTTTTATTACTTTTTTTTTTTTTTTTTTTTTACTTTTTTACCTTTACTTTTTTACTTTTACTCATTTTTATATTTAAATCTCAACCATCCATACCAATTGCATTAGGTGCAATACCTTAGGTATTGCACCTGATCTTAATCCTTGTTATACATATATGTGTAGAGGAATGATGCAAATAGTCATATTTGTAGATTCATAGGACTTACTCAAGATTAAGGGCATCGTAATCTTTTATATATAGGACACTAACTCTCCATTAAAAATTGAAACTCCTACACCATTTCAATTACCAACCAAAATTCATTACAAATAAATTGTATAATAATAATAATTGAACAATTTATTTATAATTAATATTAAAATGCACCAATAGTAGGGATTTTTGAATCTATGAGAAAAATGGGTTAACCCATAGCCGACCTGCTAAAACAACAAGTCGAGTTTATCTATGCATTACATGTAGGGGTGTCCAATCCACCCGCCCACCTACCCAACCCAACCGTACTCGACCCACTGCCACCCAATCCAACTACTCCAGCAATCGGATGTAGGTCCTAACCTCCAAAAACCTGATCCCGACGAGTTGGTTGTGAGTCTCCTCTTTCAAAACATGTGAAACTTGACTCGCCCCAAACACATCAATTCTGGCAATTTCTCAAGCTTTTCAACGACTTTTTCAGCTTGATTTGATGACTAAAGGGAGTTATTTGCTTAATAAAACGCACTGTTTTTGTATGGAAAAAAAATTAAGAAAAACAGAGACAGAGTCACAAATGGAACAGTATAGCACAAGGAGTCGATAATTAGTGTGTGAGGAAAAGAGGGATTTTATTCAATTTTGGTATTTTGGCTGGGACAGGATAGATAAGCTCTCTCTCCCAAATTTCCAATTTAAAGTTTGATTGACCCATTTCAAAATCAAACTAATTTTGCTCTAATTAGGGATTAATTGAATTTGAACTAAATAGTTAGTCTTATTTGAATTTATTATTTGAAAAAATTAAAATAAACCAAAACTAAAAGTTATAGGAACTTTAGAAACTCTATACTTAAAAAAAAAAAAAAAAAATCCTTTTAAGCTTTTAACATTGTAATCTGTGGAGTCTCACATTCCTCATACACTGCTATATTCTTTATATATGTCATAAAATATTAGTCACAATAATTTAGATCCCCCATTTAAGGAACTGAGGGCCACAGTGAACATTTTCTTTGAATTTGTTGAACTTACACATTTGTTCTTTATTACGAAAAAAAAAAGAAACTGATACAAGTATTTTAGCAATAGTTGACAATCCACTAATTCAGGCATAAAATAAAATAAAATTCATCTATAATATAAGAAGATTAACTTATTTTAAAACAATTTGATGTTCATTGGATGCAGAATAACACAGCTAAAAAATGTCTAGATCAAAAAGACCTCCTTTAATAAAAAAAGAAAAGGGCCTCCATTAATTCCCACCATAAGTTTTGCATTATTGTGTGTAAACCATATCTCCTTTAACAAAGAAAAATTGTACTAGTAAAAGAAAAGCAGTACAAACAAGATCAAATATATCAAAGAAAAAATAAAGAAGCTGTAGTATAACACGTAGATATTCTTCTTTAGTGACCCCTTTACTTTATTAGAGAGGAAAATGAAAAGGAAACTATGAAAGGGATGTGTGAATTCACAGTTGTCCCAAAAAAAAAGACACCTAGTGTGTGTGACAAGTGACCAAATCATACTATGCTTTCGACAACCCATCATTGATATACAATCGAACTATGCATTTTTCTTTTTCATTAAGCTTAGATCATTCTAAAAAGACTTTTTGACCAACATGTAAAAGTTCCAATCAGATCGACCCTTGACTCAATTTCTACTACATCAAACTTTAAAAATAAAAAAAGGCAAATTACTTGTACTGCCCTATTGTATTCCCTTCAAACTTGGAATTACCTTGTGATTTATTTTGTGACACTTGTGGTTTGTTTATGAGGAGTTTCTGTTAACTATAACAGAATTTGATTATGTGTCAAGTGCTAACATCACATTTAGAGAAAGAAATGATGAAAAAGATTGTAGGTTCCTTACATTTCTAGTTCTCTCTCTAAATTCTCTTTCAAACATCATTTTAGTTTGTATGTTTACAAGGCGTAAGCTTTAAGGCAGAACAGTCTTTTTCTTTGTTTCTTTTTCTCGTTTCTTTTCCAATGGGTGTTGTTGGCATTAAAATTAGCAAAAATCTCATAAACAAACTGCAAGGGAGGTCAATGCCTCATAAAAGAGACTACAAGAGAAGACAAAGTAAAACATATGGTAGCTCCACGTCTTAAAAATAATATTCATATCTATCTCCAGCTGAGCCTACACAAACACAGAAGCGTTGGGCATGCATATTAATTTGTTCTTCATTAAACAAAAGATGTTCTAAAAGAACATTATAAACAATGCTCTTTTCCCATGGTAAAGGTTCCAATCAGACAGACCACATGTATCTCACTCAATTTTCTATAAGCTCAAAGGTTTCTTGCCAAGCTTATTCATATCTTGAGGCATCTAAAGCGGAAGTCTAGCAGATTGAGCAACTGGAGTTCTTATTTGATCCTAACCAGAAAAATATGATTTAAAACAGAAAATTCTTACAAAATAAACAAGTGATCAGGATTAAGTAGGCATGAGCTAATAGTTTTATAATATTCCTTCATCGAAGCATTTATTGTAATTAAACCCCCGAAAAAAAAATTCCAGATTGAGATTAGTATCCTAATTTTATTAAAAAGAAGATTAAAAAAAGAAAGCTACAATTAGAGGAGAGAGCTTTTCGGAAAATCCATGCTAAAGTATAAGATATCAATTTCAGCAACTGATTGCCTTAAGAAGTAATGTACATGTTATTCAATACAACGGTCACATATGTTAGAACTAGTTGGGGAGACATGCTCTGGCTTTGCTTTCTGCATCTTTGGTAGATCATGCTCAAGAACATCACTCAGTGCCTTTGAGGCTTCTTGGAGCTCATCCAAACTGAAAATATACAGGTAATGTAAGTCATACAATTATAAAAAATAGTCATTCATTCTATTTGGTGTATGATACCCAAAAGTCCCCTCACTTGCCAACCTTGTTTCCCAGTCACTAATATGTCAACTATGTGAAAGAAAAGCACAATGAAAACAACCTGAAAGTTTCAATGACATGAAAATCTTGAACATGCACCAAGCACGTTTCCTTACCTTATTGAGAGTGGGGGAGTTAATCGGATGATAGTATCATGGGTGGGCTTAGCAAGAACTCTCTCCTTTAACTGTAGGCAGATATCATATGCAGAAACAGGGCGCAGATTTTTGCTGTTGAGCTCCACAGCATTGAACAAACCTCTACCTTGAACTTCTCGTATGTAGTTTGGGTATTGCTGCTGAATTTTAAGTAGATGGTGCCTTAACTCCTGTCCCAGTTGGGCAGATCTATAGAATTGAGAAATATCAAGAGACAACTTATGCATCAAATGGGGATAAAAAATCAAAGAAAAAAAATAATGAAGGCAGCCATAGATATACATGATGAATCTGGGTGAAAAAAACATAGTTATTTCAAAGCCTAAATATATGTAAACTCTATTTATGAAAAACGCAACTTGTAATCCAATTGAATTGAAAGATAGAAGCTCTACTAAAACCTTTGGGCTTTAGTTTTAAAAGGAAATTTCAGAGAAGCTATTGCATAAAGTACAACCAAGTATTATTTTCCAAACCATAAGACAGATGAAATTGTTGTTCCACCACATTTTACATTGGCTTTTTGAGAGCCTTGTGAAAGCTCTCTGCAGCTGACTACTGCTTTCTCCTTTCCTTTCTCCTTCTGTGGTTCTCAAATTGATGATTATGTATATATATGTGTCTTCATTGCAGGATGTCAGTCAAAGCAATTTTATATACTTGAATAAACATAGTTGCAAAATGTATGATTTAGTTAATGATTCAGCTTTAAACTACCATAAATAGTACACACATGGGAATACCTATCCCACTATCCCACCCACCTTGACTTGGGCTATAAGTTGGATTGGGATGATTATTCCTTGTCTCAAACCTGTCCCATTGCCATTCCTACCAGGAATGTGTTAAGACTTTTCTTTTTTTTTGGGGGGGGGGGGGGGGGGTGGGTGTGGTTTGGGTAAACAACAAATGCAAGTTAGTCAGATACTTTAAAATGTCAGGATGAATATAATCCTTAGAAGTGAGAAATGGAGAAAACTCCATTAATCATCAAATGCATCATTCTTGTATAAATATATTAGCACAACAATCCTTTCTGCTGAATAGAATATCAGGTATTAAGTATTATAGTAAGAAATTTTAACAGTGTCTGAATTTCCATATAATTCAGCCACTAAAGAAAATAAAAATTATATCATGGAATAACAATGTAGCTATTATTGTTCTACTTGTTTATATCATCTCATGATACAACATTAGGCAGTGGATTTGATACCTCTCAACAAGTCTCTCATCTTTGATGACATCTAGTGAGGCGATGGCAACTGCACTGGCCAATGGATTTTCCCCAAAGGTACTAAGAGTAATAAACAATAAGAGAACTGAGAGCTCTCATATAATATATCCCAACAGAAACACCAAGAAAATGGCAGACTTAAAATGAAAGAAAAAAATATTGAAGATGGGAAAAAGTAAATTAATGAGAACCAATAAACAACTTTAGGAGAAAATTTTTAGATTCAGAATGTTTTTCTTTTTTCCTTTTTTAGGAAACGGAGAAAACATTTTAATATTATAAAAAATGTCATAATCATGCAGCATGATTTTGTTTTTTATTGGTAATTTACATTGTTATATTCCAGGTAATGTGGATTGGATTGGATTGGATTGGATAAGTGTGTTGTGCGAGCATGTGTTGAGTCCCGCATGAGTGTACAAGGTCGAACTAGGCTATATAAGTGATAAAGAGTAGCCTCAATTGTAATTTGATTAGTCCTTTTGGGGTATAGTGAAAATATAGCTAAAGCTTCCTTGGGATGTGACAAATGGTATCAAAGCCAACTTGGTAATGCCATATGGCTCAAGGGCATTACAACACAATGTGGGTCCAGATAAGGATGCTAGGAATTTAAGTGGGAGAGAATGTGATACTCCACATTACATGAAATGGATAGGATAAGAGTAATTGTGCAAGTGTGTGCTAAATCCCACATTGGGTTTACTAGATCAAACTAGTCCTTTGGGGTATAGCAGGTTAAGAAATAAATCATTTATGAAATACAAATTGTACTTATAAATGCAAACCTTCCGTGCTATCCAGGTTGGATACAAAGCAATACATCTTTGTCTGCAAGCACTGCACTTACAGGTATCACTCCACCACCCAAAGCATTTCAAAGTATTTGGAAAAGAAAATTAAAAAGTTATTATATGTATTGTATCACATTGGAGCAGTCAATAAGATTGTTAAGTTAGTTTAAACAAAAAATTAATGAAGATACTGTGCAAATTGCAGCTTGCAGCTTGCAATTGGCATTTCACATATCTCAAACTTAGCCAGTTAGCCTCTATGGCAAGATATTCAGACATGACATCTCTTTTTCATCATGCAAGAGACATTAGGAATACAGTGCAAAGAGGCAAGAATTTTCTCAGGCAGGGAAAACAAAGAATACAAATGTTAGGTTAACTTCAAAAAAGTATATACTCCATTCTATTGCGAATCCTGTTAAAAGTATTATTTTTGTGTTTCAAGTACAAGTCCATAGATCTTCTCAAAAAAGAAAAAGAAAGTACAAGTCCATAGTTCTAGAAAGAATTAATTCCCAAAATTTTAAACCTTTGCTTTCAAAGCTGTCTTATTCAGTCTTGTGTGACTATTTATGGAATCTCATAATAAGATATTGGTTATGGGTGGATAGGAAGAAGTTTATCAGAATTTATAAGTTTGTTATTTATTTTATTTATTTATTGATAAGTTATGCATGCACTTAAAGTGAGTTATGTTATTTCTGTTAATAACTAATTACAGTGAAATACGGGAAGAGACAGTAGTCTCCGCTCTTCTATGTATATATCAGGAATAGTGTACAAATTCATTCTTTATTGCAATACACAGAAATTCTCTCATCTCTGAAGTAGAACTTGATATTATATGATTAAGAAAATTGGTTTATATGCAAGCTGTCATTATATCTTGACCAGGATTGGTCCAATTTCAATGATTCATACTGGACAGTTGCAAACTGATCCTATAAGTGAATTAGTACTAAGCAAACTAAATTTATAGAGGAAATTAGCAATTAATATTTACCCAATGTGCCTTGCCCTCTACATAAAAGTTTTTTTTTTTTTTTTTTTTTTTTTTTTTGAGAATCCAACTTCAAATTTATAAAACTAAAGTCAGCCACAATCAGCTAAAAGGACATCAACAACTTGTGGTGGAACATCCTCCATCCACATAGAAAAACCATCAATAGTTCTTGCATGTTTTGATAAAGAGTGAGCAAGTGAGTTACCCGACCTACGGGTATGTGAAAAGGAAAAACAATTACAAAAAGCTAAATAATGCTTGATAGAAAAAAGCAGATGACCAAAAGAAGAAAAAGATTCCTCTTCCTTTCTTAGGGCTGAAATAACCACCTCTGAATCTCCCTTGACAATAAAAGAGGGTAGGTTGAGGTCCATAGCAAAGGTGATAGCGCGAACAGCAGCCAGCGCTTTCACTTCGTCTGATGAGGATGGAAGCTTGATCTTCTCCGCCAACGCTGCGAGCACCTTTCCATGAGAATCCTGCACAACCACACCCAACCCAGCTTCCTTTGTTTCTCTGAATACCGCACCATCAAAATTAACCTTCAGGTGTGACAGAGGAGGAGGTTCCCACTTGGGCCGAGACCTGTGAGGGGAGGCCGTCTGCACTGGGTTTGTTGGTTGCACATCAGTGAACTCTTGTAGCATTTGCATGGTTGATGGAATGACCTGGGATAGCGGGAAAGCCTTGTTGCTGGTTCGAAGTTGATTACGGCATGACCATATTGTCCACGTGATCGACGCAAACAACTCAGGACTCCTGTCAGACTCCAGCACAAATTTAGTGAGCTCGTAGAAGTTTGAGAATTTTTTAGACCTGCAAAACAGCCATAATGTGTTAGTTTCCTAAATGGCTGAGAGCTCAGAGCAGTCCCATAGAGCATGGAAACCGTCCTCGACCTTCAAGTTACAATGGCAACACACATCTTCCTCAATGACTCTTCTGCGAACCAGATTTGTCTTCACTGGCAAAGCTTCCCTACAGGCCCTCCAAAGAAAATTTTTGACTTTGTTTGGCACCGAGAGCCTCCATATATGGTCCCAAACACTTGGAGCTTCACTTTGGGAGAAGGGAGATGATGTTGGCTTAGATTTTTCTTTGACAAAGAATCTATACCCGGATCTCACAGTGTAAACACCATTAGGGACATGTGGCCAAATGAGCTTATCCTCTACAGTGGTTGGGCTAAGTGGGATTCTTAAAATCAAGTCAACTTCCATCGGGGCAAAGTAGCCAAGAAGTGCATCCCTATCCCAGCTCCTAGGTGTAGGATTGATAAGATAATCCACAGTTGCTTCCTGTAGACCATCTATGACAGGGGACAAAATTCTTGGGTGCTCTAAACTAGGCAACCATGGATCATCCCAAATTTTGATGGACTTTCCGTTACCCACTCTCCATCTAGCCCCTCTCGCCAAAACTTCCCTCCCCTTGAGAATACTACGCCAAGCATATGAACCACTTGAAGAGTCTGGGGCTTCCATAAATGAGCAATTTGGGAAAAAATTACTTTTGAAAACTCTGTGCAAAAGTGAGTCTTTGTTGTGTAGAAGACGCCAAGCTTGTTTGGCTAACAAAGCATCGTTAAAGAGAGCTAAATCTTTAAAACCCATCTCACCTACAGACTTAGCTTGAGTAAGAGTCTCCCATTTCACCCAATGAATTTTTTGCCTATCTCCACGTTGACCCCACCAAAATTTTTTGATAAGGCTCTCCAAATCATTGCATAGGCCAATGGGGAGTTTGAAGCAACTCATGGTGTAAGTGGGTATTGCTTGCACTATTGCTTTAATCAGAATCTCTCTCCCAGCCTGTGAGAGTAATTTTTCCTCCCACCCTTGCAGCTTCCTCCAAACCTTCTCCTTTATAAAGTTGAAACTGGCTTTCTTTTTTCTCCCCACACCCACAAAAGATGGTAACCCTAGATATTTCTCATACTGCTTGATCTCTAGCACCCCTAAGGCTTGTTTGATATGCTGTCTTATTCTTCTGAAGTAAGCTTGCTAAAGAAAATGGTGGTTTTATTTCGGTTAATTTGTTGGCCAGAACAACTCCCATATACATCCAGGATCTTCAAAATATTATTGCATTCCTGCTCTGTGGCCCTGCAAAATAGAAGACTATCATCTGTAAAAAGAAGATGTGTTAGTCTCTGGCTATTTCTGGACAAAGCATATCCCTTAATGTGACCCCGGTTGGATGCTTGGGTAATCAGACCATTTAGCCCCTCAGTACATAGCAAGAATAAAAAAGGGGATAGTGGGTCACTCTGTCTAATTCCTCGGGTTGGGACAATCACACTTGTAGGCTCACCATTGATCAATATAGAGTAGGATACAGTGGTCATGCAGATCATCATCAATCTAATCCATTTTTCATCAAACCCCATTCTCCTCATCTTCGCTTCCAAATAGACCCACTCCACTCTATCATAAGCTTTACTCATGTCAAGCTTTATGGCCATATAGTCAACTTTCCCTATGTGTCTCTGCATACTATGTAGAGACTCAAAAGCCACCAAAATATTATCTGAAATTAACCGACTCTTCGTAAAAGCACTTTGGTTTTCAGTGATAATTTTTGGTAGGATTTTTTTAAGTCTATTTGCTAAAACCTTTAAAAATATTTTATACAAAACATTACAAAGGCTAATAGGCCGAAATTCAGACACAAATTCCGGATTTTTAACCTTAGGAATGAGAGTAATAAAAGTATGATTAAGGTTAGCAGGCAAAGATGCAGAGTTGAGACAATAAAGCACAGAAGAGGTGACATCCTCACCTAATAATTCCCAATAGTTTTGATAAAAGACAGGGGGCATACCGTCCGGCCTGGGGCTTTTAAAGGGGCCATTTGCTTGATTGCTTCTTGTACTTCCATAGCTTCAAAATTAGCCACTAAGCTTGCATTCATCTCATCACTAATAATGGGATAAATAAATTGAGTAGTGCTCTCTAGATTTATGGGGTTGGCCGACTTAAACAAGTCTTGGAAATAGGCTACAATTGTGTCTGCCACTTTAGTTTGATCCCCACACCACGTGCCATCACCTTTTTTGAGAGTAGAGATTGAATTTTTTCTTAACCTTTGTGTGGTTCTTGCATGGAAATATTTTGAATTTCTATCCCCATGTTTTGCCCATTGTACTTTAGACCTTTGCATCCACATCCGAGCCTCCTTTTCCCTGAGTTTGTTAAGTTCAAGCAACAATTCCCTAACCCAAAAATTAAGCCCAGATCTCATGGCTTCCTTTTCAGCCTGCACAATTTCCTTCTTCTTAAGATCTAGCTCTTTTCTCACACTACCAAAATTTCTCATACTCCACTTCTTTAGTTCAACACCACATCTCTCAATCTTCCTGATTACTTTAGTACCTGGATCAGTTGAATCATTCATGGCCCAAACAGCTTGAATAGTATCAGTACACCCTCTCTCTGTAAGCCACATTTCTTCGAACCGGAAAGGTTTAGATGCACTCGATAAGATGAAGTTCCTCGGCACTATCCAGATTGGACAATGGTCTGAAGAAAAGGAGTGTAAGTGATGGACAGTGGTCCCAGCAAATCTAAGTAACCATTCACTGTTAGCCAAACCCCGATCTAATCTCTCCCATACCGAATGGCCATCATTAAAGTGTTTCTTCCAAGTAAATTGAGAACCAGTAAAGCCAAGGTTCATAAAGCCACACTCATCAATGGCATCTCTAAAAAGTTGCGTCTGTGAATGGCTTCTAACACTACCTCCCAATTTCTCCGATTGTCTCGTTATTTCATTAAAATCACCCAAACAAAGCCACGGAAGTGTCATTCGAGAATTGAGCTCTTGAAGTAGATTCCAAGACTCCATTCTTTTGTGTGTAACGGGCTCACCATAAAATCCAGTAAATCTCCAAGCTCCTTCTGTACCTCTGTCTACCACAGCATCAATATGGTTTTTAAATGACGTTTCAACATGTAAATCAACATTATTCTTCCAAAAAAGAGCCAGACCACCAGCTCTATTTATTCTTTCCACAAAGTGCAAATTCTCAAAATTGAAGTCTCTTTTGATTTCTTTTAGCCTTGCTTCATCTGCCTATGTCTCGGCTAAAAATACGACAGAGGGATCTTTTGTCCGGATTAAATCTTCAAGCTCTTGCACTGTACATGGGTTCCCAAACCCACGACAGTTCCATGTTAGACAACTCATTGGGACTGGCAGGGCTGCTCAGCAGCCTCTGCCAATAAAGTGTGATCTTCATTAGAAATCTGTAGCTTCTTTCTGGACTGTGTTGCTTCATCATCCCCATCCATTATTGAAGGATGTTTGCCTAAAGTTGGTGCATGCATGTTTGGCTCTTCAATTTGTTTCAAACGTGCCAAACGTTTCCAAGTTCTTAAACAGGATTGGTTCCCCTCAAGGTCACGTGGCTCATTAGTGGAGTCATGTGCGTCATTATGGGTAGAAGGAGCAGTTTTGTCACTTGAATGTGCCTGAACCGAATGACTAGACAAGCCAGGAGACAGCTCATCCATAATACCTGGTTTAGCTATGCAGGGAGTATGAGAATCATATTTATTAATTTCCATATCAATATCCTGGATTTGAGCTTCAAAGTTATCCAAATTTGTGTGCGTGTTAATAGACATCATAATAGGCAAAGAATCAGAGCAATCCCGAGTGTTACATGCATGGGAAGTGTGCGTGACAGATGCCGTATTACCTGGGATTTCTGTATTTTGATTTACCTCAGAAGAAACAAGATCAACCAGGGTTGTGGTGTCTTCCGGCGGCGGAGCCGTCACTTGTGGTCCAATCTCTGGTTCTCGTTTGAACCTCACAGGGGCATCTTCCCCACCAAAATCATCCCCTGCACCTGGTACAAACACAAAGGACTTCTTTCCCACTGAAAACGGGTCAGCCTGAGCCATGAGATCAACGAACCCTTGCTGGACAACCATCGACTACACTCTTTTGCATCATGCGACACCATTCCGCACCAGTAGCAAAAGTTTGGCATCTTCTCATACTTAAAGTTTACCCAAACCTCTCTGCCATCGCCTATCATAACCTTACGTCCTCTGCTGAGTGGTCTTGTAACGTTAATGCCTACTCTGACTCTTAAGAAATTACCACCAATTAACTCACCGGTTCGTGAAGCTCTTGATACCTCCCCAATGCTTTTACCAATCCCATAGGCTGATTTCTCATTCAATCTGTTCACTGGAAGACCATGGATTTGAACGCAAAAATTGACTGTATGGAATCTCACACTCCGAATAGGGCAGGACCCATCATAATGAGAGAGGATTATGAGATGTTTATCATAAGTCCACGGTTCGGTTGCTAAAAGCCTTTCAGCCTCGTTTGCATCATCAAACACAAAAAGCAAGACATGGTTGCCTACGTCTCCGATCTCGAAACCGTTCCGGGTTTTCCACAACGGCTTGAGAGTTCTTCCAACAGCCTCAACGCTAAGAGCCCTTCGCGTCATAAACTTTCCTGCAAGTATCACCTCTTTAGTAGCAGGGTTTTCTTCATCCAGAGTAACCTTGCTATTTTCTTCTTCCAAGAGAGAAAAGCGTTTCCAATCATTCAATACTTCATCCATTGTAGAAAGTCAATCAATATTGTGAGAAGAGAGAGAAAAAGATTACTGTTTCCCCACCCCAAGAAGAACAGAGACCACTAGCCCTACTATTGACAGTATCAATAGAGGGGAAAGGTATCACTTCTAACGGAGGATAAGAGATTCTACGGTCGCGCCGCTCTAAACTAGGTTAGAGAGACAGGAACAGAGAAAAAACCCTATAGCTAACTGTAGTTTTCAAATTATACTTAACTACTAATAGTTACATAAAAGTTAAACTAAACAAACGTTAGTCATTTTTATCATGGAATTATTTTAATAGTACTATACTATACATAAAAATCAAACACATTAAGCAGTAATATCCCTCAATGTACGTGCCAAGCCAAGCAGGTGGTAGCTAGGATTGGCCCAATACAATTTGAGTCGTAAGACAAAAAGTTTAAATGAACATTTTAATATTTAAATATCACTTAAGTAATATTTAGTTTATTAACAAAAAAGAAAAAATGCCAATTTAGCCATGGGCGAAGCTAGGGGTCGAGAGGGGGCAATTGCCCCCGGCCCTACCCAAAAAACCTAGATACTAGTATTTTATAGTTTTAACTTTTTTTTTTTTTTGGATGAACTGAAAAGATATATTAAAAAAAAAAAAAAAAAAGCGATTACAAAGGAAAGCCGCAAGCTTCAGCCCTGATAGCAGAAACAAAACAGGGAGGGTCATTGTCTAAAGCAAAATTACTAAATACATTATTTTTCAAGGACCACTTGGCCAGAGCATTTGCTGCACAATTTGCTTCTCTAGCAATCTATCGAATAGAGATATTAGGAATTTGATACATAATGACTGAGATATCAGTTCAGACACTCTTGATTCTCCAAGGAATCCCACGTACATGGGAGAAAGGGCATTGACACATATCTTGGAGTCACTTTCTAAACAAATGAATTCAGTTTCCAATTTTAAGGCTAGATTGAGGGCCGAAGATAGGGGATCAACACATATCTTGGAGTCACTTTCTAAACAAATGAATTTTGCTTCCAGTTTTAAGGCTAGATTGAGGGCCCATTTGACAGCTTCTGCTTAGAGAGGGAGGGTGGTGTTCACTCTTTTTGAGTAAGCGAATCACTTCCCCTCTCTATTCCCTGGCAACAGCAGCAATGGCTGCTCTCCCAAGATTGCAAGCAGCATTTACATTAACTTTAATTTGTGGCCTGACAGGTTTAGACCATACCTTTTAATAACATGATGTTTGTGTGCAGACTAGTGTGGCCTTGAATCTCGTGCTCTAAGATAGAGTTGGAATTTTTTGGATGAGGCGATCAACATTAGGAGACATACCTTCAAATTGAGCTTGATTCCTAGCCTTCTATATAACATCACAAACCAAAGCTCCAAACAAAATCAGCTTTGAATCCACCTCACAAGAGAGAGATAAAAGGGTTTTGAATAAACAGATCTGGAGAGCTGAGGTTCAATCTATATATTACTAAAAGCTAAAGCGTAGCGTTTAATGCTGCTGCTCTCACGTTGTGCCACATCAGTTGCCACGTCATTTTTTTTTTCTTTTTTAGAATATAATTTGTCCTACAATTTTAAAATGGTTTTTACAATTTTCAGCCCTATAAATGTAGCCCACTACTTATTTATTTACTTCCACTATCATCCTATAATAAATCTATATAATTAATCCAGCTCACCTCTTATTTATTTAATTCTACTATCAAGCCCAACCCAAAGTCTTTTCAGTTTAGTTTTAAGGTTTTGTCTGAGCCTTTTCAGCATAAAGGAAAAAAAATTAAAAAAAAAAACAAAAAACAAAAACAAAACAAAACGTTGAAGCCTTTTCAAGCTTTAGGGTTTTTTTTTTTTTTTTTTTTTTTTTCCAATTTTCTTATAGTTGTTTTTAACATTTATTTTTTTAATATTTACACTTCTCCAACTCTCCCTTACCATTTCATTTCCCCACTACTTCTTCAATCTTTCTCCCTCCCTTACCTTTTCATCTCCTCACTACCCTCTACATTAATATCATTCTTCCTCTTTCCCTTCATCTTCCTTTATTTTTGTCTCTTCTTATTCACATCCTCTTACTATAAATTTGTCACTATCTCTTCTATTCTATGCATAGTTTTCCCTCACAAAAAAAGGTTCCCTCTCTCTCTCTCTCTCTCTAAATTTTTTGGTGGATTTTTTTATTTCTCTTGCATCTCTACTTTAGGTTGATAATTTTTTATATTCTTTAAAACTCTATTTTGGATTAATGCGATTTAGTTTTGTTTTCTAAATTGTTGTTGTTTTTTATTTTTATTTTTATTTTTTTATTCTCTTTGATTGTTAAATATTATCCTATGGCATTCTAATATTACAAAGCATGATTTGGATAATTTGGTATTTATTTTATTACATAGCATGATTTTTTATAGTGCTCAATTTAGATGTTAAACTATGAGACTTTACTAATTTTTGTTTATTTTCTAATCCTTTGTGGTGGACAAAGTACTCTTAATAGTTGTATTAGAAGTACTCTATAATGCCATTTATTTAAAGAAAAGCAAAGGTTAGCCAAATGAAAATAAACGGATAGGTGACAAATTTTAACTTTTGCAATTTTTTTATTATTATTTTATAACAATGTATGTATAGAAATTTAATTCATAGATTTTGCTAATAATTGTTTATTTGATAATATGTTTTGGGCGGCCGAAATTATAATTTTTACAAAGAAAATAACCTTAATAGATTATCAAAAACAAAATTTTTATCCTAATATTGGTTCAATTAATCATTGTTAAGTTTTATTAATTTTTTTTAGTTTACATTTTTTTTGTATTTTGGATTGTTCCTATATTACATTTATGATTGTTCCTATAATAAATATATAATTACGAAATAGATTACTCATTATTAGATTAGTTTAAATTGTAAAAAAAATTAATAAAACCACCATAAAAATAATTATCACGTGCAACGCGCGGGTTCGCGGCTAGTTAGATTAATAACCAAAGCTCATAGAAAATTCAATTAGATTTCAATTGGATTCTCAATTTTGCTCCACATGTCCTATTTAATTTTTAATTTTGTGTATAGTGAATTATTAAGTATAAAAATTAAAGTTGAACCTTTTCAGCTAGAGAAGCTGGTACCAGCTCCTGATGATTGCGAACAACCACCCTAGACTTGCTTCACTAGTTTCCCTAAACACTTAAGTTAGCAAAAATAAAATAAGATAAAATAAATGTGACATGCTCACCCACATACATGGAGTTTCTGCATATGTGTCATGTTCTTTTTTCTTTGTTTCTCATTAGTTTCTGCATCTGTGTTATATTTTTTGTACATATTAATTACATGAAATCTGCTTATATCTCCCCCATAACCTCAATCACATAATGATAATAGTGTTCGTAAATGTGACATGCTCACACACACACAGTCTAATTCAATTTCAAACACAGTTACAAATATGCTCACACATTTTGGTAACCCCAAGCAAATACAAATTCGTTAATCACAGCTGCCTTGTTTACAAATACAAACAACCAACCAACCACAATGTTTCGAAATTGATGACACACATGCGGCCTAGTCCTAGGTCTGACCCATTGAACCCACCCAACTCTCTCAAGCCCAAAATTATCACTCTAAACACACGCCTTTCAAGACAGTCTCAATCAGTACCAAGCCCAGGTCCAAACCCAACCTTGAAATCCAACACTTCCTTTACAATCAGCCCAGCCCATATTTTAAGCTCATACCAAAGCCCCATTTGAAAAAAACAAATTATCAGCCCACGTCAAATTCAAGCCCAGTCAGAAACCTCCATTTACATAAAAACCTAGCAAGCCCACACCTAATCTAACCAAACTGAAACCCTCTCCAACTTAGAGCCCAGGTCGAAAATTGAGAGACACAGAGATCCGAGAGAGAGGTGGAGAGGGGCTGATTTTATGTAAGCTGGCTTCATCAATACTCTGATATAATATTAGTCAACAGGGTTCTCCAAAAAATTATACACCCATCATTAATTCCTTATAGTTTTAAAATACTAAAATTATAACTAATTTTATAATAAAAAAATTTATAAATAAATGTGATTTTTTTTAATCAACAACATAATAAACGAAAACTATATTTTCATTTTATGTTTAAATATTAACACCGTGAGGTTTGTATAATACTAAAATTTATAATAGGGTAGCATGACTCTTATAAGTCACAAATGTAGCTTCATGTCCAAAACAAAATAATTAGATGACAACTTGGCTCTTCTTGTTAGAGCATGAGCTGTTATTAGTTGTTTTAAGTATGTGTTTTTGACGTAAAACATTAGTTGTTTAAGTATGTGTTTTTGATATAAAACATACAACACGTGCCTTCTTGGAGCAACAAGGGTGCTGGAAGTCATGGCGCAAGATCAAGGGGTGCTAGTAGAGGCCATCGCAACGACAATGTTGGAATTGCATGAAATTTGGCAAGTTGACGGAAATTGACATTCTGATCCAGACTCGATATTATCTTGAGTGTTGCCTAAATTTAGGCAAATTCCTTCATTAAGGCCCCCAAAACAGTATTTTTTCTATTTATAGTAATATTTGTTTTTCCTTAATAACTTTTAGTTTAAAAGTCAAAATAAGGTCCCGTCTGTTAGAGACAGAATTTTCAATTTAATTTTGCTATTTTTGGTAAAAATTACTATTTTGCCACCTAATTACATGATTAGCGTGAATTAGGGTTTCTGGGTGTTTTCCTAGCTGTTATAGGTTTTCTTTTGCTATTTAAACATATTGTAGCCTCTAAGGCAGTTTAGTTTTCAGATTTATAAAAAATATAGACTTTGTCTATTTCTCCCTGGTGGATTCCAAAACCCTATCACCTTGTGAGTTCAAGGAACCTCTTGTGAATTCGAGGTTTTCATTCAAAAGCTAACATATTTAGTTTCTTTTCCATTTAGAAAGCAGTGTGTTTATTTTCTTGTAGCTTACGCGACATCAATTTCACATGTAATTTTTATTAAAACATGTCTATCAATGATAAATTAGAGATCAAAATTGGATTGTAGCTGTTCCTAACTGCTAGAATTTAGTTTATGAGGTTAGAGCATTCACACCAGGTTGTTTATATCTGATTTTGGTGTTAAGAAAGAGATAGAGATTGTTTGGTATAAAGAAGCAAACCAAACAATTAGGATTTTGTATCTTCAACTCACGATTTCAGTTCAAATTCACCTATGTATGGACCTAAGTGCAAAATGATGTGCATAATTAACACTACCCTCTATGCTTGTAAACCCCAACGTGCATGATTCAATTAAAAGAGTTGTGTTTTATGGCTTAATCGTTTTATGACTACCATAGGCATTGTTGGGCAAAGTGGTACCTCATTTTGCCATGAGGGCTAGGGCATCCATGGGTGTGTTCTAGCCTTGAGATATTAAGTATGACATCATGTGGTGGCCCAAGATATTAAGTATGATAGTAGGAATTATGATTTAGGATAAGAGAAATGATATGTCTACAACATTTTCACAACATTTTTACAACAAATCCTAAGTGGCAGGTTATTACTGGTTGTTATTATTAGGGCAAAAAAGTAATCTTAGTGTTAGGTTCAAATTTGAACCAATAACAACTAACCACTTATGATTTGTTGTAAAATTGTTGTAGACGTAATACCTCTCTTTAGGATAAATACACACATATATTGTCAGTGCAAAAATGATGTGTGTGTTTGCTTATGTGCGTTAAGTGGTGTGTAATAAACACCCTTCAAAAGAATATTTATGGAAAAACATGATCAAAACCCCACTCTTCGAAGCTTGATGTAAGACCAACCAAGTACATGTTTCATATTATTTACAAACATGATCAAAACCTGTCCTTATAAGATGTTCCATACACAATGAGGTAAGGTACAGTTCGAACAACAGTG
Source organism: Quercus robur (assembly GCF_932294415.1). Classification (NCBI taxonomy): domain Eukaryota; kingdom Viridiplantae; phylum Streptophyta; class Magnoliopsida; order Fagales; family Fagaceae; genus Quercus; species Quercus robur. Next base: position 60,679,443 of record NC_065538.1, on the reverse strand, counting down.
TCGATTGGTATTGCAAAGTTAACACCTGATGATACTCCTGTCCCTGCAATACAATGAAAAACCAATAGCATTCAAAACTTTGATCTTGGCTTCTAGCATCTTTATTATAATTTAGATTGAATAACTAATTTGTTCCTCTAATTATTGGGTGAAGTTCAATTTAATCCCTCAACTATAAATTGTGATAATTTAACCTATATATATATATATATATATATTATTCTAGTAGAAATAAGGTTTCTTGAAATAAGACCTCATCGTTCTCCTCTCTCTCTTTTAATTCCATTTCTTTTAATCTATTTATGCAGTTGGGTTTAGTTGGAGAACCTGTGGTACAATACCTAGGGAAATGTACCTAAGATTTCTCTTTTCCCCTTTACTTTCTCCCATTCTTTATCCTTCCAAATGCTGAACGAGTTACTGAAGATTATATCACAAAATGCAATGCACCTTTTAAGTGAACAAACAAGTGGCTCAAGCTATTACAGTGGGGGAAAAAAACGTGTATTATGTTCATTTATCAAAATGTCAGGTCAAAGGTGCAATTAAGAGAAGTAAAATTAACTAAGAAGCATCTCTTCACCTTTGCGAGTAAAAGTTGCAGTATTGACTCCGATAACATGGCCATAAGAATCAATTAATGGCCCTCCTGAATTACCTGTACAGATTCCATGCAGCAAAGTATGAAGGATCATGGAATGAAAATTAGCATTGGTAAGAATAGCAATTCATTTAACTATAAAATTAGCATTGGTAAGAACTCAGTTCCACTTTGTCATATAAAAAACAATAATTCTAATCTATTCAAGATTGTGGAATGCAAATCCTAAACTATAAAACCACCCTCAATGCAGATAAAATGCAAATGACTCAATCAAAGTACAAATTATATCCAAATAATTCAATTGATCATAAGGTTACTTAATTGAGGAAAAATTAAAATGAAATTAAAGGACACTTCAATACAAAGTTACAATAAATGGGTATACAAAATAAAAGAAAGAAGGCTTTGCACAATAAATTAGTATACAGAATAAATAATGAGCATGATGGTAGCAAACGCTACAAGGCCAGATTAGTTGTCAAAGGGCTCCAGCAAAAGAAGGGCATCGACTATTCAGAAATATTTTCTCCAGTTGTAAAGATGTCAACAATTAGACTGGTACTGGGAATGGTGGCTGCAGAGAATCTACATCTTAAGCAGTTAGATGTAAAGACAACATTCCTCACAAGGCCAGATTAGTTGTCAAAGGGTTCCAGCAAAAGAAGGGCATCGACTATTCAGAAAGATTTTCTCCAGTTGTGAAGATGTCAACAATTAGACTGGTACTGGGAATAAAGAAAGCTAAATTTTAGGAAAACTAAGATGAACTTAAGGGGAAAGAAGCCTAAATTTGAGGAGTTCTCCTAGTTTTCTTTTTTCTTTTTTAATTAACCGGAGGTGTTTTATTATGAATGAAAAATGGCTAAATTTTAGGGGGGAAAAGATGAAGATGAAGGGAAAAAAAAGCCTAAATTTTAGAAGTTTTCTTTTTGAATTCAAAATGATTTGTTATTTGACATTGTTGTCCCTGTCTCTAAGAGAAGTCATTGTTTATTAATAAGGGTATTTTTTAAATCGCATAAAAATCCAGTTTAATATAGGGATTTTTTTGGGGAATAGTGTGATGTTATTAACCCTATTCCTAAAACATTTGTAAGAGAAGTAATTAGATACTGGATGAAGATATTTTTTACCATAAAAAAATCCATTTCAAAGAGGAAATTCCTCTTATAGATAGTATAAATAAGACAAGGGAGAGTCTAGGGTTTGAATGGGCAAATGAAATTCCCCAAATTAAAATTCTAATCAATAGCAACCAGAATTATTTATGATTCCCCCTCTTTTTCATTCATGTGTCATGTTGATTAGGTTTTGTGCATAAAATAAATTTCATGTAGTTTGAACTACTCTCTTTGGCTTAACTTTCAAATCTATATAATAATAATAATAATAATAATAATAATAGGTGAAACTGAGAGAAACTCAAATTAAAATTTCAAATTGGAGTTCCAATTTTCATGTGTCCTAAATTATTTATTCTTAAAGAGTTTTATTTTTTAATTTTAGAATAAAATGTGATACCACATCGTAAATATTCATCCAAATGAGTTATTAAGTACAAAAACCAAAGAGTTTAGAATAAATAAACCGTAAAAAAAAAAAATAAATAAAGTGCTTCACAATAATAATAAAAAAATAAATATAGACAATTTACATTTTATACCTAATACTATTCTTACAAAATTTTTTAAAGAGTTAACAAAATATAAAAATGACTATCAATAGTATTTAAATTATATATATAGGAATTATATTATGCATCTTATTGTATATCTTTAAATATATCCATGCATATGCATGGGGTTACAAGCTAGTTTGTTTATAAAATGAGTTATTGCTATTTTGATATCATCATTCTTCTTCTTCTTTAGGTAATTTAGTTTATTTCTTGCAATTCATGCTTTGTGAATATAATTGTGCATCGCACAAGAATAATACTATTGTCTTCGTTAATCTTAGACATATCCTTCAACATCTGAGACATGTCGCCATGTGGCACAAGCCAAATGGGTCCATTATTTTGCAGTCTTTTTCAAGAAAACTCAAAGCTCTTGAGAATTATGGTAGGTTTCACGAAAAAAATAATTAAGTGGTTCCCAATTTTGGAACCCCCTTTGCCCAAAGCATATTTTGAAGAATTTAAGGTCCACATTCAAATAAGATCTCACACATTTTTTCTTGAAATTGAAATTAGGACATGATATATGTTGAAAATTGAAACATGTTTCACTTATTTTCTAAGACATAATTAAGAGGTTGAAATTCAGTATCTATTCAATGTATTTATGATTATTATACTTTTAGGGGAAAATTCTATAAACTCACCGCTCCGTGATTAAAATTACCATCTACGTATATATTTAATAACTTCACTGTTGGTTCTAGTTAACTTAACTGGTAAAGTTTCTAACGATTGAATAAGAGATATGGGGTTCAATCCTCGCTTATAAAAAAAACCGATTGGTGTATTAGTCTAATGATAAAGAAATCATTAGGAGCGGACGTCATAGGTTGAAACTATCTAAAAAAAAAAAATTAATTTTTTTTAACCTATTTAATCATCATGTACCTTCTCCAAAAAAAAAAAAAAAAAAAAAAATCATCATCGTGTAAGTTGTTTTGATAATTTAGTGAGTCATGTGATTAAAATATACATATACCTAAACTTTCTGGATTACAATGTAATGAGTTTATTTGAGGGAAACCTTATATTTATCATTACTTTGTCAATATATTCACTTAATTTCATTTAGGGAAATGTTAACCAATGCCCTTAGAACATTAGTTTAGGAACTATTTTTAGAAACATAAAATAGTTCCTAAACATATAATAGTTTAGGACCTAAACATAAAATAGTTTAGGAAATATTTTTAGGAACTACTTTATTGGAAAATATAAAAAGCTGTTAACAACATTTATTGTTTTATCATTCTTCTAGTAAAATGTTTCTAAAAATAATTTCTAAACTAATGTCCTAAGGGCATTGGTTAACATTTTCCTAAATGAAATTAAGTGAATATATTGACAATGTAATGACAAGGATAAGGTTTCCCTCAAATAAATTTTTCTGCTGGCACTAACTATGCTTTTACACATTAGTACATGCACACCATCTGCATTTTCGGATGTGCACCAAGAATTTCCCTACTTTTTATAGCCTCTAATCTCTTATAAATATACTAGTCTCATCACACGTGCTTTGCAAGTGTGATGGGGCTTTCTTTTTTTCTTTTTCTTTTTTGCTTGTGTCATAATTTTCCTTTTTTTAATAATTTTTTTGGATAAGTCTATTTTGAAAACATGAATCAGTAGGAGAATGTCCTATTTTGTAGGCATTTTAAGAAGAGTTGGAGATATATTTTCCCGGCTTGTCCTCAAGTTTTTTTTTTTTTTTTTTTTTTTTTTTTTTTTTTTTTATGTTAAACATAAAATTTTGGGGCATTTCTAAACCACATAAAAGTTCATTCCAAAAAGAGAAATCCTTTTATAAATAGTATATTTTTTTTTTATGTTAAACATAAAATTTTTGGGTATTTCTAAATCACAAAAAAGTTCATTCCAAAAAGAGAAATCCTTTTATAAATAATATAGAATAGATATTGACACCAGACAAACTCAAGTGTTGAGGATCCATGGCAATCAAAGAGTTTGTTGTCTTTTTTGTCTTAATATGTATTGCATCCTCCCTTGATGGAGGCATGGTAAAAGAGAATGATCTCAATGATTTTATTTCAAAAAAACAGATTGAACCACACATCAATATAATAAGTTATTATTAATTAAAAAAAAATGTATGATTAATTATTTAATTATATTTGTTTATGCATTCAATGTTTGTTGTATTACCGATCTTTAAACTATTAATAACTTTTTTAGACTGTTGTACAATATAATTGTATTTTATACTAAATTGTATTTAGAATACTATTTTAGATTATTATATATAATATGGAAGTTGTATGTACAGGAAAAAAAAAAGTTATCATTTTATTTTTTAGTTGCCCCCATAACATTTGTCTAGCTTTGCCAATGCTGACCCCCTTATAAAAAAAATCTTATAGTCACCATTGACCTGTTTAGATTGTTATCTGCTGGGATTTTGCTTGATATGCATGTGACCGAAGATTGTCGCCAGTGTTATATCAAAGGAGGTCAATGTAAGACTGACAACAAAGGAGAATATTATTGTAGCAAAGGTACGAAAGTTATGGGTATAGGAGTAATGCAAAAATGTTTGAATAAACACTGACATATATTCATGAAAAAGCACACCAATTTCTTTATATTTTTTGGTTGTAGTTATATTTCTTATACATGTGCTGCTATTTCTGCTCCATGCCGTAATCCACTCTTTACAGAAGTAGCTTTACCTGACTCGAATTAGTTTCAAATTTAGGTTATAAGATACGTAGGAGCTATTTTTAGTAGTTCATGTAAAGCCGCTAAGATTTCAAAGCATGCCTTTTCAATCATATTCGTAGCTGCGTCCTTTTGATCTTCCCTGTCTAACACACACAATTTTTGTTGTGTAGGCACTACAAAAAAATAGGGCTATCCCAGCGTTTTGAAAATCGCTGGGATAGCCCCAAAAAGCACTAGGATAGGGTCAAAATTCCTATCCCGGCGCTTCAAACCGCCGCGGTTTGAATGTCGGAATAAGGTCGTCGGACCTGTACCAGCGCTTTTCAAAAGCGCTGGGATAGGTCCCGGCGCTTTTCAGACCCTGTTTCGGCGTTTTTACTTGTGCCAGGACAGCCTTTACGAAAATGTGAATATAACCTATACCCGCGCTTTTGAAAGCGCTGGCATAGGTCTTGAATGAATAAAATTTAAAAGGCCTATACCAGCGCTTTTGAAAGCGTTGGTATAGGTCTTGAATCAGTATAATTTAAAAAGGCCTATGCCAGCGCTTTCAAAAGCGCTGGCATAGGTCTTGAATCAGTATAATTTAAAAGGACCTATGCCAGTGCTTTCAAAAGCGCTGGTATAGGTCCTTTTTTTTTTTTTTTTTATAATTTAGGGTTGCAACAATATTTGAACACCTATTGTGGAATTCAAAAAGTCTAGATCTCACAAAGTGGATGAAGGTAAAAAATAAACACTCTAAAATCAAGTTCATAGAGACCTTCAATTAGAAATCAGATTTACCAGAAGACAGGTAACACAATGCTAAGAGATGAACATCATGCTGTTAAATACTGGCACATATCTATCAATTTATGCTTCCAACAAACAACAAATGACCAAGAACTGGGACATGAAAAGGATGGTATGTTAGGTATCTAAATGAATGCAACAGACAAAACAACTGCAAAAAATTTGGACACATGTAGTATACATAATCCAACTTATGATTCTTACTTAAAGACATATGGCAAAAGTCACACAAGTTAGAGATTTAAAATAAATTAACTTCAATTGTGGGCCATTTTGGATGCACTTTAATTGCATGCTCAATTAACTTTGAGAAACTTGGTCCCAAAGCTGCATAGGTGGATGCCTATATATAGTTTATTGATATTTCAGCAGTTAAGAAAAAGGATGGAAAACCCAGCTGCTTGTTTGATACATGATGCACCCATCACTTAGGTGTGATGCACAAGAACCCTAAGGTGATACCAAGTTGATCTTTCTCCTCTCTCTCTATTTTCTTTTTCATTTGCTATTTGCAGCAATCCAGTCTCTTTACTCAGATTATTCTATCTCCAAACCAACAAACCTAAGCCATTGAGCATCTAGAATACTGCCATTGCAGTGCTAACACACCCAGACTCTTAGCCCAAAAAAGACAACCTAGGTGGCCAACACTTCCAGGCACTGATCTATGCATGGTATTGACATACAAAGCTTGCAAAATAATCAAGTCTATATTCAAAAAAAATTATTAAATTATATTGTACAGATAGATAAAAAGAGAGATAGACATGCTATCTAAAAGCGTAAACATATGGTAAGAGGACCTATATAGGAATCTTACCTGCATTGTGAACTTTAGATAGTTATTAATAGCATAAAGAAGTGCTGGAACAGCAAGAAGCACATTGTTTCGAGCTGCCTGCAAGAATAAGAAAACATCCTTCTGAAATTAGAGGTCTCCAGGTGTGAGATGTCAAAGTAAGCAACATGCTAAGTCGAAAATGGGTGACAAATACACAAGATGAGAATATTTTTTTAGATATAAAAATCCGAATTTCAAATTAGAGACTAAGCAGACCAAACTGAAAAATATCACTCAAAATCTAAGTACTACAATATCATGACATGCAAAGAGGTAGGGGAAAACCCTTGCAGAAAGAATTAAGCCTAACTAAAGAATTTGCAAGATTGCAGACTGTCACCAACAAGTGATGCTTTTCTCTATTGATGGATTAACGACTCATTCAAGGAATCAACTGGCCTTACACTACCAGAAGTTTTACAGGACTAATCTACCACAGTTTCATTGCTTAGAAGCCTATAAAAAGGCCCAACAAACAACACTGGCCAATCATGCAGAGTTTACCAAACCCATCATCTTATATCCATGTCAAAGATCTATGTTGTTGAGCTTCATATATAGCAGATAGTAAGTGGGAACAAATATCTACAATTTTCTGTGCAGGAAAAATTAAAAGGCACAGCAATAACTTCTTTTAACTCGTAACTACAAAACTGATTTCATCACCATCAAAATGATGTCTGATTACTTCTGAAACTTGGCACCTAAGGAGTCCAATACAATTGGAGACTGTATAAAAAAGGGAAACCTCATGTTGCCTTCCATTGCAGCCATATTGAGAAATTCATATTTACATCCAGCAAATATTCATTCACATATCCATTATTAAATATCATTTTAGTTCCCTTGTTAATAATTTGTGAATCCAAGGTCAACCACAATTTGCAATGCGCAATGTAATACTATATAACACCCCAAATGCATAACTCTAATTCTAAACAGTTATCTTCTCCATCAATAAATCTGAAACTTGCAAAAGCATGGTTAAATTCATTGCTATTAAAATATTTCACATCTAAAAGCTAAGACCTTGGCAACATATGAATAGCCTTTTTTCAAAGGCGGTCTTACTTCAAAATTTTAAAAACATAAATTGGGTGATAACAATGACAGACTATTACCTACACGAATGTGGAAATTGAGAGAAGAGGCTTCTCCCCAACTTTTTGATTCCTTGCCTGGAAAATCAACAAAAACCTCACCAAGAAAAATAAAACCTCTTGCCCTTTAAGATATGTAACATAATGGATTTTCTAAAATCTGCCCCCAAGATAAAATAGGCTATGAAAAAGTTATTCCAACTATCAAATCAAACCTTTCTCTCCCTTCCCCAACCCACCAAATCTCACTCTCTCTCTCACACACACACAAAAACAAAAACAAAATCAAACTGCACTACCATCTCCATCATATGCTAGAACCCAACAACATTAAGGAATAACAATAACTCAATCAACTCAAGATCTTCCTGTCAATAAAGTAGTTTGCCTTACTTGTGAAGCTCAATATATATATGTTCTTATAGGAATAACAAATAAAAATAGATAAAGAAGTTTCAAATGTACCTAAAGCAAGAGCATAGTAATAGCAAAGAAAACCTTTGTAATCTCTGTTAAAAAATTAACACTAATTGGGCTAAACTTGAAGCTCCCATCCACCTTGGACATATAGACTAGAATAGGCTGCAGGGGAATAAAAAAGGCATTAAATATGTGGCAAACATTCAAGATAAAATATTTATTTTTTTAGAATATTGATAATATGGCACTAGCTTAATGTATATATGTAATGATATCTTCACAAATTTTAAGTTTGATTAAATTATTGCAATGATATTTTCATTGTAATAGATAGTTACTTTATTTTTTTAATGCAATAGATTATAAAATAATTGATATCAGATTATTGCAATGATATATTTATTGCAGTTTTGTGTTTGTCATTGCAATAGATTCTAAAAGAATTAATATTAAATTGTTGCAATGATAACTTTGTTGCAATAAGCTATTATAGCTTATTGTGTATTTGTCACCCATTTTCGACTTAGCATGTTGCTTACTTTGACATCTCACACCTGGAGACCTCTAATTTCAGAAGGATGTTTTCTTATTCTTGCAGGCAGCTCGAAACAATGTGCTTCTTGCTGTTCCAGCACTTCTTTATGCTATTAATAACTATCTAAAGTTCACAATGCAGGTAAGATTCCTATATAGGTCCTCTTACCATATGTTTACGCTTTTAGATAGCATGTCTATCTCTCTTTTTATCTTTCTGTACAATATAATTTAATAATTTTTTTTGAATATAGCCCTGTTTTTTTGTAGTGTAATAGCTTATTGCAACAAAGTTATCATTGCAACAACTTAATATTAATTCTTTTAGAATCTATTGCAATGACAAACACAAAACTGCAATAAATATATCATTGCAATAATCTGATATCAATTATTTTATAATCTATTGCATTAAAAAAATAAAGTAACTATCTATTACAATGAAAATATCATTGCAATAATTTAATCAAACTTAAAATTTGTGAAGATATCATTACATATATACATTAAGCTAGTGCCATATTATCAATATTCTAAAAAAATAAATATTTTATCTTGAGTTTGCTAGCTATTAGCCTCAATAAATATGTAAACACTGAGTCATTGAGGAGTTTAATTAAAAATATGTAGCCTTTTAAGGATTTTCACATGTGGACTTAGAGCTTTAGGCCAAACCATGTTAAAATTATTGGCATGCTTTTGTTCATCACTAAATCACTCAACAACTTTAACAAACATAACCCCAAAAAACACTGAATTTCTAGTCATTGCACCACTGTTCAACAGGTACATTTCATTTTCTCTTTTACTAAAATTTGCATATGTTTTTGTTAAGTGTGTGAAAGCATGAGAACTTGCTTTGAGCATAGGATTTCATTGAGTTTTGAGGTCTGATGGAAAGTTTTCAAAAAAAAGGAACAAAATTTACTTTATTCATGAAGGCATATTTTAATTCATGAATCATGTACACGAAATTTAAAAAACACAAACAAGAACATAATTTGTCACATCAACTTAAAGATACATGGACCACAAAAATTTGAAATTGTTCTGAAAGTAAACAGAAGAAAGAAAAGCCCAACATCAGAGTACATAAGTTCAGGATAATTTTTTGTAATTTTGAAGGTTAAATCTTGTGATAGTTATTATTATTATTATTAATTTTTTTTTTTTTTTAATTTACCACCCTTCATGCTTACTTAAATGAATTATTTTTTATAGGGTGGTTTTGAAATTAATCCGGTCCCTCATGATGGTGATAGCACCCAATCATAGGTAACAGGACCTCTAAACTTATGATAATTATCTTATGTAATTGGGTTTTTCACTTTTACATGTGTGTAGTATAAATTCCCTGTTAAATATATAATACTCAAGTTACGTTTATATAATTTTATTTTATTTTCTAACTTCATTGTTATTTATAGGACAGTGCCCCACTGGCTACATCCTGGCCATTATTGTTTGGCTATGATAGGTATTATCACAAAATCATTTTGTTCTTATATATATATATATATATATATACCTATTTTCTGTACAAGTGCAATTATTAATGTCATAGAGAAACCATAACTTCAAAAAATGTTTATTACAACGATTTTATGAATTTTATTGCAATAGATTGCAAAGAATTGACAAAAATAATTTTGGTCAAATTATTGCAACAGTATCTTTATTGTAATAGATAATTGTTTCATATTTTTTTTATTACAATTGTAAAATAATTAGTATTAGATCATTGTAATAATATATTCATTGTAGCTTCATGTTTGTCATTGCAATTGATTGTAAAATAATTGATATTTAATTATTACAACTAATTATTATTAATGTAATAATTTACTACTTTTAAGTTGCTATTGCAACGAATTTTAATGTTTAGATGTGATATTATGTCTAATACCACTATATTAATTTTGTTGTATTAACACTTGATGTAATAGACTTATTTTAATGTAGTGCATGCACTCATATAAATGATATTTAAAAAAAAAAAATATATATATATATATATATCATTTATGTAATTATTATGAATAGGTTGCAATGCTTGATCAAGGGCCAGATATTTGCAATTTCAATTATGGGAGGGATGGCAGCTCGATATTGTGTACAAATTGGAGGTATGTTTTAATAATATGGTTTTATATATACATATAAGCTAGTGCCATATTATCAATATTCTAAAAAATCAATATTTTATCTTGAATTTGCTAGCTAACAACAACAACAACAACAATAATAATATTAATATTATTATTATTATTATTATTATTAAAAATAACAATAATAATATTAATAATACGACATAATAACGATACAGATACCTAATAAATTGACCCACACCTAGTGCATTAGACATAATACGGCAATTGACCTATATAAATTGACCTACATCTCATACGCTGGACATGATATAGATATTTAATAAATTAACTTACGTCTAATGTATTAAATATGATACCATGAGATCCATAATAAATTGACCTTAGAAGGGGCAATCATAGCCCAATCAAACTAAATTGGGCTAATCCTTTTAATAAAATAAATAAATAAATAACTAGTCTAATCTGCAAATTAATTATGCGTCTTTGCCTTATTTATAGCCTTTTTAAAATAAATAAAAAAAGGAAAAAGAAAAAATGAAAAATGAAGAAGATGAAGGAAAAGGGGGAAGAGTATAACGTGAAACTAAAAATAAAATCTGGAAAAGTAAAAGAAGTTAATAACAGTTGTTCATAAGAAGAAGTTAAAGAGTAGTTTAAATTTGAGAGTAAAGCAATTTGTTAGGAGTAAAACATGGGGGAGTGGAATTCAAGCAATTTGTTAGGAGTAAAATGTGGGGAATGGAATTCAAATGTGTTAGGGTTTAAAAAAAATTAAATATCTCTTAAATATATTTAGTTCAAATTACTTTTATAGACTCAATTATTTTTTGTTCAAAGTAGTGCTTAATAAATTTTAGTGGTATTTTGGTCAGTAAGAAGAAGGTAATTAAGTTTCTGAATCCTCTTAATATATAGAGATAATATTAAAAAAATATTATTAATACCAATACTAATAATAATAATAACAATAATATTAAAAATAATAATAAGAATAATAATATTAACAATAATACTAACAACAACAACAAAAACAACAACAACAACAATAATAACAATAGTAATAACATTAATAACAATAATAATACTAATAATAACAATAATATTAACAATATTAAAAAAATAATATTAAAAATAACAATAATAATATTAATAATACCAATTATAATAATAAAAATTACAGTAATAATAATATTAAATAAAAATAATATTAATAATAACAATAATAATATTATTATTAATAATAACAATAAGAATAATAATTTTAACAATAGCAATAATATTATTGTTATTGTTATTGTTGTTGTTGTTGTTGTTATTATTATTATTATAAAAATAACAAGAAGAACAACAATAATAACAAACTAAAAGCTTCCTCTATGGCAATACTATTGATGATGGCAGGTCCTTGTTGTGCATGCTTCAGAAGGTAGCTCTAGTTCATGCTTCCCAAGAGGCCCCAAAGAGTAGTTTAATATTGTAATAGGTCTCATTACCTCCCGAATTTGTTCTAAACTGTGGGTGAATAAATTGCTAAGGATTATGATTTTTGCATATGATCTATACAAACTATTTATATACATAGTGGCAAGTCATTTTACTTTGCACCAAAAAGAATAGAATATTAGGTTATTTGTTTATATCTTTCCAATTTTAAGTCTGGAAACAACTAGATTTACTTATCTATTCTCTTGGATATTAAAAACATATTTGCGAGTAACTATGAGGCTTTGTTCCATTCCCAAAAGACTTGGTACTTAGGATGCAGAGTTAGCTTGTGCAATTGGAGTTCTAAAAGGCAAAAGAACTTTGTTATTCTCATTCTTAAAGTTGCTTGGTTTGCTGATTTATATAACAGTTAGAGGGAGAAAACACTCAATGACATGGTAACAATCTAAATATGAGGAAACTATCTTCAAGATTATCATCTTAAAGGTTAGATGGAGACTGGCATCAAGCAAGCATATTGAGGATTCATCTAGAAACAAAGGTTAGATGGAGACTGTATTTGATTCCTAAGTTTGAACAGTTGGATTGGTATATCTTCCGTTTGCTTTTGATGATATCTGTAGTATTTTATCCCATATATTTTTTAGGGGTCTTTTCATTGTTTTGGTTTTTTGATAGTCTGCTTGCCTTGTTGCAACCATAATTGTTTTGGTTCTTGGGAGTGGAGAGTTTCAGACCTTATAGATTGGAGGACAAATACTTGGGATCGTGAGGAGGTAGAGGCTAAATTTCATAGGTCTGATGCAAAGGCTATTCTGCGTATCCCATTGAGCCATAGATATGCGCCTGACATGGTATTTTGGTTGCATACCAAAGGTGGAGACTACTCGGTCAAATCAGGATATCACATTGCAAGATTATTATCCAAGCAGGAAGCTGATATAGGTGAAAGCTCCAGGGAGGTGACGGGTAGTCTGATCTGGGCAAAGCTGTGGAAACTTAAGATTCTGAATAAAATTAGAGTTTTTGGTTGGAGAGCCTACCTTGACATCTTACCTACCCGTGTAAATTTAGCTCGGCGTAAAATTCTTGCAGATGACAGATGTGGAGTGTGTTTACAGGCCAAGGAATCTGGGTATCACGTTTTGTGGGAGTGAAGGTTGGCCCAAGATATTTGGGCTGGTTGTTCGCGTCGCCTACAAAAAGGATCGCCTGGCTTTGATGATATGGTGCAACTGGTTGAGTATATGCAGCAACGCTTAACGGACGAGAAGTTGGAATTTTTCTGGGTCCAAAGTTGGTTTATTTGGAACCAACGTAATGTGGCCATGCATGGCGGTGTTATCCAAGAACCTGGACGTCTGAATCAGTGAGCCAAGGATTATTTAGAGGAGTTTCGTGTGGCTCAGGCCCGTTTGACAGTATCAGGCACCCCTTCTTTTGTGCAGAAATGGCGTCCTCCACCAGGTTCCTCATACAAATTGAATTTCGACGCGGCAGTGTTCTATGATACAAGCTCCTCTGGTTTTGGTGCTGTTATTCGTAACAATTTGGGGGAGGTTATGCCTGCTATGTCAGCCAAAGGGCTGGAGTGGTGGACAGCGAGGAGACCGAGGTGCTTCCCTGTCGGAGAGCGCTGGAGTTTGCCATCGATGCCGGGTTCGAAGGGTTGATGGTTGAAGGTGACAACTCCACGGTCATAAGGTGTATTTCTTCCCTATGGGCTTTACGGTATAGGCTGGGGAATATTTATGCCAATATCCACTTGTTAGTTGCTGGTTCCAGATGCAAGTCATTTAGTTCTGTTAAACGCGAAGCTAATTCTGTAGCTCATTCCTTAGCCAAATATACAAGGTCTATTGATGAGGATATTTTTTGGGTGGAGGAGACTCCACCTCCTGCCCTTAAGGCTTTGTATTTGGACTACATTTCTCTAAATGAATGAAAATCGTATGGTCTGGTTTCAAAACAAAACAAAGAAAAAAACAAAAACAAAAAATATTTAGGACACAAAATTCTCTACTTAATTAATTAATACAGTTGTAATTGTTTATGATAAATAAATTCTAATTCATTGAAGGGGAGGGGGGAGGAGATGTTTAGGAAAGCAAAGGTTGTGCTTAATTAATCAAGACAGTGATGATTGAGCCCATCACCAGTCTGGGCTATGTTGGTTCCTCATCATGTTTGCAAAAGGTACTACAACTTAAGCCAGTTTTGCACCTTGGCCAGAATGACATTCAATATCATGTTTTCATGTTCCTAGACATCTATCTGCTACTGGTATGCAGTTTCTTAATTAAGAATTCAAAACAGGTAACTCAAATCTATAAGAAGGGGGCATGACCACAAAGTAATCAGCTAAAAGTTGGTAAGTTTTGTTTTGGCTAAAGGCCTTTGTAATATAAAAGCATGTCCTGCAACCTGTTTTGAACTCACAAAAATGAGCATTAAACTTGCAACCTGCAGGTCAAGTCAATTGTGCCCTGTGGCATGCTTTCTTGCACTTGCAAGAAAGTTTGAAGTTAATGAACTTTGAAGGTTCTATTTACAATCTTCAGAGAAGTGTGGCCCTTTTTAAAGTCATACCATAAACAAGCTCTAGCATAAATGAAAATCATACCATAAACAATAATCCACTTCTTTCTATGGTTTAAATGATCACTACGGTTAATTACTAGAGAAAATAAACAAGGGAAACAACATTATTTGTTAGCTAAGCATTGATGGCTCATTTTGGCTGAAACCCTATTTAATCATAAGTGTTTAGTGTAGCCTGCCATGAATATGTGAAGTTTCCTTTGAACATAATTCTTTCTTAATAATTGCTTCATCTAGTCTATATCTTTCATAATTCTTGTTCTTCTCCCGCTTTAGTTTTCTTTGTAATACCTTAACACTCCAGCTTATGCAATGAAGCTCCAATGTAACTTGCAATGAGAAAGAGGAAAAAAGCCCTTCTAAGTTTCAAATGTCTAACAAATCCTTCAAAATAGCTTGTCTTTGTCTGTTCAAGAAGATTTCTGTAGATGGACGGTGACAATGTAAGTGCAAAGTTGGATCGAACTCCACCTAGGAATTTCATATTATGTTGATGGATATAAATTACCATCAGATGGAAATATAACCCTTCATTACTCAAGCTAGAACTACTAAATTACTTGCCGTTTAATGATTCAATTGGTAAGGGCATTCCAAGCTATTTTGGTTACTTGGAGAGACACATCTGCTTAGTAGGATTTGGAGTTTTTATTCCTCTGCAGTTGAAAAATCTATCACATCTTTATCTTAATCTATAGGGAAACGATCTTTATGCGAAATTCTATGGTGGGTTTCTCGTCTTTTTTCCTTGCAATATTTGTACGCAAGTGGCATCAACCTACAAAGGGGAAAAGAAAAAAGTAAAGGCAATGAACCAGCTCCTTTCTCTTTCAGCATTATGGTTGTCTCAATGCAGACATTATGACACGCATTAGTCCCTACAACCTTAACATGTTTTTGCCCAACAATCAGTTTATTGGGCAAATCCTAGATTCCTTAAAACAATTTAGGCAAGTATATCCTTTTTTTTATATGATTACTACTTCTATGGTGCCAACCCTGATTCTCTTGGAAAATTGTCAACATTGTGGACTTTTCATCTTGAATTAAATCAATTGAATGGCACGCACAAGAAAGCTTGGTTTCACTCTCAGATTTGGGGGGCAAATCTGAGAGTTGAACATTGCAAAAATTCCTTGGAGGGAAATTTGTCTGAAGTGCATTTTGCTGTAGTTTTAAAATTAAAAGAATTTATACTTTTCTTCACACTCTATTGCCATGAATGTAAGCTCCAAGGGGCTCTAACTTTGAAATCAATTCAATCACCATGAGTTCTTCCCAGATCAGCCCTCCTGCATAATTACAAACACATAAGTCTTAAGTAGCTAGACATCTCCTAGTTCGGAATTTTAGACGATTCTCGACTGGTTCAGGAATTTGGCTATTCATAACATGTTTTTGTCTAGCAATCAGCTGTTCCTTAGGCCAAAATTCCTAAGAAGGAAATGTGTCTGAAATGCATTTTGCTAAAATCTCAAAATTAAAAGAATTTAAATTTGTCTTCACACTCTATTGTCATGAATGTCAGCTCAAATGGGGCTCCTACTTTTTAACTTAATGCCATCACAGTGAGTTCTTGTTTGATCAGTCCACAATTTCTTGCATGGTTATCAACGCATAAATCTTAAGCAGTTCTCACAAATAGGAATACAGATGGTTCTAGACTAGTTCTGGAATTTGGCGATGTACCTTAAATTGATCAATCTCCCTGAGAGCAAACTTGATGGCAATGTATCCAAGGCATTGATTAATTCTGAACTCATTGATTGAGCTCTAATGGTTCAAAGGTCAGCTACCACACTCCACGATTATCTCCAAATATTACAATTTTGAATATTGCACTTGATTACTATTATAGAGAAATATCCTTATTCTTTTCAAATCGAAAACATGAATAGAGATCAGCCAGATAGTTCTTGAAGTATCTGATAAATCTCCATCAAGAGAACTTCATCATTGCCAGATGCATCAGCCTCTTTACAATAACGCTTCAGATGTAATTTACAACTCATTGTATCCCTTATATAAACTTAAACCCTTGTGCTTGAACAACAGTAGCTTCTTCATAATTGTTCCTTTTTCTTTGCAGCACTAAACACATTATGGTCTCCTTGATCTAGACTCGAATAGATTTGCGGGGATTTGTTAGCCGGATGGGTGAAATGACACTCCTCAAACCACTTCTCTTTTAGTATTGGATTTTTGCCAATAATAGGACATATAACCAAATGAACTTGAACATTACTTCTTTTCTCTAGCACTTTTAAGAGTCTTTTGTTATTCCATATTTGTAAGGAGCATTGACCTTTCAAATACTTAGTATGTATCAATATCTATTGAGGTCTTATAGGATTTAATTTCTTGAACTTTTCTCATAGTCATTTGATGGGAAAGATACCAAAAAAAGCCAAGAACATGATATTGTTGGAATCACCTAAAAGATACCAGGAATTTGCCAAAAAGATTGTTTATTGAGAGTTGGATATTTTGTTGGTTCTCGGGAAGTCTGTGTAGTCCTCTTCTTGAAAAGGACTTCATGACATGATGATTTCAGGTTTATCAATGACATGATGAACATTAATGTGACTACAATGTTAAAAGTGAAAATTTTGAGTGAGCTAGTATTTAAGTGAGAGGCAACATTTTTGTTCTTATTGATGTTAGTATGTAAGCAAAAGGCATCATATTCTATGAGATATACTTCAAACATTGTCCTTACAATTGTTTGGTTTTGTTAACATTGTAGGCATAGTGACCCCAACTATGATTTAATTCATATCTAACCTTCTACTCAATGGGATTTTATTTCAGGAATATGCTGATAATAAAATGGAGCCAATGATTTCAATTTTTAGTCTAGTTTTGTTGACTGTTGCCATATTAAATATGGCTCATTGTGAAAGGCAGACTTATTTTTAAAATGAATTGAGAAGGCAATGCTCTAGAAGGAAACATGGTAGGCACTATTCTATAACGCATTAAAAGCATGAGTCTCTTTGGGCTTTAAGCTTTTTTTCAAAAGCCCAATATTGGCCCATTTACTAAGTTCTCAAACTCAAAGCCTCAATGTAACCAAGCTCTCAACTGTGGGGGAATTGAACCAATGGAGTTGAGGAACCAGAAGAAGACTACATAGGGGACCTCTCACGTTTTATTCTACAAGAAACTTCTCTCCTTCAAATTCTTCTTCCAAAAAGGCCAGTCTATGACTCTATGCCTTGTTTGGTTCCCCAAAAAACTTTGGAACATGCATAGCCAATATAATCTAGGGTTTTTTTTTTTTTTTTTTTTTAATTGAATCTTAATTCATATATATTTACATGTTGTCTTGTTCCAGTGAAAATTTAAGCTTGTTGAATTGAACCCTATAAAGAAACAGAGAGACTAAATAGAATTGGGAGAATTTCATTGATTGAGAATGAATTACAATGAAATGAATTGAATGAATAAACATCTACACATTACTCTATTTATATACACAGAAAAATAACTAACTCAACTATTGGCGCCAAAATCAGTTATTTGAACTTTCTGGTGGCTGTACACGTGGCAAGCCTTAAGTAACTAACTCCTAGATTTGTGGAACTAACTTCTTCAATGATCCTGGATGAAGAACTCATGATGTGGCATGGACTCAACCATTTCCAAGATTGCTGAGTTAATCTTGTCCTTTGATGCTAGCTTGGTAGTCTGATCAGTGTGCACCTCATCAGCAAATGCTGCATTGACTGCTGCTCTTGTGGCTGAGCTAGTGCTTCCTTCATCAATACCAGCTACACCACTAGCTAGCTGTGTGGCTTGAGATATGCAACACTTCTTTGCATTCTTAATACTCCCCCTCAAGAGTACAGCTCTTGCCTTTTGATCTTCCATACCAGTATGAGGATATTCCACCTGAGAAGCAAAAATATTAATGACACCTAGTCTTCTAATCAGCCTTAAAAAACTCTCCACTCCCAAGGCCTTGGTAAACACATCTGCCAGCTGATTCTTAGTTGAGACATGGAAGGTTTTAAGTGCACCCTCAAGGATCTTATTCCTTACAATATGGCAGTCAGCTTCTATGTGTTTTGACCTCTCATGGAACACTGGATTAGCTGCTATATGGATTGCTGCCTGGTTGTCACAGTACATCAGCACAGGCTGATCATGCTTGACATGTAAATCTTGTAGCAGATGCAAAATCCAAGTCAATTCACAGGTGGTGTTAGCCATAGCTCTATATTCAGCTTCTGCACTAGACCTAGACACTATGCTTTGCTTCTTAGACCTCCAAGACACTAAGGCATCACCAAGGAACACACAATAGCCTGTTAGAGACTTTCTTGTGTCAGGGCACCCTGCCCAATCAGCATCACAGTATGCTTTTAGGTGTAGATCAGATTCAGTGGGGAAGAAAACACCTTGACCAGGTGTTCCTTTTATGTATTGAAGTATTCTAGAGGCTGCTTTCATATGTGGTGCTCTAGGCTGTGCTAAGAACTGGCTGAGTCTATGAACTGCATATGTGATATCCGGTCTGCTCAAAGTCAAGTACATAAGCTTCCCAATAAGCCTTCTATACTGTCCTGGGTTGGTAAGTAAGTCCCCACTGCCTTTAGACAACTTCAGTTGCTGTTCCATTGGGGTTTGGACTGGTTTACACCCTGTCATACCAGTTTCTTCAAACACTTCCAAGGCATACTTCCTCTGTGTTAAGCTGATCCCACTCTTGTTTCTTGCAATCTCTAAACCCAAGAAATACTTGAGTGATCCCAAGTCCTTAATACCAAACTTTTGATCAAGAATAGACTTGAGAGAGACAACACAAGCATGATCATTGCCAGTGATCACCATATCATCAACATAGACCAATAGAACAGTGAACAAGGACCCTTTGCTGTGCACAAATAAGGAGTGATCAGCCTGAGATTGAACAAAACCAAGCTCCTTTATTGTTGTTGACAGCTTAGTGTACCATTTCCTTGAAGCTTGTCTCAACCCATAAAGAGATTTAACTAATTTGCACACCCTAGGAGCAGTGGAAGAAGCTGAAACACACTCCCCCTTACTGTGAAAACCAGGTGGCAATGTCATATAAACCTCTTCATCCAAATCTCCATGCAAAAAGGCATTGTTGATGTCCAATTGGTGCAAAGGCCATTGCTTGGCAGCAGCAAGAGCAATCAAGACCCTTACTGAAACTGTTTTAGCAACAAGAGAGAAGGTTTCAAGAAAATCAAGACCTTCCCTTTGAGTATACCCGTTAGCAACCAGCCTAGCTTTGAACCTTTCAACACTACCATCAGGTTTAAGCTTGACTTTATAAACCCATTTGTAGCCAATGGGGAGCTTACCAGGAGGCAAAGTAGTCACATTCCAAGTATGATTCTGTTCAAGGGCCTGGATTTCTTTGTCCATGGCAGCCCTTCAGAGTGGATCTTGAACAGCTTGGGAAAAATTTGTAGGCTCTTTAGGACTAGAACCAACTGCCAGCAAATAAGAATGCTAGCATGGCTCCAAATGAGAATATGTAAGACATTGATCAAGAGCATAAGGAGCACCAGGTGCAATAGCAGTACAAGCATAGTCCTGCAAATAAGCAGGAGGTCTGACATCCCTAGTGGACTTCATTAGAGGCACTGGAGGCACTGAAGCAACTGGTGGTGATGAAGAAGGTACTGCATCAGAATGACACAACTGTATAGGACTAGAAGAAGAAATAGGATTAGAAGGTAAGACAATTGGAACATGCTGATGAGAAGAAGAAGGTGGATCAGTAAAATCCATGGAAGATGGTTCAAAAATGCTGACAGGAGTAACAAAATCAGCAACACCGGCTGAACAAGAAGCTTCCACATCAGATGATAGGAAAGGATCTGCAATATGAGGTGAAATAGAAGCAAAAGGGAAAGAATTTTCATGGAAAACCACATCTCTAGAAAGGAACACCTTGTGAGTAGACAAATCAAGAACCTTATATCCTTTAACCCCAAAAGGATATCCCAAGAAGACACACCTAACAGCTCTAGGGGCAAATTTAGACCTATGATTTGAAAGAGTGGAAGCAAAACATAAGCAACCAAACACTTTAAGATGTGCATAGCTAGGTGGATGCCCAAATAAAACTTCATAAGGAATCTGATTTGACAAAACAGATGAAGGGATTCTGTTGATTAAGTACACAGCAGCTAGTATAGCATGACCCCACAAATGCAAAGGTAAATGGGATTGAAACATGAGAGCTCTTGCCACATTTAAGATGTGTTGGTGCTTCCTCTCAACAATAGCATTTTGTTGAGGGGTTTCAACACAACTTAAATGATGCAAGATGCCCTTTTTTGCAAAAAAATCTTTCATGATGAATTCAGTCCCATTGTCAGACCTTAAAGTTTTAATTTTCTTACAAAATTGGGTCTCCACCATAGTGCAAAATTGTTCTAAAACAGATTGTGTTTGAGACTTATGCTTTAACAGATAAACCCAAGTGGTTCTAGAATATTCATCAACAATGGTTAAAAAATACTTGCAATGATCAATGGTAGAAACCGAGAAGGGTCCCCACAAATCACAATGAATCAACTCAAAACAAGATTTAGACAAATGAGAGCTTTTATTAAAGGGTAAACGTTTTTGTTTTGCAAGGGGGAAAATGTTACAATCAAGGTTCTCAAAAAAAATGAAACTAGGTACATCACTTGATTTTATTGAAGCCAATTTGGCATTTGACAAGTGACCCAATCTGGAGTGCCAGATGTGAACCTGAGGACTATGTACAGAAGCAGCAATAGTTGGTGGAGAAGTGTAGCTCTTGTCCAGCAAGTAAAGTCCATTGCTTTCTCTACCCAGACCAAGTGTGCTCCAATGAGCAAGGTCCTGGATAAAGCATGAATGTCCAAAGAAAATAAGGCAACAAGCCGTGGACTTAACTAACTGACTGACAGAGATGAGATTGAAACTAAAAGATGGGACACAAAGAACATTGTGAAGTATAAGGTGTTCTGATATCTTCACAATGCCAACATGAGTAACAGAAGCAACTTCCCCATTAGGTAAATTGACAAAGGTGTTTAGGGTAGCAGTGATAGTGGTGAAATATGCAATAGAATGGACCATATGATCTGTAGCCCCTGTGTCTATGACCCAATCAGTGGCACAAAAGACTTCCCTATCAACTACTTTAGCAGAAAAAATTGAATGCTTCAAGGAAGGGGAAAAATGAAGCAATGGATTGATACCTGACATGGTGTCAACAAAGGTAGATTGAGCATAGTCTGAAGATGTCATAGATGTGGAAGGCACACCAGTTGCAGCAGGCAAACCAATAGCTCCAGAAAGCATGCTAGAGACAGCAGCACTTGTACTAACACTTGCAACATGGTGATTAGCACCTTGATCAGTTCCAGAATTGAAAAGAGCAAGTAATTGTTCACACTGTGCCTTAGAAATAGGACACGGAACAGATGCATTAGAAGGAACCTCAACAGCTTGACCTTGAGGATATGAAACTTGGTTAGCATTGGAATTAGGCTTCCCTTTGTGCTTGTAACCTGGTGGATACCCGTCGAGCTTGTAACACTTGTCCACAATATGTCCAAGCATGTTACAATGGGTACACAAAGGTCTCTCCTTCTTGAAGCCACCTTTATTGCCTGAATATCCCCTGGTATTGGCATACATTGCCACTGAATCAGGCTTAGGTGTGAAGGTAGAGCCATGGCCAATGCCTTTGTGAGATTCTTCTTGGAGAACCAGAGCATATACCTTGCTCATTGAAGGAAATGGTTCAAGCATGAGAATGTGACTCCTCACTGTCTCGAAACTCTCACTGAGTCCCATCAAGAACCTCATCACATAGGATTTCTCATGTGCAATGCTCAGAATTTTCATTGCTCCACAAGAGCAGGCTGGTAAAGGTTCATAATGAATCAATTGATCCCAAAGCTTCTTGAATTTAGAATAGTACTCAGTCACTGATAATTGCCCCTGAGTTATCTGTGAAATCTCTTGCTGAAGACTATAAACCTTTGGTCCATTTCCTTGTGAAAACACACGCTGTAACTCCAGCCACATCTCCCTTGCAGTCTCACAGTACATGATGCTACTTGAAACATCAACATGCATAGAGTTGATCAACCAAGAAAGCACCATTGTGTTACAACTTTCCCAATCTTCATACAGAGGAGAATCATCTTCAGGCTTTGCAATCTTGCCATTCACAAATCCTATCTTTTTCTTGGCAGTCAATGCTAGAACCATAGCCCTAGACCAAGATTGATAGTTCCTCATCCCCAAGAGTGGTTGAGTGACTAAGATATTTCCAGGATTCTCACTTGCACTAAGGAAAAAACGATTGGGAGAATTGATTTCCGTGTTAGACTGAGGAGCTTGGTGTGTGGATTGATTGTGCGTAGGATCAGAGTCACTTCCTTCAGCAGAAGCCATTGATGGTTTTCACGAAGCTTGAATGAAACTTCTAATGAAATTGGAAATGGAAGCGAAAGACAAGATTCAATATCAACAGAGATGAATTAAGATCTTGCAAATCAGAATTCAAGGAAACTCTTGAAGTAATCTCTGTTTGGCAAGCAAGAAAGATTTGTAACAAGAAGCGAAGCTAGCACATGCTAGGGCTCTGATACCATAT
Organism: Quercus robur; assembly: GCF_932294415.1. Taxonomy (NCBI): domain Eukaryota; kingdom Viridiplantae; phylum Streptophyta; class Magnoliopsida; order Fagales; family Fagaceae; genus Quercus; species Quercus robur. The sequence continues at coordinate 60,656,002 of NC_065538.1, read as the reverse complement.
AAAGAAACAGAGAGACTAAATAGAATTGGGAGAATTTCATTGATTGAGAATGAATTACAATGAAATGAATTGAATGAATAAACATCTACACATTACTCTGTTTATATACACAGAAAAATAACTAACTCAACTATTGGCACCAAAATCAGTTATTTGAACTTTCTGGTGGCTGTACACGTGGCAAGCCTTAAGTAACTAACTCCTAGATTTGTGGAACTAACTTCTTCAATGATCCTGGATGAAGAACTCATGATGTGGCATGGACTCAACCATTTCCAAGATTGCTGAGTTAATCTTGTCCTTTGATGCTAGCTTGGTAGTCTGATCAGTGCGCACCTCATCAGCAAATGCTGCATTGACTGCTGCTCTTGTGGCTGAGCTAGTGCTTCCTTCATCAGTACCAGCTACACCACTAGCTAGCTGTGTGGCTTGAGATATGCAACACTTCTTTGCATTCTTAATAAACCCGATAGTTTAGGACACCCTCTGTTATGTTGCTGAGAAAAATGAGGAAAAGAAAATTTATGAGTAAATATTTGATGTTGACGTGTTGTATGTATTTTGGCAGGAGTTTAATCAATATTATTGGGTTTTCAATATTTTAAGCTAATTAGATTGTATGAAGCAATATCATATTCATAGGTTATCTGGGCTCTCACTACATGACTATCATCACAAAACTCTCATAAGTATCTTGACATTTCCGAGTCAAGATTTATGTAAGGACCAATCCCATGTTTTGCTCAACTCAAGTATCACCAACTCTTTTTTAGGACCTATTTTCCTTTCATTTGTTGTATGATAAATATAAAGTACAAATTAGAGGTCATGGATTTCTCACATTAAAAATTTTTCTAGAGATTCTCTTAACTACTAGATACATTGGCAGTCTTTGCCTAACCTAAACTTGGGGGAGTAATATGCTGTCCGGTGAAATTTCAGACTTAATGGGCTCTTTACTGTTTAGGTTCCAGTTATTGTAGAACTATAAAGACTTGAAGCTAATTGATTTAACGATAAACCGATTTTTAGTAAATAGAACAAACTGCATGGAAGAATGGCAATGGGTCTTCAATTAAGATCTAATGAATTGAGTGGCAACATCTCACCACAAATATGCCAACTTGAAAAATAATAATAATAATAATAATAATAATAATAAACCAAAGAAATTCAGTCCACATATAACCTCAAGTCCAGCCAGCCCTTTAACTTAGGCACATTCCGAGACTCAAGCCCACACACTAAAACGTTACACTAGTCTATCTTCATTTAACAAAAGGCTTAAATCGAAAAATTGAATGGTTTGGATTGCTATAGAACTGAAAGTGTGTTGGTTTGAATCGGTGTAGGCACTGATTGGAACTCCACTGTGTGTTGATTTGCATTGGTTAGTTTTACAAGCAACACCCATTGGCAGGTAGAGACTCAGCAAAGTCCTCAAGTTTCATCTGGGCTTCCAAGTTCATCTTCGCTTTTAGCTCCATGAATTTCAATTGGCATTCATCACACACAACTATTCCAGATGCTACATTTTCCTAACCCAAAGGTTTTATTTTTGGAAAGAAAGAAAGGTATTTATCAATCACAGAAGGCCTAAAAGATATCATCATCTGTATACAATAAAGATGAGAGGATTTATTTGTTAGGAGAGGAAAACAATATCAAGAAATGCATATGTGCATTTCTTTTAGTATACTATAAGTCATTGTTATCGAACAAAGCATATTATCATTACTGGATTCCATCACAACTGAGTGCACTTGTAAGATTACTAAAAGGCATTATGAAATTCCCCTTTTTTTCTTTTTCTTTTTTTGTGGCACCAAGTATAAGAGAATAAGAGATAATGGAAATAGCTACATGCTGTTTTTTTGTTAAAATCTTCACATCATGGAATAGAAATGATTTTTTTCTCTTATGCTGCTTGTGTAGGATCAAATGAATAAAGTTTTCGTATCAAGAATATTTTCATAAATGAAATAACAGGAAGCAGTATGCAATGTTCATTTTGGGAAATTGAACATTGCTCCCCTGCCTGGTGTTGGAGGAGAATTTTTTTTTTTTTATTGAAATGTTAATTAAATGTACACAATATTTTATAAAGTAGTAAGTCTACAGCTATGCTTCTGTTTACTCAGGTCTCCCAAATGATAGTTAATTTACTATACTTTTCTCCTCTCAGCAGTGTTTTCCTTAAGTTTCAGGATATTTAAAATTGGATGATTCATTTTTTAAAGAGTCTAGGTTATGCTTGACAAGGGCCAATACTAGAAGGTACTGTAAGGGGATTTGGAAACTTAATTGGGATTGGCCATATGGAATTTCAGTTTACTTTTTGCTCCAAGAATTTCAGTTTACATTCATCACACACAGCCATTCCAAATGCTGCATTTACCTAATAGATATCATGATGCATATACTATAAAGATGATAGGGTTTATTTGTTAGGATAGCAAAACAATATCAAGAAATGCTGATATATGCATATCAACATTTCTTTTATTATACTATACGTCATAATTATTAGACAAAGCAGATTATCATCACCAAACTAAGTGGACTTGCGAGCTTAACCAAAGGCACTTGAAATGCCCTCTCTTTTTTTATTGTGGCACTAAGGGATTATGAAAATACTACCTTCTGTTTATTATGTTAAAATGTTATTGTCATAGAACATAAATGATTTTATTCTCTTATGTTGCTTGTGTAGGATACTAGGATCCAATGAATAAATTCACCGTCAATTAAGAATATTTTTAGAAATAAAATAGCAGAAGCAGCAAGAAATATTCATTTAGGAGAATTGCAGTACACAATCTACAATAATTTGCAAGGTACAATCTCTAGTGCCATTGAAAACTGTTAGGACATATGTGAATCATGTTAGAAACATATGTCAATGTAGAATTGGCTAATCCTTTGACAAAATGCACTTTACTTGTAATTGGGTAGATCTAGGATATGTTTAATACTTCAAGGAACAAGGTTTCAAGTTCAAGTGTTAAAGCGTTAAAGCCATGCAAGTCTGTCCAAGAATCACATGAAGAAGTGTTGGATTTTAAAGCTTGACAGCTAGTATCTATCGAGATTTAAAAGGTTGTTTAAGCCTGATGCTCGATAGCTGCTTGATAGATGGGATATCTATCGAGATTTAAGAAAATCAGATTTTCAGTTCTAATTTTCATCCAATCTGTGTATAGATGTTTGGGCTTTCTTTTCTCACAATCCTAAACATATATAAGGATTGTTTTAAGGGCCGTCACAGCTAATACACCTCAATACAAAAGTTTTTCACAAGCATATTGGAACCGGAAACATATGCTCTAATTCATCTTTCTATTCAAGAAGCTGCTGTGTTTGTACACCATAGGGTTTTGTAATTAAGGAGTTTCGTGATCTTCATCGTGTGATGAACTGAAGAACTTTACAGCCAACATCCTTCTCAAGTTGGTGTGTAAGCCGCATACTGAGATCCGCGCATCAAATTTGTTAGTCACGTACTGGGAGCCGTGCATTGAAAGGAAAGATTGTCACTATAGAATAAGTCCAATTAGGTATTGGGGTAAGAGTTCAATTGTAGGTTGATATAAGGTACTGGGATTCCTTTACTTGTAACCGCTTGTTGTGATAATAGTGAATTCTTGGGAATGATGACCTTAAATTCACTCGGTGGGGGTTTTTGCCATATAGGTTTTCCCCATTCATAAACAAATCACCATGTCAATTTATTTTCCGTTGCATTTTAATATAGTTGGTGATTTGTTTGTGCTACCACGCTTATTGCATGCTAATTGAATTAATTAATTAACTTGGCTAATTAATTGGTTAATTCATCACAAGGGATCAATACATTCTTGGCCTATTAGAAACCTAACATTTGCCATTAGTATTGACTTGTCAAACAATGAACTTGGAGGAAAGTTGCCAAAATCATTGGGTAATCTCTGTCACTTAAGGGAAATCACATTGTAATCCACCAAATGAAGTCAAGAGATATCTGAAATCTGGGAAAGTTTATCGGGATGTCTTTCAGGTAGACTAGAGATCTTAGACTTAATTTTTTTTTCTCAACTTCATGGTCATTTGACGGATAAACTTGGGGTATTTAAAAATCTAGTCAAACTTTCTTTTTGGAATAATTCAATCTTGGGACCACTCCCAATGTCTTTATGAAGCCTTTCATATCTGACAAACCTGGCTCTTTCAAATAATCTATTCAATGGAACAATTCCTCAAAATTTTGGGTAGCTTTCCAAGCTAGACACTTTCAATATTGAATCAAATATGTTGGAAGGTGTTATGTCCAAATCTCATTTTTCAAATTTAACAAGATTGAAAGCATTTTATGCATTTGGAAACAGTTTGACTTTAGATGTAAGTCATGATTGGATTCCTCCTTTTCAATTGCTGTCTTTAAGCTTGCGATCATGGAATTTAGGGCCAAAATTTCCTCTATGGTTGTACACAAGCATATCTTTGGTCTTTGGACATATCCAACACAGATTTTAGATGTAATTCCTCTTGCAATTTGGAACTTGTCCTCTCAATTCGAATATCTAAATCTTACCCACAATCAAATCATTGGTGAGATTCCAAACAATCATGTGGTTTTTTCTACTTCTTCAATGATTAATTTAAGGTAAAACCATTTCGAAGGTTCATTGCCTTATGTATCATCTAGTGTGATTGTGCTAGATCCTTCTGACAATTCATTCTCTAAGTCAATTTCTTCATTTTTGTGTTTCAAGATGAATGACTCCAAAAGCATAGGATATCTCAATCTTTAAAAAAATAATTTATCAAGAAAAATACATGATTGCTGGATCAAGTGGAATAGCTTAAGGGTCCTAAATTTGGCAAACGATAATTTTAGTGGCAGCATCCATTGGATCTTTGACAATTCTAAGTCTTTGCACCTATACAACAACAAATTCTCGGGGAACTTACCATCATCTCTAAGAAATTGTGTATATTTGGTGACTATTGATGTTGTTGAAAATGAGTTTGTTGAAAGCATACCTTCATGGATAGGACATAGCTTTCCAAGCTTGATGATTCTCAACCTTCTCTCAAATAATTTCCATGGTCACATACCAAAAGAACTTAGTGCTTTTACTTCACTCTAGATCTTGGACCTTTCTCATAATAAGCTATTTGAAGGTATTCCTAGATGTGTAAAAAATTTTAGTGCCATGGCTACAAAAAAAATTCAAATCTGAACATGAGTTTTTATCAATTACTAGTCGCAGACCCGTGCGTTACGCATGATAATTTTTTAAATAAAATATTATTTTAGTCTCTAGACTTTATAAAGAGTTTTTTTTTTTTTTTTTTAAATAAAAAAAAAAGATTTATCATATTTTTCATAATCTTGTCTATAACATTTTTTACCATTATCATATATTTATTGATTGATGATTTGCATAACATAGACATTAAATAAGAGGAAAAACTATTCATTAAATTTTCTTAAGTCATGGTATATGAAGATTATGATTTCATATATATATATATATATATATATATTATTTCCCGAGTCAGAGTTTGATTGGTTTTAAGTTCAAATTTTGTATTATTATATTTAATTGTTGATTTTATTGTACTATAAAGTTTTTAATTAATGTCCTTTGTATAGCCATCTCTATTTTATTTTTTACTCCTCTTGACCACCTTTTTATTTTCCAAATAACGGTTATTAATTGACATTTGATTTCATTTCTTTTTATCTTCCTTCATTTATTCTTTATTACTTTGTATGTTCCCATGCTAGTTGTAAATTTTATGGTTATCAATAAGAAATAGATATCAGGCTTAAATAGTTATAGATGTAGTTATGCTAGTGGTATGTCAAAGGGTTTTTTTTTTTTTTTCCCCTTCTGAATTTTCAAGGAAATATGAAAGACATTTCTCTAGTTTGGTCTCAATCAATTAAGATATCCATAATATATTAACTGAAGTAATAATGAGCCTTAAATTTTTTTTAATGTATGAAGTGGTTAGGTTAGTGGTATGTCAAAGGTTTTATAAAAAAATTTAAAAATAATTCCAAGGAAATGTAAAAGGCCTTTTAAAATAAAATTGTGACTTTTTGAATTGTAGAAATGTGATTGTTTTAATTACCTTATTTATAGATTTCATTATTAAGTTATAAACATCTAAATTAAAGTAGATGAAAACATAAATGCAAAATTATATGTAAAGTTACAATCGCACAAGATAAATATGTATAGATAATTTTTATTATTATTATTCATGAATCATTATTTCATTTTTTACTTATAAATATCTAAATTAATAAATTTTTTTTGAAAAAAAAAATCTAAATTAAAATAGATGAATATACGCAAAATTATATGAAAACTTAAAACTACCCAAGATGAACGTTTAACCACTTATAGATGTGTGTTTTTTGAAGACTAAAAGTATACATAATTTTTTTAGCTGTAACTATATAACTGTGCAAATATTGTTGCGAGTGGTTCCATCATTTGCAAATTATCAAGTCTGGTGACCTTACAAAACAGATATTTCATTTTGCAAGAAATTTTACATGAACTCCTCTTTTGTGACAACCTTTTTTTTTTTTTTTCCTTTTTCTTTTTGCCAAAACAACTTAAGAATATTAAAACTTAAGTTAACGCATGTGGTATTTATAAATCACGCCAGTGATATGAAAAATAGAAAGGTTTAAATATTTCAAAAACATTTTGAGTAGATTGTAATATAAAACATTTTTTTCTCAATATTTTATGTAACTTTTCCCATAAGATCAATATTGTTGGCATCCTTTAAAGATGATACATAATATTTTTGAGAAGAATAAAAAGAAGCAGAGACGATGCTAACACATAATATAAAATTATTAAGTTTGTGTGATTTAAATTTGTGGCAAAAAAATATTAATGCATCTATGATAAAATTTTTTATTTCAATGATATATAGTAGTTCATATTTTTTTAGACTTGATTCAAAAAGTTCATTCTCAATAGCCTTTTAAATCAACAAATTGCTCAATCTATGAGCCTAGACACATACAAAGGGTGCTATCTAAATTATAAATTATGACCCTTTATCACACAAATATATTGATTCCCCCAATGTATGGTAAAGGAAGGCAAGTTTGTATCTAGCCATTTTCTTGATTTGTGCTGCATAATTTAATAGTATGGAGGATGTGACTGGATTTACATGTTGAATAAAATAAGATGAGAGAAAAAAGAGTAAAAATAAAATATATAGCAATAAACATCAAATTATCCAAGTCATCTATGTAATATAATAACATTATATTATTATATACTATATGTATAATGTAGTAGGATAATATTGAATCAAAGTAGAATTCTAATTAACACAAAAATTCATCAACCTAAAGAATTGATGCAATAAAAAAAAAAAAACAAAAAATGAAAAACAAATTGAGAGAGAGAGAGAGAGAGAGAGAGAGAGAGAGAGAGAGAGAGAGAAGTGACCTTTTTTGTGTGAGAAAACTATGCTTAGAATGAAAAAGAAAATGTCAAATTTATAGTAAAATGTTGAGAATATGAAGAGTCAAAATAAAGGAAGATCAAAAGGTAGAGAAATAATGATATTAAGGTAGAAAGTAGTGGGTAGATGAAGAGGTAAAAGGCATGGAGAGTTTTGGAAAATTAATAATAAAAATAATGATTAAAAGATATTTTAACTTTTAAATAATGGAGTTTTTAAGTCACCTTAAAAGAGAAAACGTTTAAAAAAATATATAAGAAAAATTGGAAAAAAAAATGATGATTTAGCTGCTGATGTGGCTCAACGTGAGCCTAGTAACATTAAATGCTACGTTTTAACTTTTAGTAATATATAGATTACAGTGAAACTCTCCCTCTTGAAAGCGAATTGCTTGTGATAAAGGGCAAAGATCTTGAGTATAGCAACATTCTCCACTTAGTAAAATGTATAGATTTTTCAAAGAATAGTTTATCTGGAGTGATTCCAAAAGAAGTAACCAGTCTTTAAGGATTACAATAATTGAATCTATCATATAATCTCTTGATTGGAAGTATTCCTGAGAATATAGGTACTATGAAATCATTGGAATCAATTGATTTCTATATGAACCAACTTTCTGGTCAAATTCCCTCAAGCATGTCATGTTTGACATTTTTAAATCATTTGAACTTGTACAACAATAATTTGATTGGGAAAATCCCTTTAAGCACTCAACTACAAAGCTTCAATGCATCAAATTTTATTGGAAACAAAGGGAGTAAACATAATGGTAGACTTGAAGTAGATTGGTTCATTGTAAGCATGACACTCAGTTTTGTGGTTGGGTTTTAAGGTGTATGTGACTCTTACTATTGAACAAGCAATGGAGAATTATGTATTTTCAATTCCTGGATCACATAAGGTACAAGCTTAAGAATCTTGTTTTGTTGTAAGTAAATGTTGTAAGATTCTTAATACTTAGTGCAAATGTCATGTTTATCAATATCTTAATGATTTCTACTTATAAAAAATATTTGATGATTTCTAGATCATCTTTGTGCTGGTTAGTACTTATATTATTAGTTAATTCACTCCATTAGCATATATGAATATGGTGTTTCTTCCAATGAATGTCAAAGGAATCCAATTTGTAAAATCAATTTTTAGTCCATAAAAGCAGTTGATTCTCTAAAAGCAATATAGTATACTATATCTTGAAATGATGCCCGATTTGTGTTATTGTTAATGTTTTTTTTTTTTTTTTTTTTTTTTTGGGTGAGGACTATTCCTATTACTTTAAAGGGGAATTTTGATATATTCCTAACTAAGTGTTCATCCAGCTATCTTGGTAATTCTCTTTAGAATTTCCTAGCAATCATTTTGTAAAGTCTTAACAAGATTGTGCATAATTGGACAACATGATCATATTTATGACAATTTCCAAGGGTATCAGTTGGATCCCTTCCAAACAATTTCTGAGAAGGAATCCTAGGGTACAAAATAGTGGCTCTGTAAAGTCTACCATTCCCTTGATAAATTTGGCCTTTGATGTTGGGGGAGATTTTTTCCGATAATCTCAAAGAAATAAATAAAAACTAACTTTAAATTGGATTTTAAGGTTTTTTTAGCTCTTTTGTGTTTCTTGAAATGTTAATTATGTGTATACAATATTTCAATAAAGTAGTAAGTCTAGTGCTATACTTCAATTTATTTGGGTCTTCCAAATGATAGTTAATTTACTATACCTTTCTCCTAAATAACAAGAAGTCTCTCGACAGTGCTTTTCTTGAGTATCAATCGTTTTTAAGAGTTATGGTTATGTTTGCAAAGGACCAATACTGAAAGGTATTGTAGGGGGATTTGAAAACTTAATTGGAATTGGCCATATGGTAGTTTTACACATTTTTGGTTACCTATTTAGGTGGACGACTTCTCAAACACCATATTGAAGATGAACATGAAACTTGAAACTTGCAAGTCAAGCTCAAAAGTGCCCAGTGGAATTCTTTCTCCCACTTGCAAGAATGTAGCATACATGAATATTTACCTATTAAAAAAGCATACATGAAAATTCTCATGTGTCAAGAAAATCAAACCATAAATAGTAGTCTTCTTTATAAGGTGATATTTAAATAATCACCTTGGTTAATTACTAAAGAAAATGAGTAAAGACATAAACATTATTTGTGAGCTAACCATCAATGGCTGGTTTTGCTAAATATCTATTTAACCATACACTTGTGTTGTTGCCTGCTATTAAACATATAAAGGTATCTTTGAACACAATTCTTCCTTACTTATTGCTTCATTAGATCTGTGTCTTTCATAATTGTAGTGCTTCTCTTGCTATAGTTTTCTTTGTAATACCCTATAATTCAACTATTCAACCCTATGCAAAGGAGCTCCAATCTAACTTGCAATGAGAAAGAAAAATGAGCCCTTCTAAGATTCAAAGCTATTACAAGTCCTTCAAATAAGCTTTTGTCTTTGTTTGTTCAAGATTGCTCAAGATGGATTGGAATATGACATGACTAAGTAGATGGAAATCGGGTTGAGCTTCACCTACGAATTTATATTCTGCTGATGAATATAGATTACCATCGGGTGGCAAGACTAATCCTTTTTTACTAGAGCTAGAACTACTAAATAAAGTGAGTTAATTATTCTACTAGTGAGGCCATTCCAAGATATTTTGGTTACTTGGAGAGACTTAGACATCTTGACCTCTCCTTTGCAAGATTTGGAGTATTCATTTCTCAAGAGCTTAGAAATCAATCATAGCTTAGTTTCTTAATCTATAGGAAAGTGACCTTTATTTGAATAGTCTAGTGTTGGTTTCTCGTCTTTTTTCCCTATAATATTTTTACGCAAGTGGTGTTGGCTTTCAAAGGGGAAAAAGAAAAAGGCTTCAGGTAAATCAACTCCCTTCTCTTTTAACATTATGATCATCTCACTGCCAGCTTCGTGACATGCATTGGTCCCTAAAAATGTCAATTTTCTGTACTTAATCTTTCTACAAATATTTAAAAAAAAAAAAAAAGGTTACGACAATAGAAGATGGAGGCTTTGAACATAAGGTGTCAATTGAATTAAAAAGCTCTAGGCTAATCTTTCTATGAATGATTTCAGTGGTGCAATAGCAATTAGTAATAAACTTTTGTACCTATCCTTAGATTCCAATAATCTATAATGCCAAGTACCGAGTACCAAACTAAATATTTGCAACCTTAAACATGTTTAGTGTGAGTAGAAGGTACAAGTTTTGTTTTAGAGTGAGAAGCTTTAAAATATGATCATATATCTTCATATCCAATGGGCTTTTCTTTTGATGGGCCAAAGTGAGAGTTTTAGTCCAAACATAAGTGGAGCATGTTTCTAACTATTGTTAATAGACCAATCTAACCTTAGATCATAGCACTGGTGGTAACCAAAATGAGAATGTTTGGAATATTTCCATATTACTTGATTATTTATTAGTTTTTTTAATACAATGGAAGTATATAAGTATGGAGCCCTTTTGTAAAAGTTAAAATTTAAAGAAACACTTTCATTTTTAAATTCAAAGCATGAATTTCTTATCATTAGTTTTTTTGAGAATTAATATTGCACAGAAAAGTACTTCCCAAAAAAAAAAAAAAAAGTGCAAGATAAAAAAAATATTTTATAAAATATGGAAATTTATGCTATAATTATTTCCATTTTTTCAAGATTGTTTAAAATCATGAAGTGAAGGGCAAATGAGTAACTCGTGCTACTCATAACTGATACAGAGATGACGTTGTATCTCTCTCTTTTTATTGTCCTCACCTTGTTGATGTTAGTATATAATTATAAGGCATCATATTGTACAAGGTATGCTTTGAACTTTATGTCCTTAATAATTGTGTGGTCTTTGTTTAATGTTGATGTTGTAGGCAGGCACTGCATGCATTTCAAATGTGATTTAGTTTGTATCTAACCTTCTACCTAGTTGGATTTTGGTTTCAAAAATATGCCCATACTAAAGTGGAGCCAATGTTTTAAGTTTTAATAGTTTTGGTGATCATTGCCATACAAAATATGGTTCATTTTAAGATGCGTACTTCATTTTTAAACTATTTGAAAGCACAATGCTACTGAAGGAAACAGAATTGGCACTGTGACGAGTATTTATTGCACATTTGTATCACAAAGTATTGTACTACGGTGCACATGCAACTTGCTAAAAGCTTACTCTGTGGGAATGCTATTGATTATTGCAATTGCAGATCCTTGTGTATGCTTTTGAAGGCAGCTCTGGTTCATGTGCTCTGTGCTCCAAGAGGTCACAAATATTAGTTTGGAATTTTAGCAAGTCTCATTACCCTTTGAAGTTGTTTTAAACTGTATGTGCTAGGGATTTTGATTTCTGCCTATGATCTGTACGAACTATTTATATTTTATATATGGAGTGGTATGTCATTTCACTTCGCACTAAAAAGAATAGTACACTGGATTAGTTGTTTATATCTTTCCAGTTTTAAGCAAGTCTGTAAACAGCTAGATTTATTAATCTATTCCTTAATATGGGCTGCTTCTTTTTTACCTTTTTTTCCAGTCAATGGATGCATGGATCCTCGGTAACTAGCTCTTTAAATTTAAACACAGATTTGGCGCTTTTCCAAGTGGCCTGTACTCTATCTTAAAACCCACGCAAAATTGGGGGTGCTGAAGTATGAATTATATGCTAGCAAACATGAATTTGGAAAACAGCCTAAAAGGTGCTAGTCATGACAGATGAATTCATAGTTTGATGTTATACTATAGGTTTAGTTTGAGCCCATACAACACTTACGAATAAAAAGAACAAGGGATAGAAAAAAGAAAAAAGAAAAAAGAAAATGCTCATAGAATGTTATTTTTAGGAAGAGCTAAACATCAAAAAGGTGAAATGACAAAGTGCTTGCCCTTTTACAATATCAAGGCTCATTTTACTAGGATCTGTTGCTCTCAACTTTACTTGAGTGTCATCCAGATCCAGTTCCCTCTTGCATCTATACTTCAAGGTGGCATAGACCACCTTACTTCTCACTTTTGATGTATCAAGGTGACCTGAAAAAACAAGAGTCAACTTTCACAGACAACATTGCGTACTAAATTGCCTCCAAAGAGGCGTTCAGCCTTGAAGCTAAATCTAGTTTGGCATCCAGTTTCTAGTTCCATTGTGTCATTAGCAATTGAGAGTACTTACATTACTTGAGAAGCAAAATTTGCTATAAACTAGTAGTTCCTCTTCACTCTTTTAGCTCCAAGTATTTCAGTATACATTCATCACACATCCATTCCAGATGCCACATTTGCCTAATCCAAAGATTTTATTTTTGGTAAGAAAGAAAGGTATTTATCAATCACAGAAGGCCTAACAGATATCATCATGCATATACAGTAAAGATTATAGGATTTATTTGTTAGGAGCGGAAAGCAATATCAACAAATGCATATCAGCCTTTTTTTTTTTTAGTATACTATGGTCATAATTATCGGACAAAAGATATTATCATTAATGGATTGCATCACAACTAAGTGCACTTGCAAGATTACCGAAAGGCACTTTGAAATGACCCGCTTTTTTTTCTATTGTGGCACTAAGTATAAGAGAATAAGAGATGATGGAAATAGCTACATGCTTTTTATTTTGTTAAAATATTCGCATAATGGAACATAAATGATTTTATTCTCTTATGTTGCCTGTGTAGGATCAAAAGAATAAAGTTTGCAAGTCAAGAAAATTTCATAAATGAAATAACAGGAAGAAGCAAGCAATGTTCATTTTGGGAAATTGAAGTACATTATCAACAATTCATGGTGTGCTAGACATGTTGGGTTGGGACAAGTAGCACAATCCTAGGATTATTTTCTAGATCTGCTTTTCCTAATTTCTAAAAGAAATTCTCTACATTAATGACTGATAAAATATTTATGAATAACATGTCTCTTCTAAAATCAATTTTCAGCTCATACAAGAAGTGATCTGTTAAAAAGTAGTGTAATATACCTTGCCATGACATCCAGCCCGTCTCTGCTATTTAAAATGAAAAATTAATACATTCCAATAGGCCAAGTGTTCATCTAGCAATCGTGGTGGCTCTTTTTTGAGTCTATTAGTGATCACCTTTGGAAAGTCTCAAACAAAAAATGACAATATTCTACATAAGTGCACAAACTGTATGGCCCTTTATAACAAATTCTGAGTCTATTTGGCGGATTCCTTGCAACCAGTATCTCAGAAGGAAGCCCAGGCTTTAGAAGAGGAGTTGCTAATGTCTACTTCTCCCTGGGCATAATATGGCCTTCTACTTCTCCCTGGGCATAATATGGCCTTCGATGTGTATGGAGAATATCTTTGGAGTTACTTTCTATAATCTCCAAAGAAAATTATTCCTTTCAATTAGTAAATAAAAGGTTTAATTGCCTAGGACATTGATACAGTAATTGGTTTAGTGCTGCACCTTTGTTTTCTCGAGTTTCACAAATGAAAGTTGAGTCACTATACCTTTCTCCTAAATGAGATTTCTCTCAATGGTGCTTTCATTTAGCTTCAGGAAATTCAAATATGGATGGTTCATTTATTGTGAGTTTTACACTTTTTTGGACCCTTATTTAGCTGGACAATTTCTCTGACACCATATAGGATATGAAAATAGTAGTAAGGGTTACTTATGAGTTGTGAAAACGATACTAACTGCATCCTAATTTATAGGAGACCTCTGTTTGATTTTATTTTGTTTTACACTTAAAATTCTACAAAGCAGAGTAATTACTCTGTCTGCAACTGGTTGACTAAGTCTTGTAAGTAGGACCCTCCATTTTGGGGGGCCTTATGTTGATCTGGCCACATATTAATTTGCTTACCTGCCAAATGTGCAATGAATTTTAGACAGCTTCTCACCAAAAAAAAAGACAGGAAATTTCATTGGTCAATTTGCATTTCCAGTGTCTTTGTAGTTTGTAGTCTTTTCTTAAAAAAAAAAACTTTCTCATAAATGCATTTTCTTACTATTATCAAATCTCTTCCCACTAAATTTATTTATTTATTTTATAATTAGATAGTTACAACAAAAATTTGGACCTTAGATATCTTCATTAGAAATTCTAAGAGATGACAATAAATTGGAGTGCCAATAGTGTTTTTCTCCATGTACTAATGTCTATGGTATTTATGGGAATAATGGTTTTTTTTTTTTTTTTTTTTTTTTTTTTTTTTGTGTTAGAAATATATACATAGTATGTTGCTAACCAAGAACCATGCATCTCCAACCTTTTCCCCTTGAATTTCCAATCACTTGTATATGGAAAGTTGCCATTGAACTAGAAAGCACTGGCAGAGTACTAGTGAGGTTTGGGAGTCCTAGTAAGATTAATGTATATTCGTTTTCAAATCAATAAAGAAATGTATATTCCAATTATGATTTTTTTTTATAATAAAATAAGTGGTGACTTCATGTAAAAAAGGTAGAAATGTATAATTAATCAAACCTCCATTTAAAAGACACTAACACTTCTCCACTCATTCACTTGAGTTTAGCCAAAATTCATTAAATGTGCTAAAGACATGGTATCTCACATCTAGCCATGCCGAACCCCATGATTCTACAGAGATTTCTCCTAATATAGGACCATATTGGCTGATATTCAGCCCTAGCGTTACATAAAGGTACCTTTTCAGATCACCATTGTGGGGGCATATTACATCACAAACAAAACCCATTTATGGTCAATCATGGCATTCACTTTCAACTTGGGCCTTTGGCCCTCTCAGCTTTCTTTGATACTAACTGGGCTAGTGGCCCAGTTGATCGTAAATCCACTTTAGGTAATCTCATCTATCTTGGATGTGATTTCATTACTCGGTCTATCAAGAAGCAACCAATTGTGTCTCGTATAACCATAGAGTCTGAATACAGGGCTCTTGCAAATATCTACCTTGCTCATCTCCATTCTTGTGGTGTAGACTTCCCTTTCATCCTTGAAGGTGTGGTCTGCAAGGATATTGTTAAATTCATCTCCACACATGATTGAATTGCTGATATCTTTACTAAACGACTACATTTTGCTTGCTTCGTTGATCTTCAATGCAAACTCGTGGTCCCTGTTCTGACCATGGGTTTGCGGATGATAAGCTAGACAAACAAAATAGCAGTGTTTGAACTTCAGTAATTCAAGGTAGCAAACTAAGGAGGTAGAGTGTAGGAGATAAGGATTGAATTCAGGTCTCATGCTTTGATACTATGTTAAATTATTGATCGTCCCAAAAGTTTAAATTATTGAGATATAGTAAATTTAATCATTTAACTGCAAAATTCTAACAAGTGTCACCTCAAAGTAATATTGGTTCTAATGTCAAAAACGGTATCATAATACAAAGTTTTTTATTCCTCTTTGATTGTTCAATTATCTCTTATTTCATTTCCTTCATTCGTTTACCAACTCTCACGGTAACTGGTACATATATTTACTTTTAACAAATTTCCAATTCTTCTATGAGTGCAGTAAGTCATTAACTTACTCTGCTATTCTTTGTTGGTAAATGGTAATACACACGATAATATATGTGGAATGCATAGGGCTGCATGCTCTTAGAGTTATGATTGGCTATTTCCTAGACAAATAAGTATATTCTTTAAATTAGGGTTTGTGATTCGTACCTAATCGGAGCTAAGAAACACAATGCCAAGAGAGATGAAGAGTCACAAAACCGAGACAGTACCTAATCGGAGCTGTGCGATTACGTACCTAATCGATGATCATCGAGCTCTATGAGATCTCCATGCGCTCTGTGTGATTTCTATGCTTTCTCAGTTTCAAGCTTTCAGCGAAAGAGTGATAAGAGCTCTACGGGTTTGTTGATTACGTTTGGGCTATATTTTTAAATTTTGTTGGGCTTTTCTCAAGGGATGAAATTTTTGTTGTGGGCTTTTTTTCAAGGGCTGAAAAATTTGTAATATTTTATCAAGGGTTGTGGGCTAAAAAAACTGGGGCGTTTTTTTTTCTTTTTTTTTTTTTAACATTTATTTCAAGGGTGTTTTAACTTATTTTGAGGAAAAAATAACTTTTGAAATAAATTTGAGTAATATAGCCTACCACATTTGTATTTATAGATTGTATCAAGAGATTTTAGTAAACCCTCGATGAAAAAGGGTTGAAATAACTAAAGTTTGTTGTAGTGTTTAGTAGCTACATATAACAAAAAGATCATATAGAGTTTGTTTTATAAACAGGCGGATAAATTAAAGTTTGAGAGGAGGGGAAAGTATGAATTTGAGATCTTGAAGAAATCAAATTTATGCTCTTCAATTAATAGGAGCTCAACTTACTGACCTAGTGCATTAATCTAATACCTAACTTTACCTTATTAGTATAAGTTTTCAAGAATGCCTATGCTGGATATTTATTACTTTCTGTCACTGCATCATGCTAAAAACTGCAAGGAATTTGAATTTGAAACTTTTGAGATCATGAATGGGCAAAATGGATAACAATGATGGTAGATATACCGTATATATGTACGTACATATGAGATAAATGTTAGGTTGGTGGATTAAGAATTATACGAATGGGAGCAGATTACCAAAGATAATGCATGACTGATTGAACATGCATATTGCTGAAGCCATCAAGGCCTCTATGCCATAGGTTTAGCGCGGAAAGTAACCAAATATTAATACTCTAGCCCTCTAGGGCTCTAGGGTACAACACGAACATTTTCTTCTAAGTAGAAACTTTATATATATATTTTTGGTAAACAAGAAGATAAGATTAAGTACTAAATTTAGGTTTGAGTACAAACTTTACTGTCAAAAGCAAGAACTACAAGATAGATGCAAAGACCTTGGTCTTGGAGATGGAGATGGAGATCTTTATTCCTGTTACCCACATACTTTTAGGATTACTTAATTTTCTACGTGTTTTTTTAGTAGAAGTTTCAGTATAATATCAAATGTAGTTTTTTATTTTATTTTTTATTATAAAAAAAATATTTTACCATTAGTTAACATATTTTACCCATGGCCACTACACTGAATATTTTCTATTGGTTTCATGTTATTCATTTATGTGAGATTTTTTTAGAATACTTTCTTTTAATTTGAAGCTATATGCCTATAGAAACAATTAGGGAATCCTTAAAAGAAAGAAAAAAATAAAGAGGAAAAAACAAAGAAAATAGAAACTAAAAAGCCTTTAAAAGTGCACATAGAGTGTGTGAAACATAGAGCCTCATTCAATCGCGGAGCATGTGATGAGTTATACTATAAAACTAAAGCCTTTAATTTTTCTAAAAAACTTTTTTTTGGACTTCCCGAGAACTTGCCAAGTAGGATTTGAAGCTACAATATTTAAAAAATATTAGTTGCTAACCCGTGCGATGCACAGGATAACAAAAGTTATGTATATACTTATGCACAGGATAACAAAATTTATGTATATACTTATCTCAAAGAAATAATAGTTTCAAAATGAATAAATCTTCACCTTCTACTCATAATATGGCTAAGAGCATATTGTGAAACTAATTAGAAATGAAATAAAACATTTAAGGAAAATCAAAAAATTGCATATCAATTTTGTAAAAATGATAGAAAAGAAAGAAATATATGCAAATTTCACAATAATCAACTTCTAATTGATAACCTGTGCAGTTTGATGATCTTAAAGCAAATAAAAAATCTACGCACTTTGATAAGGGAAGGAGAGAATTTTTTGTTTTATAAATCTACTAAAATTCTATTTCAAAATAAGATTTACATCATCAACACTATAATGTACATAAACAATTAATCTAATTCATGTGTCAACACATACAAATTACAAAACATGAAGAAAAAATTTTCCAACCTTCTCCATAATTGTGCGAAAAATTGAAAAAGAGATGGGCGTTCTTTTTGTCCATACAAATATTTTATGAAGGTAAATTTTCGGTCTGAAAAATGTAATAGTATCCAAATTCTTACACCAACCTATTGAAATAAAACTAAAATCAATCTAACTCACAAATGAATTGGGCTGTGACATCATCACAGAGACTATAACCATTTAAAATATAAGAGTGGTAGAACAAACAACCATTTTATTCAGCTGTAAATATCCAACAATGATGAGAGGGAATTTTTTTTTTATGTAAAAATAAATAAATAAAAACAATTCGACTTTCTTGGCTTTATATACCTTCTAACAAAGAAGTTCTTCACTGCGTTTTCATCACCTTGTGTGTTATTACTTAAAAGAAAAATTTTTCTTTAATTTCTTTAAAGCAACCTATTGAAATTAAGAGTTACCCTACGTTCCATCCTTTTTTATGGCGTTCTTATTGTTACGGATATTTGAAAATGTTGTAGTAGTCAGCAGGAACTCCATAGCCCATGGAGGTTGGAGATTTAGAGTGAGAGGGACTGCTCCTACATTAGGTATCTTTCTGCTTTGGGACAGGCAGAAATTCTCTTTTGCAAGAGAGGGTCATCCTCTACGGGGGTTCATGACTCAACAATAGACTACAGGTCTTCTCCAACATGCTTAATGATAAAATGGTAAAGCAACAGAGAGGGAAAAGGATGGAGGGCGGGATGGTGGGGGGGGGGGGGTGGAGGGAGTGTACTGGTACATGGGCGTAGACGAATGTTTGATTTGTAAAAAGGAGAGAAGTATTTAAAACTTTGGTACCTAAACATGTTTCACAAGGAAGCAAAATCATTGACATTACATATGATTTACCATTGATCTCTACTATACAGATTAAAAAGAATAGGGGACAGTTTTATATTCTTTAATAAGAAAGTAGAAAACCTTAGCCTCTGTCATAGCATGGGCAAACCTACCTTTCATATTGGTGAAGAAATATTAGGCACATATCTTTTCAATTTTTTTTTTTTTTTTTTGGGGGGGTGGGGGTGGGGGGGGGGGGGGGGGGTGGGGGGGTTCTCTTTTAGGTTCAAGCTTTAAAGAAATGTTTGAACTAAAGTTCTTATTTGCATATAAAATATTTAGGCAATTCCATTGGCTACCGATATCATGGTCTTCTGTTTGTACAGACATGCAATATGTTTGATAAATCCTAAACTTCAAATACTTTGAGAAAATTGAAAATATCAGTATGACCTGACCCTTCAATTGTCCACTAAATTTTAGGATGTCTATTTGATAGCATGGCATGATAGGATAATATGGTTATTTTAACAATTCCTTCAGTATTGTAGATGATTTCTTTTAAGATGCTAATTATATAATATTAAGAACTGCATGGATGAAGTTCTTTTTCTTGTTCTTTACTATTAGCAACAACATCACCAGGTTGCATTTCTATACTAGGTTTTCTTGACGAAGCACTATAGGGACTAGAGGTTGGATGATCTGGACTTCGTGCTTGATTTTGAGGAGATATATGTTATTGATTCCAAAACAAATTCAATTACCAGAGCTAAAGTTTTGGTGAGGATATTTGTTTGTGAATATTAGTTTTAAAACTGCAATGACCATTCTTCTTATGGTTCTTGTGGATGTGGAATGGCTATTTGATTCTTTACCTCTGGAGTTTTGATTTTGTTTTTTTTTTTTTTTTTTTTTTTTTTTTTTTTTTTTTTTTTTTCCTTTTGTTTTGGCTGCCTTTTGATTTTGATGAATCACTTTGCTTAGGCAGTTTAGTTGTAGGACCATGTTTGCAAAATGAAAAATGGTGATACTTTAGATTATTGGTGAAATTTTTTAGGTTCCCCCCTCCCTCCCTCCCAAAAAAAAAAAAAAAAGAAGGAACCCTAAATAGAAAGTGAAGATTTCTAATGATATACATTTTTGTAATAGCCATCAATCAAGGCTACTACAAAAGATTTCTAATGATAGAGATTTATGTAATTTAATTTCCATTTAGTAATTGAATGTTTCATATTGATGATAGGGATATTTGAGATTGGAATTCTAATGTGCAACATTCATTCAAAAATAAATTGCAATATTAATTTTTCATGTTAAAATATAATGAAATGATAATTGTAATAAATAAATAAAGATTAAATAATAATTCATACTCAATAGTTTTTTCGTGCATAGCATGAATTAGCGACTAGTTATATATAGTGTTATACTAACTCTTTTACTAATTTTTAGATAATAGCTGGTGGGCTCACCTAAGAATTACTCACCACCATATATGCAGGGCCGGCTCAAGGCCTAGGCAAGTTAGGCCTAGGCCTAAGGCCCCAATAAAAAATTAAAAATTTCTTGAGAAAAAAGGCCCCATTTTTTATAGTTAAAAATCCAAATTTTTATAAAGTTATATATATTTTCTAAAGATTGTACGTTTTTTAATTAGTGATGTACAAATTTTACTATTAGCTTACAAATTGCCATGTTATTAATCACAAAAAATGTGATATAAACATTCATTATCACATTATATTTTGAACATTTTATAGTACTTTTAATTAGCGCATTTTTCTTTTTCATTTCTATTAAGACTCTCAAAGTACGAGACAACCTTAACTCAATTGAAACCCTAAAATATTTCAAAAAGATGTTGCAAATGTGTTAAATCATCAATTATAGATTAATCTCTCTTAATAGTTTGAGACTTTAATTTTTGTAAACTAATATCCTACAAAACCATACACCAAATAATATCTCTCTCTCTCTCTCTCTCTCTCTCTCTCTCTCTCTCTCTCTCTCTCTCTCTCTCTCTCTCTCTCTCTCTTAAAATCAAAATATAAAATTAAAAATTAGATTACAACCTTATTTAACTATGCATCGTCTTATATCCAAAATAAAGTATCTTTTCCAATTGCAATATATTTTTATTTCTTTTTATTAATATTTATAATTCAGCTATAATATTCAATTCTCTATATGCAATTAACATTAGTCTAGTTGGTATTATTTATGTATTTAATGTATCAAATTAACCTTAATTTGATTAGTATTAAATAATTTTGTTTAATTAATATTTATCTATTAAAGGCCCCGCATAAATTTTTCGCCTTAGGCCCCAAATTATGTTGGGCCGCCCCTGCATATATGGAAGAGTTAAGTTTATACATGCTAGACTAGAGTAAGCAGCTTTGCATTCGATGATGGTCTCAACTCTCAAGTTAATAAATGTTTTCTCCCTAAAAAAAAAAATAAATAAATAAACGTTTTCTCGTTCGCAAAAAGTAAAACGTAAAATGACTATAACCCATTTTTCTTTTTCTTTTCTAGGATTTCCTTTTTCAATTACCCTTTGAAGTTCGAGTTAGGATAAAAACTTGATATATAACCTACATCAACTGGGCTGGAAATTTTGTTGCAATTAAAATTTTTCCTAGCAGAAGAAATTAGTGCTGTAGTCTCCAGAATTAGTTCCATTCTTTCAAACTCTATGCAACAACCTCATTATGGACTGACTAATGTAAATGCCATTTTTTAACTTTCTACAGGGAACATTGACGAGTACTGAAGATTAATTACTCGCGCAATTCAGGTTGCATTCAGAGCAAACATCAAATCGATTAAATTTTTACAGTAAATGAGATCCCACTGAGCTACTCCGACCATAAGTTACCGGTATTAACTAGTCATGTACAACAAGTCAGATTCATTCAGCCACTCTTTCTGTAAGCAAGTGTTATATTAACAAGTACTCGTACCTGATTATCCTTTGCCCTTTTTTTTCTATTTCTTTGTTCTTGAAAAGAAAAATGTGTAATATCTAATTTTGAAACGAGACATTATGAATCTATCGTATTATATAACAATGATTTAAATGACTATTAAAGCTTTATACCATTCTAATATTTGTCACCATTATTGAGTTAATAAATTATTATTAATTATTATATGGATCTAACACCTCTTTATAATACAACTTGTTTCTGGAATATGATATATGACGTGACTCTTACACTTATTAGTCATGTATACCAATAATCCAAAAGTTAACTAGGGAACACGCAGCTAAAGATGCAAGGTGCAACCAAAATTAGTACCTTAAAAGGTAATGAAATTAGAAAAGGACGAAACTTCCATTCAATGCATTGAACATGACACCAGCCGACCCGTGAACTTTCGTGGTCACATCCAGTGAACAGGAACAATAAGGTTAACCACGCAACCCGTTAGAAAATCAGCTGATACCTGGCAAATGACAATGACAATCGGAAAAAAGGTCTCAAATTAAAAGCAGACGTGGTGGTCCAGTCCAGTACTATCCGAACTTAGGAATGAGATTAGAGACTGGTGCCGTGTGGTCCATAGGACTATACCTGAATTTGCACTCTCTGTTTTTTAATAATTATAGTCCAACAAAGCAAAGCAACCAGTGGCCAGGGGGACACTCCCCCACAGGCCACAGCCTAATTGCTACACCAAATAAATGAGTGGGCCCCACCCCAAACCCATAGGGTCCGTTTGGATTGAGCTTATTTTTGCTGAAACTGAAAACTGAAACTGAAAACACTGTAGCAAAATAATTTTTAAATGTGTGAATAGTGCTGTGGGACCCATTTTTAATGAAAAAGTTGCTGAAAAGTGGAATTTGTGGGTCCGTGAACAGTGCACGAATGCACTGTTCACTGTGCAAAAGTCAACAAATGCGGGCTGAACCAAAAAAAAAAAAAAAAAAAAAAGAGAAAATCGCAGGACAAAAACGCAGACGCCAGGAAACGGGCAATCCAAACGGGCACTATATCCAATTATCAGAACAATTACATCAGTTTATGCATAAATTTTTTTTATTTTTTATATTTAAAATTTATTTTTTTTTATTTTATATATTTATTTTTATAAAATACTCACATCAATTGTCTATTCTACACATTCTTTTATTTAAATAATATTTTCCTCACATTTTTTTATTATTCACAACTACGCATGGCCTCACCAACTTTAACCCACACGCCAAAGTACATCTGATCTCTCTCTCTCTCCCTCATTTTCTTTTTCACTTTCCTCTTTTTTCTTTTCTTTTCCTTCTCCTCCTTTCTTTTCCTCCATTTTTTCTTCTTCAGCGTCTTCGTCTTTCTTCTTCTTCTGCTAATGCTGAAACGAAGAAGCTAAAGAGAGAAAACTCTTGGTGGGTAAGCTTTTCTCTGCATTTTCTTCTTGTTCTTTTGCAATTTCGGTTTGATTATTTATACGGGTTTGATGATTTTTTTTTTTTTTTAAGGAGAGGGTTTGATGAATTTGGGATCTTGATTTAGATCAAGTTTGAAGAATTTTATGATTTATTGTTAGATTTAAGAGAAGATAAAAGGATTAAGAGGGCAGAGGAAGAGAGAGATCGAATGAGAGAGGAGAGATAATCAGATGATAGTTAGTAGAGAAGAGATAAAAAAAATATAAAATAATAAATAGAAAATCTACAGTAACTGTTTATAGTAATCATGCATAAATATATAATTTTACACTTATTGTCGTGGATTTTTTTGTTTAAATTATGTAAAATTAGTTATATTTTTTATTTTGCATAATTATGCATCAACTGATGCAATTGCTCTTAGACCCCACGTTATGCAAATCATACAAGAAATCAAAACAACGGGTACATGATGTTTTATTAAGCAAATAGTACATTAGTGAGACATTTTGTCCATGAGGATACAAATGTAAAACACCACATTATTATTATTATTATTATTTTGCTTATAAATAGTACGCACTCTCCCCGTATTAATTGATTCATATGTCCACGTTATTGGAGTGAACACAGCTACTTGGTCTTTTTACGCGCAAATTAAGATGAAGAGATGATTTTTATTTCTTTGAACTGCATCTTTTGAAATTTTACCAATTTTTGTGTGATGATTCATAGTTCAGTTCATTTTATTTCTTTGACCTGCATCTTTTGAAATTTTACCAATTGTTGTGTGATGATTCTTAGTTCATTTGATTTTATTTCTTTGAACCGCACCTTTTGAAAATTTACCAATTTTTGTGTGGGTGGGTGTGTAGTGTATATATTTATTTTTAGCTATGTTTGAATGAAGTATTCACAATTAGTTCTATGTTCTTATTGTTGGCTCACATTTTTAACTTTTTTTTTTTTAATCTGAGATGATTTAATGAAGTTATTTAATTCTAGGAAATATTTATTTTCATAATTTGTATAAATAGATCAATGACTTTTAGGTGAAAAAGTGACAATCTCTCGCTTTTAGATTTTTGTGGAGCTTAGCGTTAATGAAAATTATATTGCTGTGAATTGATTTGGGGGATTAGATTATTAAGTCTAGAAATCCTTTAGTGAGTTGGAAGAATTTTTAGGGTTTATGTATAATATATATTCCAAGTTCATTTGCTTTATTTAACAACAAATCTGAATTTCTCTGTTTTTACTTAATTGTGTGCAGATCTGTACTGTACCACACGGTGCCCAGCTCCAACATGATCATGATCAAGATTATTTTTAGTTTCTCTCTCTCTATGCTCCCCCTCATGATCTTTGCTTGTCTAATTAATTTTGGATATGCAAGGAATATCACTCAGTTTGATCTCACTTGCTTTAATAGAAGCTCTAAATATAAATATGTATGTAGATATGTAATTTTACCTTCTGCTACACTCTTGGTGTTGGGGGCCTGGATTTCTTTTAGAGATTGGGTTTTCAGGAAGTGTAAGATTGTGTAAAAATTGGGCTATTGGATCTTGTATGCTTACACTTAAGTTTTTTAATGAAGTTGGACAAATTAATATTCATCAATCGTGTTAGGTTTGGTTTTCTTTCATTTCAATTTTACTGTTATTATGATTGAGGCATGTAAGTAGACTTATTTCTAGTGTTAAGAAACAAAAAAAAAATGATAAAACCTATTAAACATATTTTATTCCACGTAGCCATCTACGCACAGGTCACAATTTTAGTGCAAAATATGTGTGTACGGTTGTGTGGAGTAAAGTATGTAATAAACACTAGCCCCCCAAAAATAAAAAATAAATAAATATCAATATTTCTAGATCCATTTTTACTTTTATAATTTTTTTTTGCAAAATTTATTGCCTAAACTATAATACTTCCAAACTTTGAAAAGTACCATGATAGCATCAAAGTCACTCAATTTGGTCATGTTAGAGTGATATTTTGGTTCTTTTTAGGGATTGCAAGAATATTTTAGTTTTGTTATCTAAAAGGTTTAAGGGACAATTAAATTATTTTTGACATGACCAAAATATCACTCTAACATGACCACATCATGACCAAAACATCACTCTTAACTCAATTTGATGCGTCTAAATTTGAGTGGTCACGTTAGATAAAAAAGCCTTTTTTTTTTTTTTCCTTTCTTTTTTTTTTTCTATTTCTTACAATTTCTTTAATAAAAAAAATAATAAATAAATAAATAAATCAACACTGTTCTTACATGTCAAAATCTCTTCTTACATGTCAAATTTTAGGCTTTATATGATACTATGCACAAAAATGTTTTTGCTATTGTCCTCACGCAGTAGTATAATTGAATATCAATAATCAAGTCATATTTTGCCAACTCTGAACTTTAATGTTGAAACTAGGAACCCAAAGATCTTGGTGTTGCCCATAAAATTCACAGACTCATAGACTAATCAATAAAAATAATTAGATCATTCAAACCCTCAACAAGTACACCAAGACAACATTTTTACATTCAAATAGATGTTCTTGGAAGTCCTTTATTGTTAAGGTTTTATACAGGAGATGGAGTCAAGTTAATTGTGTTAGAAAGCATGCACAAAAAATGTTCTCCATTACATTAATGTCCAATCGTGACAACCACCTGCAGAACCCTTCCACCACTATAAAATGCATAGGTGAATATTACAATTCGCATTATGTGCCAAATTGCCAATACCAGTTTTTCTATACAATTGAAAATAAAAATAATTGAAGGCCCAATTGAATTTAGAAGCTAAAATGATGCTCACAACATTATCAACCATAACATAAATAAATTATCACAACTGATTCCTGTGAGCGTAATCAAAGAAGCATATTTCCAATGCTCTTTTGCACTGGATGTGCCCTTAGGACTTGTTAGCACCAACAAAACCAATAAAGCAGTGGCAAACACCTATAGCCTAGTTTATCATCATACACATAAGAACATCTACACTTTCACCAAATTCACAAAGTTTTGAATCCGGACTGCCACTTAACAAATACAGATTCGACTATTATCCCTAAAGCATTCAGAGTAAATTTCACAAATTAGAGAGAAAAAACACATTAATAAGTGAAAAACCAACTAACCATCCCATCATAAGCTAGAACAAGAAACTCCTCATCATCGCAAAGCTCAACCTATTTCAAGGAGAACCAAAGATATAAAAATAGAGCTTGACAAGAAGAATCTCTTAAGAAGATATCCCCATAATTTTATACACAGCCATACCTAATACTCATATTCGACCATATCAAATAGAGAGAGGAATGATATGCAGCCAACACTGATCATTTGGAAATTAGGGGTAAACAGCAGCAAAATTCAAGGTTCTTAATTCTCTGCTATAAAGAAAAACAGCATCATGAACTAATATGAACTCAGGCACACCAAAAATATCATTCTTCATTTAACTCTTCTATAAAGCCATGTCCTCCACAGCAGTCACCCAAGAGAAATTTACACACCAGACTCAACTTTAGTCTCAGCCTCTGCCATAGCTGCCAGTGGCTGAAGAGCTTTGAGAGGATTCATAAGGATACCATCTATAAGCCCATATTCTTTGGCTTCTTTTGCACTCATGAAGAAATCTCGGTCAGTATCATGATTGGTCCTGTCGAGACTTTGACCGGTGTGGTAGGCAAGAGCGAGATATCCATTAAGGTTTGCTTTATGATGCAGCATTTCATTTTCCTGAGAATCATGTCTCTTGTTTAGGAGTTAGGATACTGTTTATAAGATAATATAATAAAAGAGATGACAAGTAGATAAATAGAAACTATAGTCATTATAGAGTAATAAGAATGTCCAAATATTAAATGTCACAGGTGGGTTCCCATTCCTTCAATTTCTTTATAGTTCAACCTCCAACTAGAGCCAAGTAGACTACCAGAAACAATTGATTCTAAAACATATAATTGAGTTAATATTTGACATTTGGAATGGATCTCCTCCTTGGAGACACCCAAACCACCAGTTTTTTTCCCCTTCTTTTTATTGGCAAGTTAAACATGGAACCGAAAGTATTGTTAATTTGTTACTAACACAAAGTCAGCAAAGCCAACATAACCATGATTAAAAAGTTGAAAGGCATATCAGATTTGGCTAATTTAACAAATCAAAGCACACCAAACTCTATCCATGACTAACCATTAAAGAAGTAACTACTAAGTTCTTCTGATCCATAACAGATTTATGGTTAATTTAACATAATAAAGCACACTAAACTCTCACATGCACACATATGAGTCAAAAACCCAGAACCCAGCTCATTAATATAATCAGTTGTGTCACTATAAACAATAACAGAAAAACCTTCATTTGGGTACCTCTGAATTATTCTTGAAAGAAAAATATAACTAAAAATTTCAGAAATAAAGCAATTAAAAATAAATACGACATTAGATTTGCGAAGGCTCTAATTACCGCCTAAGCATTTCAAGAACATTGAGCAAGTCCAATTGATACCTTCAGCAAAATCATTAAGCAAGTCCAATTGGTTCCACTTCAACCTTAAAATCCTTCAGCAAAACTACACCAATTAAGCTTTCTCTGTCATTACCCTCACAACACAAAGCAACAAACAAATTGATACCTTTTCCCTTAACTTCCAAATTATGCACTTGCTATTATTGGGATTTGCAGACAATTTCTAAACTCTATAGATTCAGCCCTTCGCTGGGCATGGCAGCGACGGCAAAGCCAAGGTTAATGAAGGAGGAAATTGGAGAAGAAGCTGGGGTCTTCAACCAAACAAAGAATCTAATAAAACCCCTCAAAAAATCTATTTGGCTTTTATGAATAAGGAAATTAACACAGAATTCATTCAAAAGTAGGTGAAATTTAATAACAGATATCAAAATTTCGCAGAGAAAACATAGTATTTGGGATTTTCTTCCCAGATAAATTGAAGTAGATCATGAATGAAACCCTAAAAATCAATATCATGGTTTCTATTTAAATTTATTTTCCGCAATAAATCACAGTAAAAAAATTAACTTGTTAACAAAAACTTTTTTTTTTTTTTTTTTAAATTGACCAAAAGAAAATTCCTAACTGGGTATTGCTAAGAATGGGAGAAAATCCCCTCTGCCATCAATTATGCACCTTTGTACCTTCTGTAATTCAACGATGGAGAGGTTAGAAAATGATGGGGAGCTGCGTTGGATGAGAGAGTTGAAGAAGAAGGAGAAGGAGAAGGAGATGGGAGTGCATTTGAAAGAGAGAGAGTTTGAAGGAAATGGTCAGAGGCTTCAGTTTTTGACTCTGGGGCGGTGGTAGACTTGGCTTGGCGGAAGGCTGAGGGGCTGCGGTAGTCACCATTCAGGTTGGAGTTTGGACTGAAGGTTTGTTTTCTGCATCTGGAAGTATTCAAATACCATCGTGTTCATGTATACAGTAGGGTTGTTCAAGGGTTAAATTGAAGTAAATTAAAAAAAAAAATTATAAATTAATAATGATGTGTAAATTTGTGGAGGCTACAAAGTTGAGGTGGAACACTCTTATGATGTCAACAAAAAGTCAGAGACTTTGGTTTTATAATATATTAGTCGCTAACCCGTACAATATACGGAAAATTTTAATAAACAATTTTATATATTGATGGGAAAGTTCAACAATTTATTTAAACTAACACAGATTAATAAAGTTATGCATAGACGCATTCTATAATCATGACTTATTGAAATCTACAATGCCAGCACCACTAATCTTTCTTTGGAAAGCTACCAAACTATATGAAGCATTGAAACCACTAAAAATTTGAAACTAAAGCAAAAAGAACAGTGCTCAGTATAAACTGCAATCGTAGGGATGAAAAAACTACTTGATGAGGGAACATTGCTGCTACCACCATCATCATTATTGTAATACCCAACTACAGATCTACCTTCTTTACGTTGAAACCCCATTCAAAATTAACATCCATTTATTACTCAATAACTTCCTACTTGAATAAACAAAATTTTTCCTTCACCACCTTGGCTGGCTTTGTAAACATGCAAGAAGCCTCTAGAAATCCTACTAAAAAAGCTAATCTTTCACCTACTATTTTACAATGCATGTCAAAGTCAAACCTTGCTTAAACCCTCTAACATTCAACATGTCTTTGTCTTTTCTATGCTTTCTTTCTTTGAAAATATATTGGACAGTTATGACTGTGAACAAATAAGTAAATCACAGCCACAACAGTTGAGCCAAACACCTCATAATTTTTTTTCTTTTATCCTCAACTTTTCTCAAAATTAGTACTCTTCTTCTTACTAAATTCAAGATCCCTTAGGAAAACCACTCAAGCATTGTATTACTTCTATGTTCTTCACTTTTTACTCAACTTGTTTTCATAGCTCATATTTGTGTCCATAATTCACAGCTTTCCTAGCCTTGCAAGCCATCCTAACAGCTTGCATTAAACAATCGCAGCAGAAAATTTTCTATTATTAGAAAAATTTGTAAAGTGTGTACACAGATTACAGTTTCTTGTAAAGTGTACATACCCATACTCTAAACCTCTAAGGAAGGAAACATCACAAACCCCTTACATATGTGGCTTAGATTTAAAACAAACTACATATATTCCAAGTCTGATAAGCCAACTCAATGGTAGAAAAATGTTCTTTATAAAATTAGATAATAACATATTTTACAAAAACATTTTGTATAGACAATTCAAAGAAAGCCTTTAAGAACCTGAAACCAAGAACTTAATCTCAATAGAATAACATAGCTTTCACCTAACATTGAGCATGCTCTGTCATGTATTCTATGATTGATTAGTAATGTAAGTCAAGCTTGAATTCAAGCTAATGAGTGTCTATATACTAAACAAAAGGGAGAAAAGAACAGCCTTACCATGAAAAAATGATGGGAAATTAAGTGAATCTTAGCTCTTCTTGTCTATGCTCCTACTTTCAAATAAGGATTAAAACCAAGAAAACAATTCTACAATAAGAAGTACTGTACATCACACATAAACAAAAAGAAAATCTAAAATAAATTGCCACAATCGGGAAGAAGGAAGAAAACCATGTGCTAAATGGACATTTTAGATACTGCTAGACCATGTATATACCATGTAGGAAGAACATCTCCACGTATTAGACCTGCAAAATGGACATGGTACAAATTTAAATTCTAGAAAAGGAACAAAACAATCAGGTATTTTATCAAACAATTGTTGTGCATGTAACATAGAGTCTCGTTAATTATGTTCACACCAAAATAATAAAGCAATATTTTTTAGAGGAGTGATTGGCAGAGAGAGACAAACAAATCAAAGTTTTAGAAAAACAAAATAGTCAAACAAATCGAATTAGAAGGTGAAATCAAGGTGACTTAATTTTGGTTGCTATACAAAAGATTTGATTGTTTCTATTAGATCAAACTATCAAACATCAGACCACAAATATACAATAAAACTCAGACGGGCTTAATGTCAACACTATCTTTATAATCCATGCCTCCAAGCCAAAGCCTTTTTTTTCAGTTTGGCTCAAGCATTTTGTTGAACACTTTGAAGGGTTGGCCTCTGTTCTCTTCTCATACAATGAAGAACTATTAGAGTCTACTGGTTTCCATTATTTTTTTGAAACATTCCACCCTAAAAATAAAAATAAAAAATATATCTTCTAAAGGGGAAAAAAATTACAGAACATAGAGTCTAAAAAAAATTAGAAGAGAGATAGCGATAGACCTAGTGAGGCCAATAATGACAACTGAAAATGCAGGCACACCCTCTGCCATGCACATTAGCTTTCATAAATCTTTTTTTTTTTTTTTTCTCTACCATTATTACCCACTATCAGCAAAGTTAGCATTTTGTATAATCCATTTCTTGTTTCTCTTCGAACCCCACTGCTTGATACAACCATTGTTCCACAATCCATAGAAATTCAGAAATTTTCTGGTTGTGTCGTTGGAGGGATGAAGCGAACCAGAGAGGACTACACTGCCGGTGGTGAGGTTTCTCTGGGTTACGGAGCATCGTCTTGGTGCAGGGGTCAATTGCTTGGCGTGGAGGATTTGGGTCTGTTTTTGTTGCGAAATTGAAGAAACCTGTTTTGGATTTCCTCCAACCATTGCTGTGAAATCAGAACACGCTGCTTCTGGGTTATCTTCACTCTTGAATGAAGAAGGGTTTCTTCGGTCTTTAAAAGGGTGTCCTAATGTGGTTCAAAGCTTTGGATCAGACATCACAACCACCAACTTAGCAGAGGGACTAAGGCAGCCATTCAAGTGGGGTTGTTCTGCCTCAGGGTGTTGGGGGCTGAAACTGTTGCCGGAGAAGATAGATAGTGGAGAGTGGAGAGTGGAGAGTGGAGAGTGGAGAGAGAGGAGAAGACAGCGGTGATTAAACATGATGGTGGGCGGTTGGGCTCCACAATAGCTGGGTTTTGGTCGCCGGTTATCCTTCCTGGAGAGAGAGGAGTTACCGTAAGGATAGAGAGAGTACAAAGGGAAGAAAGTTGAACAACGTTGGGTATAAAATCAGAAGAATTTTTTTTTCTTTTTTAATTAAAACAATGCATACATAGAAATTTTTGAGGCCTCCAAATCTAATGTGACACAACTTGAGGAAGTCAACAAATGGTCAAATATCTTTGGTTATATAGTGGAATTTTTCTTTTCAAATAACATTAAATATCAAAAATTTTAGTTAATTGTTACATTTCAAAACAATGCTGAAAACTAGAATATCGAGTATCTAAAACTCGAGTTCTAAGATAAAACTCGAGTTTTTAAAGATCGATTTGTAAGCGGCTAGGTCTGATGTGGAAAAAAGTCCACCGGGAAAATTATGTGGAACTCGAGTTTTAAAGACTCGAGTTCCATAAGCACCAAAACATAGAAACACCAGAATAGATTCAGCAAAAAAAAAAAAAAAAAGAACACCAAAACAGAAACACACAGAAACATGAAGGACACCAAAACAGAAACACGAAGGAATAACCAAAAAAATCAGAAGAAACACGAAGGAACAACAAATTTGAGCAACAAATCAGAAATCCCAAATCAGAAACACCTACACAAACCCAGATCTCCCTAACCCAAGAGCGACAGAGGCCGCGGCAGCGAAGCTCCGTCGTGTTCTTCATCGTGTTCTACCGTGGGTTCCCTAGGCATCGTGTTCTTCTATGGGTTCTTGTTCTTCCTCTGTTCTTTGTCGCTGTTCTTCATCGTCAGATCGTTGGTTCTTCTTCAGGTTGTCATTCCTCTCTTCGTCATCAAATCATTGGTTTTTCTTCAGGTCTATTCTTCTTCAGGTCATCGTTCCTTTCCTCGTCGTCAGATCGTTGTTCTTCTTCAGGTGTGTTCTTAGATCGTTGGTTCTTCTTCTTCGTTGTTCCTCTCGGTTTTGAATATTAGAACTCGAGTCTTTTAGTCTCGAGATCTACTTGGTATTTTTTGTCCAACTCATTCAACCAAACACTCGCAAAGCGAGTCTGTGGGACTCGAGTTTTAATTTGGATTTCAAGTTTTAGAAACTCGAGATGCTAGTTTGCTTATTCATTTTAAACGTGTATTAACTTACTATATTGTAGACCTTTATACAATTAGTCTGCAAATATCCCCTTATATAGTGTTTACAAACTAGTTGCTAACCCGTGCAATGCACAGGCAAAATTCTTATAAAAGTATAGTTTATACATAAAAGCTTTCTAATTGTATATGAACTATCATAATTGTAATAATAATTGTAAAAATAATAATAATAATAATAATGAAAGAAAATCTAAATCAAATAATCATTCATAGGAACAACTGCAAACAACCATATGACAATTTCATGAAATTTGGTTATTCCCTGCTTTCTTTGCATGCATAGCTCCTATACATTGGCTTCCACTATCACGAACTACCCCCAGACCATACCATATTATGTTCTACAATTTCCTTTTTTTGACAGGCATTGTTCTGTAATTCCTTGATAGCCAAATTTACCTTATAATACATACCTACATGAGGTCTTTATCTACACTTTTCAACAACCACTCTTATTTGATTAGTTTTCTAAGCTTTCATAAATTCCATATTAAGATTCGAGGCTGTCTGCATCAAATTCACTATTGTCTTCAAAGCTTCACCCACCCACCTTTGGTTCTAATTGTACCATAACAGCCAGGCTATATTCAGCGTGACCTCCACCTCCATGACATGCCCATTTTGCTTTAAAGACAAAATAATACTATACCTATGGAAACATCATGGTTGGTCTCTAGACTTCCAGTGCTTCTCAACACTCCCATATTTCATGTGTCATTGATTCTGCACTATCCCCACATATTTCACTTAAGAATGATGGAATTATTTTCCTATAGTAAAGATTGAGCTAATTCACAGGTAAAAAAATATTGTGGATCACCTTTCAAGCAAAAAGTATTTGTTATGGCCGCACATTTAGTCTACAATACAAAGAGAAGTATTGTTTTTTTGTACTTTTAGCACGTCACAGCTCATCATGTTTGATATAATCTTTAGCTAAATAATTGTCTTTCAAAGGCCATTATTCTTTTTGTAATGAAAATCTTTGCAAGCACTCTGACACGTTTGATATAATGTATAGCTAAATAATTGTCTTCCAAATTCAATGGTAGTACATACAATGCATTTAGTGTGCCATTCTAGTGTAATGCGTGGGATAAAAATGGAGGGAGTAGAAAAATGTTGAAAGCAATGTGGGATAATGTTTCTATATTATTTCTTGGGCAATTAGTTTGCTTCTTGTGCTGATGAATGAATTAGGCTACTTATGAGCAGTTCTAGATTGACTCGTTGGCAAGTTGCGTTTAAGTAACTCCCGCCATACTGGGTTGGTCAACTATCAATAGCATTTTTGGTTTGTGAAACAATGGAGAAGAAAGTCATTATTGGGGTTTTTTTTTTTTTTTTTTTTTTTTTTTTTTTTTTTTTTTTTTTTTTTTTTTTTTTAAAGAGAAAAGAGGTTTTTATTTTAACACAGCTGCCTTGTTAGACTAAATTTTATTTTTAATAATGCTGATGTGTAAAATGTGGGAGCTCAAAAATAAATAAAAAAAGTCAAATGTTAAGTCAAATACTTCGGTTTTATATAAATAGGAAAGTGTTTCAAATACACCTTCTCCAGCAAATAATAGGTTGGATGCGTATCCTAGGCAACATAAGCGGGTGAGAAGAATAAGCAGTTGCAAAGTCCTAGTTCTGGATAACAAAAATTCAAATAAGAGGTATTTGGGGGCCGTTTAGTAACGTTGTTCTAGTAACGTTGTTTATATTTTTTAGAAATATGTTTAGATGAAAAAATATGTGGAAATACATGTAATATTGTTTAAAAACTGAAAACATATGTTTAAACATATGTACTAAACGACCCCTCAAACACTGATATTAAGATGGAGATATCTCCAAATACTACTGAGGATTTTTTGGGCCATAACAAACTATCTCTTCGATCATAGAAACATATCTTACTTAAGTCGAACAATCTCTCATCTCCTTAAGTTCAGACTACTTTTTCGCACCCAACAAAACGCCCATTCACTGCTTCTTCGCTAGAGTCTCCTGCTCACAAAAAACAAGCTCTTGACAGTGATAGCTTGAGTGTTTCTCAATCCTTGGCTGGGAGCACTTTTCCATCCCTCCTCCAACATGAATCTTTTAAGCCGTAATTGCCGAGAGCTTGGGATCCAAGAGGCAATACATGAGCTCTGCTGTTTGGCGAGCAAAGAAGATCCCAAAACTTGATTGGATATGGATGGTTCTGCAAGATTAAAGAAGCAATTGGATTTGTCACAAGGTTATGTGATCTGGTGCTTTTTTTTTTTTTTTCAAATTGCATATTTTTTGCAAACTGAAATTGGAGTGCTGATTTGCCTAAGCCGTTTGGCTTCAATCTCCTCTCTAGAATGGTTTTAGGCTACCTACTCATATTAACTTCATTGACACAATGGATTCTACTCTCAAGAAACTACCTCATCAGATTTTGATACTCTTTGCATAGCTTATGGATGATATGAGTTGCCGTAATAAGCTGGTTTTTTTGGATCATAAAATTCCTACTCACAAAGATTCTGGTCTTTTTGGATCACAAAATTCCTACTCACAAAGATTTATGGTGAAGTGTAAGCTACATCATATGTTCGGGTAGGAGAAGAATTTGGATCCCCTTTGTACAACAGCTTCTACGACGAGGAATTTGTACAATGGCTTCTGTGACGAGGAATTTGTTCACTAAGGTGGCATGGACCCTTGAAGATATTAATTTGATTAGATATAGTTTTGTTTTTATTTTTTTTCTTGTATTCTTTTATGATGTAATCGTGCTACTCTAGTTGTAGTTAGTATAATGAAAAGTTCATTTTCTTGTATTCTTTTACGATGTAATCGTGCTACTTTAGTTGTGGTTAATGCAATGAGGAGTTTATTGTTTGGTTAGAAGAATATTCCTCTTTTCTCTTTTCCATTGTACAATATGATTCTTTATAAATAAAGCCTACTATTCTTTTTGCTAAAAAAAGAATTGGAGAGAGAGAAAGAGAGAGAGATATGGGATTCTTTATAAATAAAGTCAATTATTTTTTCTTCTAAAAAAAGAATTGGAGATAGAGAAAGAGAAAGAGAGAGATATGAGAGCAAGTGAAAGAGAGATATGAAAAAAAGAAAGAAAAAACATATGATTCTTTATAAATAAAGTTTACTATTATTTCTTCTTAAAAAAAAAAAAGAATGAGAGAGAGAGAGAGAGAGAGAGAGAGAGAGAGAGAGAGATGAAAACAGAAAGAAAGAAGAAAAAAAAACCTAAATATAATTGTGTCTATCTTTTTTTTTTTTTTTTTTTAAAGAAGAAAAACAAATTGACAAACCATAGAAATAAAAAAAAATGAAAAAAAATAAAATAAAATAGGAATTCTTTTTTGATGGATGAGAAGAAGTTAAGTTTATATTAAATTATTAAATTTTTGTGTCTATCAAAATTTATCCAAAGAAGTGATTTCAAATTAAAATTTTTATCAATTTAGAAATTATAGGAGAAGAAT
This sequence comes from Quercus robur, assembly GCF_932294415.1. Classification (NCBI taxonomy): domain Eukaryota; kingdom Viridiplantae; phylum Streptophyta; class Magnoliopsida; order Fagales; family Fagaceae; genus Quercus; species Quercus robur. The sequence continues at coordinate 60,619,413 of NC_065538.1, read as the reverse complement.
ATAAGAACCAAATATGTGTGTGTGTGTATGTAGACTAGTCATTAACTTGTGGGATATACGGGTCTATCTCTTTTTTGAAGTAGTTTTTGCTATAGAAAGCTAATAGAGGATGTTCTCAGTGTCCATAAAGCTGCTAATAAGAAACATTATATACAAATCTCTGCACCGAAATAGCCATTGTTGCTAATTCTACATTACATTATTGGACATGTAATATGATTCTAGCTAATACGAAGTTGGCTGATGAAAGTCATGTGAGATATTTATAGATTAAAAGAAAAGAAGAAAAAGAAAGTTGATAGTAAATTTATTAGTGTGAAACGTGGGGGTATCTTGAAGAGTATAAATCCGTTATTAATTACTAATAGTATTAAAAATAAAAAATAAAAAGACTTTTTTATATAAAAGCCATGGTCAAATATTTCACATAGTTTGATATAAATCTCATTAAAGTAGTCTTAGACTTTAACTGATATTTCTAATTTGTTGTGGCTTAAATTAATAGTAAAATATAATACGTATTTCTTTTTTGATTTTGCATAGTGTGTGTATATATATATATATAAAGATTAAAATAATTCTTTGTTTTTTTCCTTTTTAATTGTACATTAAGATTCTAGTCTTAGAAATTCTTATCATTTTTTGAGAGAGTTTTAACCTATAACGTCTACTCCTGATAATAACTCTTTATCATCAAACTAAGATACCAATCGATTTTTGGTGTAAGCGGAGATTGAAACCCCCATATCATTAAAGAGTTTAAACATTAAAGAGTTTACCATTACAAATTCTTATCATTGATATGAAACATTAAATTACTAAATGTAAAATATTAATCAAACTTAAATTAAAATTAAACTTAGGATTCTGATCCTTAACATCCTCAATTATCCAATAAATATATGAAAGACAAATTTAAAGAACAACTCGATCAATATTTCTAATAAATTGGAAGACAACTTTAAAGTATTTTTTATTTTCTTCCTTTGTTCCTTTGTTGGTGTGAGTTGTACATTGCATTCAACACTAATTTTTTTGAAACTTTGTAGAATCACCATCTTGTTCACTTGATAAGTTGCTATCAAGTTCAAGTATCACTAATATAAGTCTGTCAATAGAACAAGTTTGAGAAATAATTTACGACATGTAAAAGTTAAATATCAAATTTGTAATTTTGCTACATTAAAAAATGTGCACTTCTGTTATTTTAAAGTCAAAAACTTTCTTGAGGGTGTAGAACTCCCATCTATACTAATCTCCAAATAAACCAATATTTATAATATAGGGTTTCTAATTCTAATTCCTAATCAAATTTAGGGTTGGAATATAATGGGCTGGGTTGGGCATGACTTGAAAACAGGGGAAATAATTTGTTTAGGTCGATGGCTTGTTGATTTCAATTTTTGGGTTGGGCTTCGTTGACTTGGGGCTTCACAAATGTATGTGGGCTGGTGTGTATTAAGGTGAAGTGGTTTGGACTGGCTACTTTTTCGGATTGGGCCATTTATTGAGCAGGGTTCGGATTGGGATAAGGCCTTTGGAAAACTGGCTTGGGATTCTACAAGAAATGGGCTTAAGCGAACCAGGTCAATTCTTCAGAGAGCTCAACAAATAAATCAGCAACATATTCTGATATCTTTCTCTCAATCTCACACACTCTCTCTAAATCTCCAAGAGCTCACCTTCACAGTGGAGATCCCTGAGATCAGCCCCTCCTCTCTCATGATTCTGGACACATCATGAAGGAAGGTTTCAAAATACCTATAATCTCTTTCAGCAATCACCAAATTGCTTCCACTTCAACCTTAAAAGTCCTTCAGCAATTAAGCTTTCTTTGCCATTACCCTCAACACAAAGCAACAAACAAATCGATACCTTTTTTTCCCTTTTTACTTCCAAACTATGCACTTTGCTAGTATTGGGATTTGCAGAAAACTTCTAAACTCATCCTTCGCTGGGCATGGCAGCGAGTAGAAATAAAATTCAGTAGTATCTAGTAGCAAGCCTACATTTTTTCTATCCACGAATCTTAGCTTCCATGGTTATACCAAATTTACCATCACGAAAAAATAAAATTCGCAGATAGATGGCAAGGCCAAGGTTAATGAAGGAGGAAACTCTGTCATGGCTGGGGTGGGGCGGTGGTAGACTTGGCTTGGCAGTGGGCTGAGTGGCTGTAGTAGGCACCGTTCAGTTTGGAGTTTAGACCGAGGGGTTTGTTTTCTGCGTCTAGGTCTAGAAGTATTCAGAGACCATCGGGTTCATGCATATGGTATGGTTCATGCCACAAAAATCTGCATATGAAATGAATTGAAAAGGGACGTTTAACAACGTTTCCTTCTTTTCGATCTTTTGTTGTCGAGCGGGTTGGTTAGATTTTAAACCATAAATAAAATGATAAAATGACAACGACTCAAAGAGCGGTATAAAAATATCAAAGATAAAACTTGTTATAGTTTTATCATGACAATGTGCATTGAGTTTACAAAGATTTATGAAAAAAATTTAATTAAGAAATTTTATTTCAAAGCCTTTAGCTTAACGATACTCCCTAATATATCAATATTTAATAGAGATGTTCAAGGTTTAATCCCCCTTTCTCAATTATCAAATTATTAAAAAAAAAAAATTAAGACATTTTCTATTAAATTCAATGTCTTCCTCTTACTTGCAAGTAGGTAAGCATGGAAATATTTGCACTTTGAATGAAATTGATATATGAAAAGGAGCTTAGAACTAATGATCTCATTTTATAATTGTTCCATAAATTTAATTGTTTTAAGATCAAATTATAGTCAAATATGTTTGTTGTTATGTCAATATAAAATAATGTTTGTTATTAGGGATTTTATAGAAATATGTATTTAGTCACGGATATTTATTTTAAATTTATTTCTTAAATTAAATACAAGAATTTAAGATTAGAGTTTATCTTATCCCGATGACATTTTATTTAAAGGCTTATACTACTCAAATTAATACATGATAGTGGGATCATTACGTAATAATTGCCAAGAACTTTGTATCTCTATTAATTGACACATTCTGGTGTTTTTAATGAAAACATCCAAGATCCAAAATCACCCACTCCCAACTATTGAATTGAAAAAATTGTAATAATGTATACAATATATATAATAATGAAGGATTAAAGATGAATCTTTCAAATTAAGATGCTTTAGTGCATTAGATCATATATTTCATATTTGTTTGAAAATAATTTTTGAGAAACGATTATTGTGTTTTTGATCCAAATACTAGGCACATCCAAGAAACTTGAACAAGCCAACTTCCTAAAAAAAATGATTTCAGACTAATATGTTCTTCCCTTTGCTGAGATGACATTGTTGATGCTTTTTGGAGTACAAAAGCTTCTAATTTTCATTCCATGATCCTTCATAATTTTTAATATTGTTCTTAATTTCAATATCAGCCATAGTCAAACTAAAAGGAAATTGTACTTATCGTGATTGTTCATGCTTTGATGCTTCTTAGTTCATTTTACTTCTGTTAATTGTACAATTGGAGCTGACATTTTGAGAAATGAACATCATGCTTTCAATGCTTGTAAAAGTCTTTATTAAGGTTGGGTTAATTGGGTATGCAGAATTTGAACGTGGTAGTTTGGTCCATGAGGTTTTAGAAGATTGTGGGCTGGGTAATCGAGGTCCATATGTAGTAGGAGGTGTGGATTGGGGGGCTAACCATTTGAGGCCGAACCCCATGGGACAGATCAGGTGGTCATTTGTTACTAATTTGTTGCACGACAAATAATTTTCAAATGAGGAGTTGATTGAAGTAGATGGAAAGCAATTAACGTATCCAATTTCCTTATCCAAAGCATGAACAATCATGATAAGTACAATTTCTTTTTGAGTTTGACATTGGCTGATATTGAAATTTAAAAAATTATTAAAAGTTACGAATGATCATGGAATGAAAATTAGAAGCTTTTGTACTCCAAAAAGCATCAACAATGTCTGGCCAAAATTAATGGGAAATTTATCTCTCACAAAAAAATAAATAAATAAATAAAAAACTTTGGTATCTAATCCAAGCAACCAAATCTAAAATTCATCAAGGATCCACAAATCCATATAATCTCAAAACCACACAAATTAATTCATATCAATATAATCTAATGCATTCAAATGCATTCAAAATTATCATTTTTTTTATATATACAAGACAGAAATTCTACTCTAACCTAATCTAAATGTATATGTGTGTGAAGCTCCCTCTTGGAAATTTGAACCCCGACCCTTGCCCCTCACTAGCACTTATACTTGTGGAGTGACCATCGCACCAAGGAAATGTGATAATGCATTCAAAATTATCGTTAAATGTATAATTTAATGCATTTTTCTATTAATAGGATTTCATTATGATTTTTAGCTATTTGCCTTGCAAATAAAGGGACATTACAAGTTTTATTGACGAAAAAATTAAAAATAAATAATAAAGAAAAGTTTCTGTATATGGCACGGGTTATAGGTATGTTGAATTAGAAAGCTAAAGAGTTGGTTGTAAAGAGGACTATTGGGAAAATCTGGATGGTTGTAAAGAGAGGGACAAGTGGGAAATTTTGGATGGTTGTAAGTGGTAGATATATTAACAAATTTCCATACCTTCTTTACATGTATAGTTAGTCAGTCCTGTACATTATAACTCTGGTATTCTTTTTTGGTAATACACCATAATATATGTAGGCTATTTCCTATACAAAGAGTTTTTTTTTTTTTTTTTTTTTTTTTTTTTTTTCAATAACTAAATTGAAAGACAGATTATGGGTAAATTACACTTTTCCACCCTAAACTATATACCAAATTACACTTTGTACCATAAACTATTCGAATGCTCATTTTGCACCTTAAATTATCACACTTATTACACTTTGCACCCCAATGTTAGTTTTATTGTTAAGTTAGACAAAAATTAATAGCACATGATTTACACATGATTTTTGCTTAGGTGACACATTGTTTAAAGACAAAAAAACCCCTTCACAAACAATTAAAAACAAAAGCTTATTTCTTTTTTATTTTTATTTGGGTTGAAGATTCCCCACACCCCACAATGGAAGCTTTGTATTTTGACTTGCTTCTTCATGAAAGTTGCAGTTTTACTCAAAAAGGAACAGCGGTAAAAAGCTGCAATTATAGAGTGACTTTTTGTTATCTAGGTATGAGTATCTGTATGATTTTATCAAACCGATTTGAGTTTGCACCAAAATGATTCTTTGATTATACCAGTTTTTTTTTTTTTTTTTTTTTTTTTTTTTTTTTTTTTTGTTGAAGACAAACATAATTTTCATTCATTCAAAGATAAGGAATCATGATACAATGCCTCCAAAGCTGGTGGAGGAGAATCTTCTATCCAACACATACTACATATCCCCATCCACATTCCTAGCAAATCTAGCCAATGAGTGTGCCACAAAATTAGCACCCCGGTTAACCCAGCTAAATTGCACCCAATGCAGTCCATGAGCCAAGCATTGTATGTCATTAAGAATATGGCTTACTTGACAGATTTGAACCAGCAAAAGAAATTGATGTCATGACTGTCTTATAATCTCCCTCAATCACTAACTTAGAAAATCCAATATCAATCGTAGATTCCAGCGCCTTCTTGCACGCAATGGTCTCTGCCTCTTCACTGTCAGTCATCGAAGGCCCTCTTGCTGATAAAGTCGCTATCACCTCACCCTTCTCATTGTGGATCATAGCACCCAAACCTGAGTAGTTTAAGCCTAGAAAAGTAGCAGCATCAAAGTTCAATTTAAACATTGATCTCGGAGGAGGTTGCCACACTTGGGAACTGTATTTATCACTGGTGTTTGCAGCAAGTCCTGGGCTTGCCAAAACTCATCTAGATAATTAGCAGCCCTTCTGTTCAGCCACGTCAAATCCTTTAGCTTCCCTCCATGATTCAAAACATTCCTTTGGTTCCAAATTAGCCAAGCTTGAACCAAAAATAATTCAAACTGAACAGTGGGCAATCTGCTTCATAATTCTTGAAATAATTGCACTTTTGAATCTGAAACAAACTACCAACTAGAATTTGTTGTGAAAATATTGTAAACATACATTCCTCTTATTTTAATATGAAACCATTTGGATAACATATTACCCCAATGGTGACTGTAGGATTTTTTTCTAGGGGGGTCAGCAATGGCAAAGCTAGACATAAGTCATGGGGGGCAACTAAAAAATAAAATGATAACTTTTTTTTTTCCTGTACATACAACTTCCATGTTATATACAATAATCTAAAATAGTATTCTAAATACAATTTAGTATAAAATACAACTATATTGTACAATAGTCTAAAAAAGTTATTAATAGTTTAAAGATCGGTAATACAACAGCCATTGAATGCATAAACAAATATAATTAAATAATTAATCATACATTTTTGTTAAATTAATAATAACTTGTTATATTTATATGTAATATCAATTAAATAAAAATATATGATAAAGAAAAATTGTGACACACCTAGGAGTAGGACTAGGAGTAAATGTGAATCTAAGAAAGTAGTAACTAATATAAGTTTTTCCTTTTGAAGTGTATTGACTTTTTAATCATACTCCTGGTCTTTCTCTTGGAATTTGAGCAAACATTAAAAGACTTCTTGGACTTGGAAATATATAAAGCATTTATCAAACTATTTGATCAAACAAAGAGAAAAACTAAAAAAATATAGAGGAGAAAAAGAGAAATAAGGAGAATGAGGAAAGAATCACATATGTAGATAAAGATCTATTGGTTGTAACAGTGGTGTAATTTTTTGCTTATGAAGAAGAAAAATATGGGGAAAAACAGCTTCATTTCGCTATCAACTATAAAGTAAGCCAGAGTCCTAGATAGAAGATTTATTTATTTATTTATTAATGAAGGAGAAAATTTTTGAAATTTTTTTAAAATTTTTTTTATAAATTCATTACACAATACTTTAACAAAAAATTTATAACAAAATCTAGGTGGCAAGTTCTTAAAGGTAGGTAAAAAGTGATGTCAATTGTGGGTCTAAATAGAAACTAGTTACAACTTGCCATATAACATTTATTGTGAAAAAACTCATTACCTTACTTAAAAACTACTCATTTTTACCCCGAAATTTCTATGATTTTTTTTAATTCTTTAAAACTTTCCAAAATTTTTGTTATCCAAATTCTATACAATTATCATAAATCCCCTTCCATCCACATTGACATATATCATCTTTCTTTTGTTCAAATCTCAATTGTTTTTTAACCTATTACAATTCTTACTCAATCAATAAATTCAAATGTCCCATTAGGTTTCAACTTCTTACGGTTCACTATCTCGTTTTTAAACATTATTCCATATTACTTTATCTCTTTAAAAAAAAACAAACACGCACAGCTATTTATATATCACTTTTAAGCATTATAACACTAAACCAAAAAAGAAAAAAAAAAGCATTATTGAAAAATTTCTAAGCCCCCTAGCTTGATTATAATACCACCCTTGTATTATTCAAAAGTATTTTCTAACTTTTTTTTCTTTTTAAGTAGTTACAATCTTTCTCGGTGCCAGTGGTCCGCCAAAAAGAAAGCTATAACCTTGTAAGTCGTTTTTGTATGAATTATCTCCTTCATGGTAGCAATCGGACATAAAGGTTTGAACATCAGTTGGAGACTGCAAATCATAGTTGGAATCCGTATATTGAAGTTGGTTCATAAAGCAAGTCCGATCATATATACCATCATCAAAATGTCCACTGCCCATTGGAGGGCAAGTATTATCATCTGGCGGAGTGAAAACATAGCCTCCCCATTCCAATGTGTCTGCTCCTTCAACTAACTCTTTAAATTCTGTGGGTGGCCAATACCCAATTGGATCAATATTATCATTATAAACCACCCACCATTTTCCACCTTCGTTATCCTATTGTTAAAAAGGAAAAACAAATTAAATGAAGGATCAGACATTTTGTAAAATATTTTTTTGATAATTTTTAATTGTTTGTTAAATTACTTATTCTGCCAAATACTTAATTATTGGGATATGGTAAATTTAATTATATAATTATATATTTCTAACACTCACTATCATGTGCAGGCTCAAACTCCCTTTTAATAAGTGATGTCCAACACGTGAGATTTTAAATAGAGGTAGAGTGGAGAAAACAAAAATCAAACTTATGATATTTTGCTTTGATACTATATATATTAAATTACCGATTCTCTAAAAACTTATGATATTGGAATATGGTAAATTTAATTATTTAACTACATATTTCCAGTGGCAGCTCTAGAAAGTTTTTTCAAGGTGGTCATTAAAAACACTTAATTAAAATTTTTTTTTATTAATAATAAAACTTGAATATATTAACATCACAAAATAAAAACATATTCAAATACATAAAGTTTTAAAATTTTCTTTCACAAGTTTTCATATTTTAAAATTGTTGTGTGATATGATAGTTTTACTATTAATATTATCAGTTACATCTTTTTCAATATACACAACTAAGCAATTATTAAGCTATTGATCTCCTATTTAATTGCTAACATATTGCCTAAATAAGTACTAATATAAACAAAATACATTATCTTTTTGAAAAAATATATCACATAAATCCAACAAATTCGGCTAATGACTAAAGCAAATACTAATAGACTAGCTAATATATCACATAGCCACTTTAAAATATGCCAGTTGAAACACAATTTAAAAAATCACAATTAAACATTTGATTTGAGATTTTAGGCTAATATGTTTGTTTGAGAAATTTTTAACAAATATTATGTTCACAACATTTTTTTAACAATTTCTCAACAAAACCTAAGTTGTAAGTTTTTACTGGTTTTAATTTGAACTTATCACTGAAATTATTTTCTATTCATTAATAACAACCTATTATTTAGGATTTGCTACGAAAATATTGCGAAAATGTTGTGAACATAGCATTTCTTGCAATTTTTTTTCAACATTCAAAAGAATTTTTTTTTGGAGAGGTTGAATTTTATTTTTAATGGGTTCAATTGTTATTAAGGGTGATCAAGTGTTTTTTTTAGGGTGGTCAAGTTCTTTTTGCTAGAGTGGTCAAGTGTTTTTTCGATTCGCAGCCAGTGCATATATCTAACATTTTGATCCAACATTCAAAATATCATGTTAAAAACAAAAACAAAAATAAATGGGGAAATTATTACTTGAATAAGGCCAAAGTTTAGAATCACTTGGTCTTCAGTACTGTAAACAGAGACCTTATCGATAGCACCGCCAACAGGAACTTGGGTATTAGTTTGTACGAAACCCCCGCAATTAAGATTAAAACATCCTGTAATATTGCGGACGTTGCTCTTTTCCATGCATGACATGAAATTCAAATTAAGTTAGTACTCTATACATTCGTAATATATATATATATATATATATATAGAGAGAGAGAGAGAGAGAGAGAGAGAGAGAGAGCAATATTTAGGTACAATACTTATGTGCTGTTTCTTATATTTCCCTCTTAAGATTCTGTCACATGACTTTTTTTTTTCATGGATGGAAGTGTATTTTTTAAGTTAAGTAGTCACATGACAAAATCTTAAGAGGGAAACCTAAAGAAGAGAGAGAGAGCAATATTTAGGTACAATACTTATGTGCTGTTTCTTATATTTCCCTCTTAAGATTCTGCCACATGACTCTTTTTTTTTTCATGGATGAAAGTGTATTTTTTAAGTTAAGTAGTCACATGGCAAAATTTTAAGAGGGAAACTTAAAGAACAGCACCTAAGGTACTTTACATAAGTTTTGTTCATATATAAAATCCTCTCAAGACCTTAAATTTGTTTGAAGCTAAAAGTACTTACAGTCCATTGCATAAACCAATGGGTGCGTGTATCACCATATAAGTCTGGGTTCACCTGAAGAATATCACAAATCATTTTCTGGTTACTGTTCACTTTTAAAATTACTATTCATAAGCCTAAATGCACTGTTCATGTCCCATGAATAGTGCACTAGGCATTGGAATAAAAAAAAAAAAAAAAAAAAAAAAAAAAGCAGCCAAAAACGCGTCTGCGTGAAATTCCAAACAGAATCCAAACCAAGCTTTAAGGTAGCAGGAATTTATTCTGTCATGCATGTAACAATTGTGTTAGGTTTTAAATTGGCTAAATTCCAAGAAAATGTAATAACCTTATAACTATTTAGTTGGTAACTGTTATTGTGGTATTCAAGAACAATTTGTCAAGAACTAGTTCAAAGAAGTCTTTCTATGAAGGACTTGGCTGCCACTTGATTGAGGGTTGATAGATTGACATTCATGGATTCGACAAAATTTCAATTGATGATCGATTGATCAAAATTCTGATTTTGACAGTCATTCAATCGCATCTCAATCGACTGAAAATTGCAAAATTAAATGATGTGTTTTATTTAATGTCGGCTGCAAAGGAATTCATACCCTACCCTCGTCATTTATATAAGGCAAGTTAGAACTCAACTATTCAAGGATGTTGGAGGTTGAACGTGCATACCAAGCTGTGGTAATCAAACCTTTAATGAGGGTTATTGGAGTTGATCGGAGTTCATGACCAATTTCAGAATGTCATTTGAGTAGTGGATTGCCTTATTTGGAGTGTGTTGCACTTTGAGTGTTTTTTCTTTTGAAGTAGTTCTCCTTTGTTTTTTCACTTTGTCACGAAATTTGTGTGTATCTACTTTTTGTTTCTTTCTTCATTTTACAGATCGAATTGGTACTTGATATGTTTATGCTTAAATTATCATAAGGGAGGTTCACTAAATCATCCTATTCGGAAATTAGTCGATTAATCCATTGCTTAATTAACCAAGCTAAGGATCTAAACAAGTTTTTCACTATTAAAAGTTACCTTGAATTCCTAATTTGAATTGATTTCGTCTTTCTTGGAGTGTAAGGAAAGGATTTTCCTTGGTGTGGATTGGAGGAAAAAGATACTCCTTGTTATGGAAGGAAAGTTCCTTATTGAAGAACTAATTAGGTATTCCTTGTTCATTAGGAATAGAATTTGAGCCCTATAAATAAGCATTGTTGTAAAGTGTTTGGTAGCTTTTGCTCAAGAAAAATGAGTGAGTTATTCAAAAAGTAGTTTAGTAGATTTTTGGGGTTGAAAGATACTTAAGTATGTGTGTTGAGAGTTTGTTTGTGAGAGACTTATTTGGTGCATTGAGGCTTTTGTATATGAGCTTGTGTGTGATATTCTTGAGAGGTTTTGTTTATATTTTTGAGGTTCATGAGTGTTGTGAGTGTGAGTATGTGAGTTTGGCTTATGAAGTTTGGGCTTGGCTTACTTCCAGTACTTTTTTAACTGGAAGTCTCCTTTCGTTTTATATATACAATGACAAGTTGCAGTGGGTTTTAATCTCTGCATTTTATCTAGTTGGTGGGTGATGTGACTGTTTCTCTTTAAAATAAAAGGAGATTCCAATTAAAAAAGTACTAAAAGTAAACCAAACTCGTAAAGTTTTGAGTGTACTTAATCAATATTATTAATAGTGGACTTTGGTTGGCGTTGCCTACGAAAGTAGGCTTCAAGTTGGTCAAACCACCTTAAATATTGTCGTCCTATATGGATTTTTTATTTTTGTTTGTGTGAATTTGCTTTCACTAGCTCCAAATCACAGCATTCACAATGATAAGGTGAAAGCATATGTTGAAATTAAACTATACAAGAAGTTAAGATATTAGATATCCTCAAATAAAAAGTAAAGCTAGCTGAATAAAGTTTAAATACTTTTTCTCTTTCCTAAGACTTACAATCCACCCCACTCGTATTTGATTGAAGTTAGGTCCATCTCCTGCTTCTACTGCTACTGAAGCCGAACTATATTGGTGAGGTCCAACTTGAGGATTATATACACTAATACTTGCTGTATTTGAATGATACATTCTGTCTGGGGTTGTTTTTGTAAGCAGCCCTGCAGACTGAGGATAAATTCCATCCAAGGTTTTGGACTCAAATTGTATTACCAAAACAAAAATGAGTAGAGAAATAAAAATTCACTACTAATATTAAACAAAGAAAGCCATAAATCACTTACTCGCAAACCACCATTCGATTGAAGCGGAGAAAATTGAGGCTTATTTAAATTTGATTCATTCTCAGGTGTTTCATTGTATGTGACCCTCACAATCGGGATAGTCCCTTGCGGACACTTCTCATCTAACTCAATCTTTGCATAACGAAAACTAGGCGGCAGCTTCTTCGAATGTCTTTGGGCTAATAGTTCTCTTACTTTATTGCTAGGTCTCATCTGTTCAATAATTTCTATACTTCAGCAAATAAAAATATCACGACATAAGAAATATTATAAAAGAAGCATCCGAGGTGTTAGAGTAGCATCAATTTTTTTTATTCATATCAATTTGTGCTCTTTCTTCTCAATTACACTCTTCCATTATCTAGCATAGATGCAACCAACGAACACCATTTTTTCTTTTAATGTTGACACTTTTATCATGCTTGACTTTTTTTTTTTTAATTAAATTTTGTTGTCTGTATGTTCCTTTATGGCGCATATGTTATGGAGTAATGTTTTCCAACAAGAGAAAAAGAGAATTAGATATGGAATTTCCACAAGTTCAGAGACAAACTACATGGAGCAAGATCCTCTTAATTCTACTTAAATTAGAGAGGGTTCATTTGACAGTCAAGATGTGATTTCCCCGATCTAATAATGTGCAAAGTGCCATACGTTTACAATTCTAAATGATATGGCACTAAATTCACCTTAGATTTGTAATTGAATCATAGAAGAAATTATACCAACTTACAGAGAGAAAACTACAGAAGTCCCAAAATGCTTGCTTGTTAGAAACAAGGTGCATGACTAAGGCATCACTGAAATGAAATCTTAGGGCAAGTTTTTTTTTTTTTTTTTTTAAAATCTAGGGCAAGTTTAGTAAACTAAATGAAGATTAAATTAGGAACATTAATTTATTTATTTTTAGAATAAAGTGTTAACATTAAATTATTGTCAATATGGAAATATTTTCTACAACCAAAGAACACCATTCAATTGCAATTTGTTTTTTGGGAAGAAAGTTTCAACATTAAAATCTTACAATATTTTCTATTCCCAAAAATAAAGAATCAAAAATTAAATTAGCAATATTAATCATGAAAACCAAAAACCAAAACAACACAGTATTTAAATATTTTTTTCTTAATAACATAATCTTCTCCTCTCTATTTCTCTTTCCTGAAACCTCAGTTATATTATCTCTATTTTTTTTTATTGACATTTAATTTTCAAAACAAGTCTATTCAGATCCATCATTTTCTTGTTTCAAATTGCTATATCAAATCATTTACAAGAGATCTTAGCAACCAAGTTCGATCCATAACTTGTATTTCTTGGGTTAGTATGTAAATTTTTGGGTAGGGGAGCAAGTATATATTTTGGGGCTCAATGTTAAAAATCTTGTGTAAATATCACGGTTTTCAGACCTAAACTGTTCAACAAATTGAAAAATGAAGAGGTTCAAAGTTTTTAAGGTCAGACCAAGGTTCAACTGAAATTGAACCGTGATAATATCATAATTAATTTAATAATAATAAAATACAAATAAAAGTATTAAAATGGAAAATATTAACAAAAGTTTACTAAAATTATGTCTGAAAAATATTAAACAACTTTCAAATGAATTTTTATCATTTTTATAAGTTTACTAGAAAATAATAAAGCATAAAAAAAAGTATAAAAAAAAAAGGTGTTTAGTAATATTTCGAATAAAAAAATAGTTTAAAATAAATTCATTTTCAACATAAATTAGTAAATTTTATATTCAGGTGCAAAAAGCATAATTACTTGAACCACTAATAAGATTATAAAATAATAATAGATTGAGATGGGGTAATATGATAAATTGAAAAACTATAATCTAAACTCAAAATAAATAAAATATTGAATCTAAGAATGTTACATCAAAAGAGATTGGCCTGTTGGTCAGTGTTCCAATATGTTGTCATTAGACTTGGGGATCCTAGGTCTTACAACTAAGCAGCTAAAGTTAAAAAATCTTGAGTGTCTACTATAGTGAGCTGCTAGAAATAGTAGTTCACTATAGTTAGATGTTAAAAGAAAAAATAATTTTTTATTGCCCCCACACACATGTAAACCTCATCTTCCTTAAATCACTATATCTCACTCTCACATGTAGACAAGCCACCATAGCTCCTTCCCTCTCTCCCTCCAACCATCTCTCTCTCTTTCTCTTTCTCTCTACCTCTCCATCTCCCTTTTTTACTCTCATGGGTCTGGGTTAATTTCATAGATTATGACATCCCACGAACTTGAACCTTGTCTAAATTGCCCACAAAACCCATCACTTTTTGCCTCCTTGTCTTCATATTCGGATGTACACCAATTCCATTGCCATTACTGATGACTCCATCTCAAACACGCTCCCAGACAACTCGAATCAATCTTCGCCTAGTGTTCACGCAATATTGTGGCGTGCTGAGAAGCACATCAAGTCTAAAGATGAAGCCGGTGAGAAGGTAGCTGGTGAGGATAAGTACTGTTGATTTGCATGGGGAGGCTAGCGAAGGGCGGTTTTGGTTGTGGAACAACTTGGGCGGTGATGAAGGCACGGTGGTGGTGGTGGTGCTAATATAGAATCAAAGTCTAGGAGGAGTAGGAGGGCATGTGGGGTTCATGGGTCGGTGATGGTGGTTTGTGGATTGACGATGGTGGTTCATGGGTCGGTGATGGTAAATCGTGGGTCAGTGATGGTGGGTTGGTGATGGTAGTTTTTGGGGTTCTGATTTGAAGGACGTGGGTAACGGTTGTTTATGGGATATATTATTTTATTGTATTTTTTATATTGTTTTAATATGTTGAATGTTAAAGTAGAAGTTTTGATGTTGAGTGTATTATAAAATGAGTTGTTAAAATAGATGAAGTAAGTTTTTGAGTTACTAAAAGTTATATTTTTTAGCTTTGTTACTGTGAATGCTCCAAAAATATAAAGTAATATTAGGAGGACAAAATCTATAAAGTAAAGTAATATTAGGAGGACAAAGTCTATCGAGAGAGATGAATTTTTTTTTTTTTTTTTTGATAACTAGGGAGAGATGATTTTGAAAAGCTTACTGGAATTATTACAAGCTTTAGCATACCAAACATACCCATAATTCACTATCCCCATTTAGAGTATAAAGTAATATTAGGAGTATAGTTATTAAACCCGAACTAGATGTTAACCCAGTCTATGAGCTGGGTTACCGGATCACTGGTTCAACTAGTGGGTCATCAGTTGAGTCGTAGGGTCAAATAATAAGATTTTAAAAATTAAATATATATAAAATTAAGTTTGAAAAATCATAACTTGAATATGTAAATTAAAAAAGAAAAAAATAGGCTTATGCCCAAATTAAACTAGCCATTATAATTCAAAATCAATGTTTCATAAGCAATAGCATTAGAAATTCTATAAAATTTACAAGGAAAATAAACAAATTTGCTAAAGAAAATCTTGTTACATGTCTAAAAATTATGTATATTAAAGAAATAAAAAGGAAAATCTCAAACTCTAATGTGTATTTCTCTCAATTTCTCACACACTCACACTGTACATGACAAAAAAGAAAAAAAAGAAAAAAAGAAAAAAAAATGCTTAAACTAAAAAGCAAAGAAGAAATAAAGTATAAAAAAAAACCTAAACAAAAGAAGATAGTTGGTGGCATAGAGTTATATGGTCATACTTACATGCTAATTGTTGACCAAGTACATCTGTTCAGACTTTAAAGCATAAAAAATTTATGCACAGTAGCAGCTTGTAGTAGTAGGTTTTAAGAATTGTGAAAATTGAAAAGTGAAAAAAATGCTTTTTTTGGATTTTTTTTTTAGGTTTTCTCTTGTTTAAATTACCATATTATCACACATTTAAATAATAAAAGAGTCAATAAAGTTGATCTATTAATGCAATTTTACACAATTAACAAACCCGACCGGGTTAATAAAACCCAACCGAGTCACACTGGTTACTTAAAACCCACCTGGTTGCATTGGTTTTGACTGGATTATATACTTTTCCAATCCAATTGATCACCCGGCCCGATTGATGTGTCGGGTCACCAGGTCACTAGTTTGACTGGTTGGGCCAGGCCATGTTTAATAACACTGATAAGGAGGACAAGATCTATAGAGAGAGATGAAAAAAGAGATATTAAAAATATAGAGTAATATTAGATGGGAAAAATCTATAGAGAGTGGTGAAAAAAGAGAAACTAAATCTTATCCCAAAAAAAAAAAAAAAAAGGGTAGAAAGAGAGAAACTAGTCTTACAACATGTGTCCTAAGAATGCTTAGAAACACCATTGATTATCATGAAAAACAGCCTCTCATGCCAAACACCATAATAAAATTTAAATTTTAATGAGAAATTAAACAGAAAATACGTAAAAAAATATGAACCTCAAATTTATGATTCTTGAGTGAAGGGTGCTTTAAGCTTGGTTGCTCATAAATATTCACGCAATCATAGATTTCTCCATTTTTGGTCTGCAAAAATATTGTAATTGTTAGATTAAATCTCAAGCTATTACTTTCTCAAAAAAAAAAAAAAAAAAAAAAAAAATCTCAAGCTATTATAAATGCCAGGACTTTGTTTGAAATGAAAATTGCAATTGCTTTTGCACTAAGTTGACATGGAATAATGAAAAATTACTTTACCAAACATACAACCGAAGATACCTCAATACTTTTGATGCGTGGTTCAATCTGTTTTTTGGAAATAAAATCATTGAGATCGTTCTCTTTTACCATGCCTCCATCAAGGGAGGATGCAATACATACTAAGACAAAAAAAACAACAAATTCTTTGAATGCCATGGATCCTCAACACTTGAGTTTGTCTGGTGTCAATATCTATTCTATACTATTTATAAAAGAATTCCTCTCTTTGGAATGGATTTTTATGTGGTTTAGAAATACCTCAAAACTTTAAGTTTAACACGGAAAAAACTTGTGGACAATTCAGGAAAATATATCTCCAACTACTCTTAAAAATGCCTACAAAATAGGACATTCTCCTATTAATCCATGTTTTCAAAACAAACTTATTCAAAAATTTTATTAAAAAAAGGAAAATTATGACACTAGTAAAGAAAAAAAAGAAAAAAAGAAAGCCCACCGCACTCGCAAAGCACGCATGATGAGGCTAGTATATCTATAAGAGATTAGGGACTATAAAAAGTAGGGAAATTCTTGGTACACATCCAAAAATGCACATGGTGTGCACGTACTGATGGGTAAAATCATAGTTAGTGCCAGCAGAGATGAATTTATTTAAGGGAAACCTTATCCTTGTCATTACTTTGTCAATATATTCACTTAATTTCATTTAGAGAAATGTTAACCAATGCCCTTAGAAGATTAGTTTAGGAACTATTTTTAGAAACATTTTATTGGGAGAATGATAAAACAATAAATGTTGTTGACAACTCTTTATATTTTCCAATAAAGTAGTGTCAAAACTTTCCTATTATGGTTTATTAACAACTGTCCTAAGGGCATCTGTTTACATGACCATTTCATTTATATGGAATTTGTTTTGATATTACTACTTTTTATAGCTTTGCTAGGCGCACATATGGAATGCACGTATTTACATGGATGTAATTTTTTGTGCATCCAGCTCATTAAATTACCTTATCACTCGCCTTTATTGGTATAATTGACTTGGTTGATTCTTAATTCCGCTAGCGCTAATTGTGCTTTTACACATCAATACGTGCACGCCATGTGCATTTTCGGATATGCACCAAGAATTTCCATACTTTTTATAGTCTCTAATCTCTTATAAATGGGTTATGTTAACAGATGCTATTGGGGGAACTGTTAATAAACCATAATAAGAAAGTTTTTACACTAATTTCATGGAAAATATAAAAAACTGTTAACAACATTTATTGTTTTATCATTTTCCCAATAAAATGTTTCTAAAAATAGTTCTTAAACTAATGCCCTAAGGGTATTGGCTAACATTTCCCTAAATGAAATTAAGTGAATATATTGACAAAGTAATGTCAAGTATAAGGTTTCCCTCAAATAAACTCATTACATCATAATCCAAAAAGTTTAGGTGTATGTATATTTTAATCACATGACTCACTAAATTATCAAAACAACTTACACGATGATGATGATGATGATTTTTTTTTTTTTTTTTTTATGAGAAGGTACATGATAACTAAATAGGTAAAAAAAAAAATGAACTAAATTTTTTTTTTTTTTTTTTGAGATAGTTTCATCCTATGACATCTACTCCTGATAATCTCTTTATCATTAGACCAATACACTAATCGGTTTTTTGTGTAGGCGAGGATTGAATCCCAGATCTCTTATTCAATCATTAGAAACTTTACCAGTTAAGCTAACTGAAACCCATAGTGAAGTAATTAAATATATACATAGATGGTAATTTTAATCACAATGCAATGGTTTTATAATAATCATAAATACATTGAATAGATACCAAATTTTGTCTTAGAAAATAAGTGAAACATGTTTCAATTTTCAACATATATCATGTCCTAATTTCAATTTCATGAAAAAATGTGTGAGATCTTATTTGAATGTGGACCGTAAATTCTTCAAAATATGCATTGGGCAAAGGATGTTCCAAAATTGGGAGCCACTTTTTTTTTTTTTTTTCGTGATACCTACCGTAATTCTCAAGAGCTTTGAATTTTCTTGAAAAATACTGCAAAATAATGGACCCAATTTGGCTTGTGCCACATGGCGACATGTTTTAGATGCTGAAGGATATGTCTAAGATTAATGAAGACAATAGTATTTGTAAGGATGAATTTAATCAACCATTTTGTTGGCTTATTCTGTGCCAATTTGCTTGTAATTCAGCATTTAGAAACTTGACCTTTCGCATTCCAAACACAAACCAATATAAATACCCTTATACCTAAGTATTGTAGAGAGCTTCCAGAGAGAATTTTGAGAGAGAAATCCTAGAGAAAAACAAGATTGACTCATCCATAATCTTCATCTTTTGATTCTCCAAATTCCTCTACTCTCATCCTTTCCATTGTTTTTTTTTTTTTTTTTGATAAGTAATAAGAATTCATTGATAATAAAATAAGAGACACCCAAGCACACAGGGAGTATACAGGGGTGAACAAGTCAAGAACGAAAATTACAAAAGTCAAGTAAATCCAAAATAGAAAAGGATGGTTTCTCCACACAGAGAACCAGTCAAGTAAGGTTCGGATGAAAAGAAGCTTGAGGTCAGGCATAGCACGCTCAATGTCTTCAAAGCATCGACTATTCCTCTCCTTCCAAATACACCACATCAAACAAAGAGGAATGACCTTCCAAATAACTCCATTGCGGTGGCGACCAAAGCGACCTTGCCAACAAGCAAAGAGCCCAACAACAGACAAAGGCATGACCCAGCACACTCCAAATAAACCAAAAACCATATCCCATAACTCCGAAGCAACCGGGCAATGAAGGAAAAGATGGACAACACTTTCACTATTACACTTGCACATATAACACCAATCCAAAATGCAAACCTTTCTTTTCCTTAGATTGTCAATAGTCAAACATTTCCCCAAGGTTGCGGTCTAGACAAAAAAAGCCACTCTAGAGGGGATCTTCTGCTTCCAAATGCTTTTCCAAGGGAAAAATTGCTCACTATGGCCAACAAGAAGATGGTAGTATGCACTAACCGTGAACCCCTTACTCTTACAAGGCAGCCAATATTGTGGACGTAGCACTTCTCTTATTTTAATATGAAACCATTTGGATAACATATTACCCCAATGGTGACTATAGGATTTTTTTCTAGAGGGGTTAGTAATGGAAAAGCTAGACATAAGTCATGGGGGGCAACTAAAAAATAAAATGATAACTTTTTTTTTCCTGTACATACAACTTCCATACTATATACAATAATCTAAAATAGTATTCTAAATACAATTTAGTATAAAATACAACTATATTGTACAATATTCTAAAATAGTTATTAATAGTTTAAAGATCAGTAATACAACAACCATTGAATGCATAAACAAATATAATTAAATAATTAATCATAAATTTTTGTTAAATTAATAATAACTTGTTATATTTATATGTAATATCAATTAAATAAAAATATATGATAAAGAAAAATTGTGACACACCTAGGAGTAGGACTAGGAGTAAATGTGAATCTAAGAAAGTAGTAACTAATATAAGTTTTTACTTTTGAAGTGTATTGACTTTTTAATCATACTCCTGGTCTTTCTCTTGGAATTTGAGCAAACATTAAAAGACTTCTTGGACTTGGAAATATATAAAGCATTTATCAAACTATTTGATCAAACAAAGAGAAAAACTAAAAAAATATAGAAGAGAAAAAGAGAAATAAGGAGAATGAGGAAAGAATCACATATGTAGATAAAGATCTGTTGGTTGTAACAGTGGTGTAATTTTTTGCTTATGAAGAAGAAAAATGCAGGGAAAAACAGCTTCATCTCGTTGTCAACTATAAAGTAAGCCAGAGTCCTGGATAGAAGATTTATTTATTTATTTATTTATTAATGAAGGAGAAAAATTTTGAAACTTTTTAAAATTTTTTTTATAAATTCATTACACAATACTTTAACAAAAAATTTATAACAAAATCTAGGTGGCAAGTTCTTAAAGGTAAGTAAAAAGTGATGTCAATTGTGGATCTAAATAGAAACTAGTTACTACTACCTTGTCTTCTCCATTGTACACAACTACTCTCACTCCTCCAGACTGGGTAGTAGAAGACCCATCAAATTTCATTACCCATTGTTCTTTGACCTCTTCTGCCATGGCAACTTCCCCTGGAACTTCATCATCCAACGGGAATTCTTCCTCTCCCGGAAATTATGCCAATAGATCCGCTATAGCCTGGCTTTTTACCGCCCTAAGTGTCCCCATTCTCAAGTCGTACTGTGACAATTGTAACAACCACTAGGATATTCTGCCAGAGAGGATTGGTTGCTATAACAAAACTTTGATAGCATGGGACTTGGTCATTAGCCATACTTCATATGTCAAGAAATAATGACGCAACCTTTGCGAAGCATACACAATGGCCAGGCATGCCCTCTCCACCCTTGGATAATGAGTTTCTGCATCTTTTAAGGTGCGACTGATGTAGTACATTGGCTGCTCAACGCCACCTCCATCCTCCTGGGTGATTAATGCACCAATGGCATACGAGTTGGTGGCCAAGTAAAGTAGCAATGGTTTTTTGTGGATAGGGGCCTGCACCGTGGGGAGGTTTATCATTATCTGCTGTAGCCTCTTGAAGGTTATCTGCTGCGTTTCCCCCCACTCAAAACTTTGCCCCTTCTTGAGCAACTTGGTGAAAGCAGAAGTGATTAATGACAACCCAGGGATGAATCTCTGGATATAGGAGACTTTTCCTAAGAAAATCTTTAACTCTTTTACCGTGACCGGAGGTCTCATAGTTGCTATAGCCGTGGCTTTGGCCGGGTCCACATCTATCCCCTTATTGTGAACCAGAAAACCCAAGAATTTCCCAGAGGACACCCCAAATGCGCACTTAAGGGGGTTCATTCTTAACTTCAAGGCTCTGCATCTTTCGAATACCCTTTTTAACACGTAGAAGTGCTCTTCTCTCCTCTTTGATTTAACCACTATGTCATCCATATAGTCCTCTAGTTCCTGGTGCATCATGTCGTGAAATATGGTTGTCATTGCCCGTTGATAAGTTGCTCCTGCATTTTTTAACCCGAAGGGCATCACAGTGTAGTAGAAATTGCCCATAGGTGTTCTGAAAGCAGTTTTCTCTGCATCCTTTGGTGCCATCCTGGTCTGATTGTATCAGCTGAACTCATCCATGAATGAAAACATGGCACTTCCTGCCGTAGAATCTATTAGTAAATCCATGTTTGACAATGGGAATTCGTCCTTTAGATAGGCTTTGTTGAGATTTCTAAAATCTACACAACATCTTATCTGGTCGTTCTTCTTCTTTACTGGTACTATGTTGGATAGCCAGCAAGAATGTTGAATAGGCTTGATGAATCCTACGGCTAGCAATTTCTATACTTCTTTGACTATCTGCCTTTCTATTTCTGTGTGAAATATCCCGATAGGCTGGACCACTAGCTTGACCTCTGGGTCTACATTTAATGTATATGCAACTAGCCTAGGGTCTAATCCTGGCATTTCACTATAGTCCCACACGAAAACATATTTGAACTCTTTCAATAGTAGTATCAGTTCTGACTTCTCCTTGTCTGCCAAACTTGCGCTAATTGAGATAGGCCTTGGTTCTTGTGAACCAAACCCTAGGTCAACTTCTTCCAATTCTTCTTCTGCCATAACCTTTGCATCTTTTTCTGCCACAACTTCCCCATCCTTTTCTTCTTCTTTTCCCAAACTTTCTTGAGCGACACAACATACCAAACTCCCGTGCTGCCATTCTTGGGTAGGGCCCGCTTGCATCTCACTCATGGGCCCCACGTGCCTTTATAACTTATACACAATCCTGCCATCAAGGCCTCGGACCTTGATGTATTGGGATGTGTTATCTAATTCTGCGATAGACGCTTCTTTTCTTTTCTTCTTTCGTGCCAACAACTCTCTTAGATCAGGTTCTAGGTCATTTTGGACGTCTTCCCACTTAGGTAGGAAGGTACTTTGTGGCTTTGAAACTGAGCTTTCCCCAAATGGAGCCCATTAGTCGTAAAACATGGTTTCCACTAAATGAGCTTCTACTTGCTCGAATGGTGAGGGGTTTGCAACTATACGCATCATCCTGCCATTCAATCTCCCTTTCACACACTGGTGATAAGTGGACGGGACTAATCGGTGTTTATGCAACCAGGACCTTCCCAAAAGCACATGATAGAATACTTCTGTTCTGACCACATGGAAACGAGCTAAAGAAGCTATAGGGTCTACTTTCAACCACAGCTGGATGTGGCTTGCGATGTACTCACCCCTTCCGCCAAACCCTATTACTTCTATTGGGCATCCTTGGATCTTTCTTTCTGAAATTCCTGCCACTTGCAAGGTGCTCAACGGAATGAGGTTTACAGAAGCACCTGTATCTACCAAGGCCCTCTTGATGGGGATTTGGTTTATGGAAGCTGCCAAATAGAGAGGCCTCTTGTGATCTGGGTGTCCCACCTCCATATCCTCACTGCTAAAAATGATCTCAGTTGATTCCTGTTAGAGGGCTCTGTCTTCTGGGATTTTTGCTGATAAACACTCTACTCCTGCCCCGAAGGCGATACTCACCAAAGCCTCTGTGGCTATCTTTCTTTCCTTTATTGTGAGTCCTAACTAGTCAAACAAATTTTTGAACTTGGTGCTTTGTTGTAGGGTGGTAATTGCTGCGGCAGGCAAGGCCGAGTTTTCCATCTCGTCCTCCCCCGGGTCTACGCATATTACCATTGCTGCTACACCTTTCCATTTGTGATTCGAGAGTGGGTTTCTTTGGACTTCCTACTAGGTTAACTCCAGTGCCCCTTCTTTAATTCTGCGGTGCACCAATCTGCGGAGCGCCCAATATTCTACTGTGAGATGTTGTACATAGTTGTGCAGACGGCAAAAGTAAGGGTCTCTTCTTTCTTCCTCCGTGGGCTCTCTGGAAACCTGGTTGGGTTTAAAGATTTCATTTACTATCCATTTATCTAGCAGCACATTCAGTTCCTTAGGAGTACACAGTATGAGTGGGGGTGTATCATATTCCCTCCCTTCAGTTTTCCCTCTCCGTTCTCCAGTGGTCACTGCCATAGCATGCGGGGCGTTTCTTTTGTCTAAACTTGGTTTTACGAATTGGGCCGTCTTCCTAGCTTTCTGCAACAGCTGTGCGAACTGGGAAATTTCTAGATTTTTCAGGACTGCTCTGAATTCCCAAATTATGTTAGTCATACACATTTCTACTAAGGTTCTTTCTTCACAATGGTCATAGCAGTCAAGTGTATGTCCCTGAACCTCTTAATGTATTCCATCAAATATTCTCCATTCCTTTGCTTGGTCGCTTGCAGGGTTGCAAGCGTTACTGTTTCCTCTCCGTGGAAGTACTTAGTGCAAAATACATCCACCATGTCATTCCAAGTTGGGATCGATCCTGGTTTTAAGCTGATGTACCAGGTGTATGCCCGGTCACACAATGACTTCGAAAATTCCCAAAGACATAAGTCTTCATCTGCGGCGTAAGGGCCAAGGGTATCAATAAACTTGCTCACGAGCTCAACTACACTTCCCTTCTTGTCATCGTATTATGCAAAGGCCCTTGGCTTATACCTCTCGGGGTATGGTTTGCTGAGTACCTTTAATGGGTAAGGAGGCCTTCGTGCGTAAAACTTCTCCTTAGGTGTTCTGGCTTTCTCTTGTTCCAAGAGAGCCACTACTTCAGCCATAGTAATGAAATGCTGTTCTGCATTCCGTGGGACACCTCCTGCTAGTGCCTTTTCTCTGTCTGCCGCATGCTCTGGGTCATGCTGGCTCCCTTTCTCCCTCATCTTGTCTGCTTTTAGTTGATGGATTTCTTCCATCATTTGTTACTGCGAGTGCTGCAGTGATTACAATACTTCAATAAAAGTACTGACATCATCCGTGGAAATTCTTGGCTGTGGCTGAGGATTAGCCCCCGTTCTGTTAGCACTTTCCATTTGGTTAGGCTGTTGCTGGTGAGACGTTGTTGGCCTGGACTCTGCTTGCGAGGGCACGTCACTCGTATTTCATGTCGTTCTAGACTTTGGTGGCATTGTATGCGAGGGATTTTGTATTTTCACCCCTATCTGTTTCCTAACTCCTCGCCAATTGTAAAGTGGTGGGTTGTGCTAGTGGTGTTGGGCTGCTTCCTGCTACACTAGGCCCAAGTTTCCTGGATAAAGGAGTTGGGACCGGTCCAACTGCAACTCAATTTGGTCCAGCTTGTGCACAAACTATGCCTGGTTTGCCAGAAACGTGCTTGCAGCAAGCAGAGCTGTTTCAGATAAGTTGTGGCAGACAAACATAATAACAAAACAAGAAAGATAAAACATCTGGCTACTTAGTAAGAAATGACCAAATGATCCTCAGGCACAATCACAGTAATAATAATCACTTTTACAAAAAAGAAAAAGAAAAGAATAAAAGGGAGCAAATAGTAATATGTATGGGTTAATCAGAAGATAAAGAAATCAACTTAAATCTAGTCTGCAGAAGCAAAGCCAGAGAAGAAAGAACGTTTCTTCTCAACGCAATTAATCTCTTAGGAAAATCCTACCGTGGAGATTAACTACCTTGAGGGAAATGGACCTGAATGGTTGATGCACAAGGACTCCTTTTGGTTTTTGACAGAGAGCAGGATTTCATGAGGGAGAGAGGGAATCAATCTACCGGTGCATGTCTGTCGTTCTAATTCTCCCTCTATTTTTCTTTCTGGTTGTTTTCTATCTTTCCCTCCCACTCGTTTCTTTTCTATTTCTTGGTATTTCTTTTCGAATTCCTATTTCTTAGTTATGGTTCCTGTTGTTACTCTGTTTTTCGTTCACGGCAAGGTTCGTTCTTTATAATGCCTGCCGTGACCGAATTTTACTGTTTTAGCCCTTAACTTCTTTTGTCTGGTCTAGGTATACTAGCCGACCACCACTGGTTCGTCTGTGAGCCACACCCCATCACCAAACAAAGAAGGGTATTTTGTTTGTTTGTCTGCCGTGGCACCCTTTCTTACTACGATCTGGGTTCTTTCTCTCTCTCTATCCTTCATGGCATGCACCTAGTAGTTCCAACTTAGCTTGCCTTTTTTGGGTAATAAGTCATCACAGCAAGACACTTCCCCGAAAGAACTTGAGCCGAAACCTCAAAAATAGATTTTCCCCTCTCCCCACCACCAAACCATGCCCTCTAAATCTCTGACTCATGACCTCACCATGCCCTATATTGGCTGGGTACAAGCTGGTGGTGCCTAGGTCTTGCGCGTGCCTCCCTTCCATATATGTCCAAAATCTGTCTGCTGGTCATTTGCTTGTCGTAAGCTAGAGGCTTGTCTGCATAGTCTACCATCCATTCCTTTTGACCTTTTATGTGAGTTGCTTTTCGATTTCCCACTCCCTTGAGGAGTTGGGCTTTATTTGATACTGGGTTTTACATTTCTTTCGGTCCATTTCTTGATTACCCTCATTTCCTATGACTCAATCCTGCTGTAATGACTCAATCCTGCTGGGCCTCTCTAGGCTAGCCATTTACTATTTCCCCCAATGGCTTGGTATGACCATTGATTTTCCTATTTATGGGCTCCTGTGTCCCTTTGGGCATCCTTGGCCCATGTGCTTTCTTTGGGATTCTTTGGCCCTTTTACTAACTCCGCATTCTCATGGGCTTTTACTAACTTCATTGGGCTTCTCTGGCCCAATTACCTTATTCTCATCCTTAAGGTTCATGGACCTGCCATTAACTCCTTACTTTCTTTGTTTGCATTACTTTAGGCCTGCGGTTTACTAACTTCATTAGGCTTCCTTGGACCAATTATTTTATTCTCATCCTTAAGGTTCATGGGCCTGCCATTAACTCCTTACTTTCTTTGTTTGCATTACTTTAGGCCTGCGGTGACCCTTTCTCACTTTTCTACATCATATACTACCCATGAGTATGCTATTTTTCTCTTTCCGGGCTTCTTTAAGCCCACTTGCCTCTTCAAGGCTCATCTGTTTATTTCATGAGCCTATGATCCATTATTTCTACCGCTTGGGCCTAATGGTTTTGCCATCTGTTTGCCAATTCTTTGTTGCCCTTGTCGTTGGGCTTTCTTCTTCCTACTTGGATTCTCAGAAATGACCCTCAACACATACAATGTTATCTTTATATTTGCTTGGAAACAATATTTTATAGTTCATATCGGATAAAAGTGTTATATTTGTCGCTAACTTTTAATAAATTTTTTTGACTTTGAATATGCTTGTAATGAGTGCAATTGATTTATATCTATATTATAGTAGGGAGCCTCATAGTATAATGTGACTTATGGAGTGATGTATTATTCAGCTAAAAAAATGATGGGAGATCAATTTGAAAAGTTGAAAAAGAAAATTATAAAAAAACTGGATTTGGATCGTCGACGACACTGTAATACTATATCGCATCAACGATACTGTAATACTATACCGCATCAGCGATACTGTAATACTATATTGCATCAACGACACTGTGATACTATACTGCATGTGCCAGAAACTTGCTATCTACTAATAACAAGTCCTGCTTGATTCATTGATGCCTTTGTGGAAAAGGACCAATTAATTTGGTTAATAGAGAGGAACGACTAACTATATATCCAATTAGAGGAAACCCTTCTCTCATTTCTGCAGAATCTAGTGGCTTGGCATTTAGGTAGTATAAAATAGAAAAACAAGAACCCAAGTGCACATCTCATCACAAAAATAATCATAAATCTTCTTCTTCTTTTTTTTTTTTTTTTTTTTTTGAGGAAACAATAGTCACAAATCTTCACTAGGGACAGCCACAGAATTCATCTAACTAAATAATGTACTCAAATATCTAGTCCATAACCCATTCAATTAATTACATCCTAATCAAACTTAAAGGAATTCCTCAACAAACTTAAACAAATTTAAACATATTATTTAGAACCCAAAACATATTTACAAAAAAACCCTAACAAAATTTCACAAATAAGTTAGGTAAAAAAGATTGAGCCTACCTAGTTTTCAAATGGAGTGCTGTCACTTGTCACTGCCGTTAATGGAGAGGCTGTCGTCCGTTGAGCAAGAGGTAAGGGATGACACAATGGTGGAGCAAATAAGAGAGACAAAGAGAGGAGACACTGAGAGAGACGAGAGACTGAGGGAGATGAGATACTAAGGAAGACAAGAGGTTACAAGAGATAGACCTAAAAGTCAGAGTGAGGGAGGATAGTGAGAGTACGAAACAGCAGTATTGTGAGAGAGAGAGAGAGAGAGAGACGTTCATATGTGACTTGGGAAAATTTTGTGACTTTGTTGGCAAGAACTCAAGTTTAGTAAACTCGATTTCCAGGTGGATAAATTTTATTTACCGAACTAGAACTCGAATTCCACATGGTTTTTTTTATTTTTTTTATTTTTTATTTTTTTATTTTTTTAATTCCACATTAGACCTATATTAGTTAGACCTCAAGTTTGATAAACTCGATTTTGGGTTGGAACTCGAGTTTGATAAACTCAAGTTCCAAAAACAGTCTACTTGGAAAAAGATACTATTAAGCAAATTTTGCCAAGGGAAAAAGGGTCATTCTATATCTACTAGGGCCCACTCAAAATCGAAAAATGAGCTTTGAACACTTGTGGGATCATTGGGTCTATGCTTGATGCTGTGTACGTAAAGGAACTCAAGGACACCAGAACATATCTGCCGTGCAACAAAGTTTTATCTAACATAACACTTTTCCTCCCATGAACATCAATGCAAGGCTACTGTGATCCCTTAGATTCAGCAAGTTGGGAAGGGAGTTTTCCTTTTGAGGAAGCATTTTTTATGGAGCTCAAAAAAGAACAAGAAAATACAAAACAAAAAATCAACCGTAGTTCATCCTTTTTAGAATTAATAGAGCTTTAATGTAATGAGTGCTAACACCTAATAGTTAGGTTTTTGAGCGACCCCAAAATCATTAGATAAACAAGAACACCAATGTGAAAGGGGAAAATGAGATGGACTCCAAACCAATAACTACAAGATTCACACACGCTTACCGTCTATAAGTACGTGTATAAATGATTTATATATAATTTAACCTTTTTGTGTATAGCTTAGTATCATCTTCAAAATACTAATCAATTCCTCTTCCTTCTATCTCATTTTTCTTACTTTCATCAGAATTAATACAGCCTCGTTAGGGATGGCAAACTGTTTTCACTTTTCACCCTGTTTTGCTCTTCAATACTAATCCATTCCTCTCCTTCAATACTCTTACCATAGGGTATGAATTAGGTGGGATTGGGGGGGGGGGGGGGGGGGGGGGGGGGTGGGTGCTAGTGTTGTTTCATATAGAGTTCTAGAACACTGCCACTTGCAAGTCTGTGAATAATTTCTATTAATTAAGTAAATAAAAAAAAAGTGAAAGGAAATATTGATATAAAAAAATAAATAAAACCAACTAAATCGCACAAGGAGTGCGACTAGAAATTGAAAGAACCAAGATTGTGTAATAGAACTTCAAGAGTAATGATTATCACACACCTGCAATTGCACACTCAATACACACTCCCTTTCAAATGGTGTTTTGAAAACAGTAAAAACTATGTAGGCATGAAGCGTATACGAAATGTGCAATAACAAGTATGTGACAAGAATTAGCCAAAGCTCAAATCACAAGCAATGCGAGTGCATTTTACCCTTAATAATATAGCAAGCTCACCCTGTTCTCTTTAATTTACTTCAAAGAGCCGCGGGGAGTGGGGACCAATGTATTCAAAATGAGTTTTCTCCCACAAGATCTACAATGTTGAAAGTAATATAGGACAATATGCCTCGAATGATTACTAGGTTAGCCAATGGCATGTAGCTTGAGTCATAACTAATGTAAAGGGACCAGTAGACTACCGTTTGCCTTAAACATACTGTGAGGGCTATACCTCTGGTTTACGATGCATGTCATTGCTTTTTATCATGATATAATTTTTCAAGAGAAAAAGAAAGAGACGGAGAAAAAGCAAATCTTAAATGCTACATAGTCAAACTAATTAACTTTCACCCTTTTTCATTTTTGTTACAATTGCACAAATCATTATTGAATATTTAATATAAAAGGAAAATAGAGAGAGGGGGAGTTGGGGGGGGGGGGGGGGGGTGTGGTGGGGATCTTGGCACATAAACCTGATTGATAACCAAAAGTTCAGCATAATACTCCATTGACATGACCTAGCATCAACCAGTTCACAGCTTCGAAGTCACAGGTGGAATTGGATTTTTAATCACCCTAATTAGGCCCTCTTGAGTTGCCGATGCAACATGCTGCTCATCAAAACATGTATAAATCGGTTCATGACACAGACATCACTTGGATGGAGAGAAAACAGCAAAAAGAGTAGGAGGTAATTAAAGAAGAATAAAGAAGGTTGTTTCTGCTATTTATGAACATATAATGAAATTTTTACCTCTCTCTTTCTATTGAAAATTTTAGCAGAATCAAAACCACGTGCATTGTAGGCAGCGGGACTGTTTATCTGGGGGAAAAAGCCAAAACAAACTTGGAAGCACAAGCATCCAAACAAAACTAAACATGAGAACTAAACACTTGATGGCACATACCACAAATAATAGGCAGTCATCAGCTCTGAGAGGCCAGTGAAAGTGCATCCTGAGATGGAATTGAAAACAAGCTTATAGTAATGATTGAAAAAAGTGGCAAAGGAATGCTCTTCAATCAACTTTGACCATGAACTTAAATGCACATACAATAGTTGACGACATGTATGTCAGGATATTTAAGTTTGCCAACAGAGATACTTCCAAGACATGGCCAGAAGCATCATTTGATAAATGATAGGAGCAGTGCATCTATTCAGCAATACAAAAGGAGTTGTCCAATTTTTTAAAAAATGCAGTTTGCTACAAGGCAATAGTTACCTGAATTCACTTCGTGCTTCCCATTTAAAATCAAGAACCATGTTAGCAAACTATGATTTGGTCATCTTTTTCAGACATATAACAGCTTAAGCTACATTATAAAAACAGGCCCTATATTTTTAAACTGATATTGAATATAAAAGTACTCGATAATCAATTTTGTCATATTGGCCACACACTTTGGTGATTAATCATCTGGTAATATGACACAGACGCTTACCAGTGGTCCAGACTAACAGCACTTGTCTTCAAATTCTTCCTATGGTGGGGATTCATACTTACTTGAAGAAATATCAGATCAGAAGTATATGCCACTACACATCTGTAAATGACCAAAAAAGCATATTAAAAAATAGGAACAAAAATAAAGCCAAGTAAATTGGACCTTTATCCAGATATCATTAATAATATTCGAATTTATATTTGATTAAGAGTACATTAAACATTGCATAGGGCATTATTTGTGCTGGTAAACTGTCCCAAGAGCTCTTCTATATATGCCAAGTAAACCTTTCTTGGGGCAAGGTCCACCAACAAAAATTTTCATCCTGATCTCTACAAAGGATCAAAATAACAGTGAGGCTGATTTTCAGTCATGTAAATATAACACATAGATGATATGGCATGTTAACTTAATTGGAATATACGAATAATTACAGTATAAGGTTCCCTCAAAAACTACGCAGAACAATACAAAAGGCCACATTGCTCATTCATTATGAGATACTCATTCTGCTCAGCTTTTATTCAAGCAAAGCAGAACCCACCTTGCATGTATATATATATATATATATATATATTTATAAAAAGGTTTTACTTGCCTATGCAAGGCCTGATCATCAGAGAGTTGCCTTTTGCTCAATACCTCAAACTGCAATAAAAATAAAATGTACTCAAAAGATGTGGCTTGTAAACATGGATTTGCATGCAAGCAAAAACCATATTCATATTTCTATAATAAGTGATGTGCATATTTAGCCCATAGGAAAAGATGAATATCCAACACAATAAACCAGGCTAACCTTGGAGGAGATTTAGTCTGATTGGTTGAAGCATTGGGCTCACAAAACTGTATCTCAATGGGCCAAGGGATGAAATTTGTAGTGGCCACCTTGTTCCCATAAGTCCTGAATCAGCCAAACACCAACATTTTAGCTATGTAAGATGAAAAAATTAGAGTAAATAATCTAACCAAACAACAGCTTTCATTCAGTTATTAGGCTCACAATCAAAAGATGATCTTTAGGTACAATAACAATGAAAATCCATCCAATTTCACAGTTACTGCAAAGCACACACTACCCAGGAAAAACAAGCAACACTACTCAGAACAAAACATAAGCAGACAGAACAGAACTACAAAACAATGTCCCATGCTTGTCTCTATCAATTACTAAAACTAGCAGAAAAGTATTGATAGCATTAAA
The DNA here is from genome assembly GCF_932294415.1 of Quercus robur. Lineage (NCBI taxonomy): Eukaryota > Viridiplantae > Streptophyta > Magnoliopsida > Fagales > Fagaceae > Quercus > Quercus robur. The sequence continues at coordinate 60,587,408 of NC_065538.1, read as the reverse complement.
TACAATTCAGTTTAAACAAGTTGACAGGTCGCATATATGGCAGATTTTCTGGTTTCTATCTTCAAGTGAAGCCAAATACAGACATAATTATGGTTCACTTTATTCTTAGGCTCTAACTGGAAGGCTATCCCAGTCTACTTTGCTGGAGGCTCACAAGCTTATATCAAATAGGATCTGATATAGAGAAAGCACTGTGTGTGTGTGTAGGTGTGCTTGCATGCATTTGCTGCCAGTGATTATTTTTCTTTTTTCTACCTCATCTAAATTTCTCGTTTGTTTTTTTAAACTTATTCTTGACTCTTTGGTGTATCTCTTGTGTACTTCCCATGGGTTGTGACCCTTTTCTCTCATAATGAAATTTGTTTACTCATTAAGAAAAATAAACTGAATTTATACTCATGAATGTACGTAGATTTTTTTTACAGCCTGGTAGAGGTGTACACCATCAACCATACCACCTGTATCCTAAGACTCCCATGTAGCATAGATAACTATATAGTGAGCTTGACAATACCAAAAATAGCATCTTATCTTCAAAGCAAGTAAAGGTGGGCATTCATCCTTAGCCTTATATCTTGAAACATCTAAACATCATATGGAATGGTGAATTCCTATATAATCAAAAGATGATCTTTAGGTACAATAACAATGAAAATCCATCCAATTTCACAATTACTGCAAAGCACACATTACCCAGGAAAAACAAGCAACAGTACTCAAAACAAAACATAAGCAGACAGAACAAAGCTATGAAACGATGTCCCATGCTTGTCTCTATCAATTACTAAAACTAGCAGAAAAGTATTGATAGCATTAAATACAATTTAGTTTAAAAAAGTTGACAGGTCGCATATATGGCAGATTTTCTGGTTCCTATTTTCAAGTGAAGCCAAATACAGACATAATTATGGTTCACTTTATTCTTAGGCTCTAACTGGAAGGCTATCCCAGTCTACTTTCCTGGAGGCTCGCAAGCTTATATCAAACAGGATATGATATAGAGAAAGCACTGTGTCTGTGTGTAGGTGTGCTTGCATGCATTTGCTTCCAAGTGATTATTTTTCTCTTTTCTACCTCATCTAAATTTCTCATTTGTTTTTTTAAACTTATTCTTGACTCTTTGGTGTATCTCTTGTGTACTTCCCATGGGTTGTGACCCTTTTCTCTCATAATGAAATTTGTTTACTCATTAAAAAAAATAAACTGAATTTATACTCATGAATGTATGTAGATTTTTTTTATAGCCTGGTAGAGAAGTGTACCATCAACCATACCACCTGTATCCTAAGACTCCCATGTAGCATAGATAACTATATAGTGAGCATGACAATACCAAAGATAGCATCTTATCTTCAAAGCAAGTAAAGGTGGACATTCATCCTTAGCCTTATATCTTTAAACATTTAAACATCATATGGAATGGTGAATTCCTATATAATATATATATATATATATATATATTTTTTTTTTTTTGAATGGTGAATTCCTATATAATATATAACTTACCTTCTTTTAAATCCTAAAGATGGTTTTGGTTGCTTAATGAGGCAGCCTTATACCAAACCTAAAAGCTACTGAACGACAAATAAAGAATTTACTAATTCTCCTATATTTTGAATTTCTTGATTCATAAACAGATTCTTCAAGTCATTCTTCTTAAACATCCAAACAAGATTACTTAATTCCAGTCCATTCCTTTCCCTTGCTTATACATTTCATTCCATTTCCTTATGAACTCCCAAATGAAGATTGAAAGATGGGATCATAATATAAAGCTCTCCAACAAATTTCTGAAATTCCAATTTAACAAGAACTATAGTCTAGGACTTTATAAATTGTCCGAGAAACATATAGGTTTGCCTAATAGGATTTTCCTTGTCAAATTGCTAAACTAACTTCCATTTGGGACGGGGGGTGGGGGGAGGAATGGAATGGAACAATTGAAAGGGATTTTTAAGAATATTCCAACCATTTTCCTAATTGGGAGTTTATTAGGAAGGAAAGGAATGATTAGGAAAGAATGCTTAATCCATCTCATTCCCTTCTAAACATTCCTTCTCGAAGTGGGAGGAACACTCAATCCTTTAATGAAATGGTGGTAAATTAACAATTTTATCCCTATTTTGAGACAAAAAATAAATAAAAAGGAGTCAGGTATAATAATAAAACTATATATTTATTTTATTTCTATTCCTTCTTTTAAAACTTCCAAATACACTCTGTTCTTTTAAAAAACCCCCAAACTTAGTGTTTACTGTGATCATTATACAGTACATAAAAACACACCAGCAAGAAAACAAATAAACAAAACAATAATCGAGAACCAATAAATTATAGAATAATATGCAATATACGAGGACAGATGAATCATTTAATCTACCTAGTGGAGAAACGGAATGTCCATATGCAAGGGCAGATTGCAATAACCTGTGAATTGCGTAGTACAAATCTTACCTTGGAAGATGTGGATCCGTGAGACGTATCTCATGTAGCTCTTCCATCGATGGAAGCTGCAAGTTGGAGTTTAATAATTAAAAACAGCAAGAAATGGGAAAATGTTTAGTAAAAAAATGGAAAGCACATATTAGTTACCATCTCTGGAGCAGGTACAGAAGCCATTGTTACTTCCTGGTGTTCAAACCCTTCTTCTTTCTGTAAAATCAACTTAATCGAATGTTATATTTGCAACACTAAAATAATTATAAATATTCACACCTTCAAAACCACATAAAAAATCATGGCATCAGGATCAAAGTAACCACTGGCCAAACTCAACTCAGGAAAATTTCAATAACATGCAATTAACTCATACCTGAAATGGAGCTAGTAATGTGAATACAATGTTTCCCTTCTGTATCGCATCTACTCTTCGGGTAGCAAAGTGTTTCCCATCACGTACTCGTTGAACTTGATACATGCGTACCATTAACAACTTTCTCACTAATTTTAATCCATGAAAGGGATAATGGATTATGGTACCAGAAATTTATAGCATTGCGCAAGAATTTAAGTTATAGTTCCATAATCATGAAGATATAATAATAGTTCCTGTAGCAGAATTCAACATTGCATGAACCCCACAACATATTGAATCAACAATTTGACATGAAAAAGTCAAGCACAAAACTATTTCAAAGCCATAATTTGTTCGAACTTTTACTTCTTTATGCAGTCACTAAAATGGTAGTAAAAATGAAGAATATTTTGGGTTTTTTACACAGACAACAACAGGGTCAGAGACAAGAAAGCTTAAACATAAAAAGAAATATTGAAACAGGGTCTAGACTAAGACTTGTTACAGAGCCTACTTGGGACCTCCAATCACTTTTTTAGTCTGTCAAAATAAACACGGGAAAATCAGCCGAAGCCGTTTACGAAATCACCCCTTCATCAAACCCATCTATTAAGGCAATCAGGGATCTGTTTGGCACAAAATATTGGGCTTAAGGAACAAGGGCTATGATAAGCATTAAAGCACTCTAGTCTCCACTCTCCAGGCTCATAACCTCTTAGGCTTGACATACACGGGCCAACTAGTGCATTTGTATTTCCCACTGAAGAGCTTTGGGCCTCCGAAGGCCTTGGGCCCACCCCCATATCAGCTGGAGGTGTTTGATTAATCCCCCGTGCATCCCATTTGGAACTAATACCTCCACCTTTGATACAATCCCATGATACAGAGCTCAATTTTGTTAAAATCGAATTTCAAAAATAAGGATACAAATTTAAATAGTTTCAAAACAGGAATATATTGCTATTATTTTTGCAAAATAAGGACAAAAGCTCAATATCCCCTGTGGTAAGGGTATGTTGCATGGGAAGAATTTTCATCAGCTGCCTTTCTTGAGGAATTGTTTCATGAAAATGGAGACAAACCAGAATAACATCCTATCTAGATTATTGGTTGAGTGGAAAAGGGAAATATGAAGTCGGTTTTATCCCTCCATTCAACTGTGTAATACGTAAATTCCCATGAAAATTTGTCAACTTTTGTATAATTTGTGATTAAATGTAATTGAAGAACAAGGGCTAAGATAAGCATTAAAGCACTCTCCACTCTCCACTCTCCAAGCTCATAACCTCTTAGGCTTGACATACACGGGCCAACTACTATATTTGTATTTCCCACTGAAGAGCTTTGGGCCTCCGAAGGCCTTAGGCCGAACCCCGTATCAGCTGGAGGTGTTTGATTAATCCCCCATGCATCCCATTTGGAACTAATACCTCCACCTTTGACACGATCCCATGATACAAAACTCAATTTTGTTAAAATCTAGTTTCAATAACAGGGACACGAACTTAAATAATTTCAAAACAGAAATATATTGCTATTATTTTTACTAAATAATGGCAAAAGCCCAATATCTCTCTGAACAAGGGTCTATTGCATGGGAAGAATTTTCATCCACTGCCTCTCTTGAGGAATTATTTCACGAAAATGGAGACAAACCAAAATAACATCCTATCTAGATTATTGGTTAAGTGGAAAAGGGAAATATGAAGTTGGTTCTATCCCTTCATTCATCTGTGTATAATGTAAATTCCCATGAAAAATTGACAACTTTTGTATAATTTGTGATTGAATGTAATTGTTTAGATATTTTCTTGGATAAATCGTTCTCTTGATAGATGAAAAATTGTTAATACCCATGCAAGAACTTAAGAGCAAAGTTAATAGATTTCAAGAGAAGTTGGCAAATGCGATGACTACTTTAATATATAGAGAGGATAAAGATTGTGGTGATGTTCTAATGGTTAGTAAAATACATATTAAATAAATAAAAAATTGCGAGTTTTGGATTTGAATTATTCCTTTCATGTGTGTTGGAATAAAGACTGATTTGACACTATACAGTAATTTTTTTTATCAGATTTGATGAGATTCCACTTGCTCTTTTCATATATATTCATGTGAAGGTTTTATTATGTTGGCTAATAATTTGGAATGTAAAGTTTTGGGGAATAAATGTAGTAAAAGTTAAGATGTTTGATGCGATTCCGAAGACTTTGGCTAATGTGAAACATGTACCTGAACTTAGAAAAATCCTATTTCTTTTAGAGCATCCACAACAGATGTTGCAAAAAAATATTATTTTGACACACTAAAAACCTACTTTATTATTTTACCAGATCATTTTACAGTATCTCATTTATCAGATGTTTTATTCTTCAATTCTATACATTAAAATAATATTTACAACACATTAAAATAATATATTAAATTCCTCCCCCATCATCATCATCATCATCAACCACAACAACAACTACAACAACAACCAGAAAAATTGTTGCGGCCACAATCACCAAAAAAAAAAAACCCACAATCGCCGCCGAATCTACCACCAAATCACAACCACCAAAACAAAAAAACAAAGACAAAAACAGATTAGAACAAAGATCGGCACCACCACCGATTCGCCCATCACCAGCTGACCCACCCACCACCACTGATCCGCCCATCACCATCTCAACACACCCATCACCATAACCCACAACCTAAACCCACCCACCACCAATCTACCCATCCAAACCCACTCATTGCCCAACCTACCCATCAAACCACAGCCAAAAAATGTGAACGAAAAAAAAAAACGAGAACTCGAAGCGGAATAGAGAAGGTAGATGGTCAGCGGCATCGAGTGGTGGCCATTGGTGATTGGCGTGCTATGGAAGACGAATAGAGAAGACAGAGATGAGAAGATGGAGAGAGAGAGATATCTATGATGAGGAGAGAGAAAATGGGAATAAAATAATAATATATATTATGCAATTGTTGTCTGTATCGTCTCAAATTTGAGACGGTACTGTAGCATATTGCAAACTTTTGAAACATTTAACACATCTGATAATGCATTGTTTTTAGTGTTTGGTGTGCCAAATATTTGGCATTTAACACATATACCACAGCTGCTATGGATGCTCTTAGGTTGATTCCATTATTTGGGTTATGGATATTTTGCATGAGCGGATTCATGAAAACTAGTAAAAGAGTTTTAGTGCTCATCTAGTATATCTTATTTTGCAATTTTTTTTTTAAATAGACTATTTGAAAAAATTTACCTAAAATAAAAGTAGAGTTTCAAAAGGCTATATTTTGATAAAGTTCAATTTTAAAGCACACTCTCAAACGAGCACTTAACAGTAAAAAGGAGAAGAAAAAAAAAGTGACAAAATATGGCTATAGACTTCGTCATAGACTAAGGCTAGAAGGAGATTTTACTAAAATAAGTATTAAAATGAAACAAATAGATATACTCTATACTAGTATATGACAAATGACATGTGTTCATTTACTAAATCACACTTAGATAATTGTATACAATGAATTTAATCAAATAAACATGTGCTCCCAATGTCTTAAAGTTTTGGACCCAATATCTTAATCAACTTTTCTTACTTGCATCAACTTGGGGACTATATGTATGTCCCATTCGTATTCTAAAGTCTCGTATCATTTCATTATCTTAAACTTAGAAATAAAATGAGCTATATCAATCTTTCAAAATTCATGTTTTCCCTTATGCTTAAAGCCCAATTACATCATTCACATATCTCGCACTCTCTCTGTCACGTCCCAAACCCAAAAGGGTCCAAAGCCTGAGAAATACATCCCAAAGGTACCTGTAGATTTTTCCTTTTTAGCAAATCAAACTATAGGAGATCTTTATTTTCCTTTCTTTTCCACAGGATAAGAATATATAACTATACTAAAATCTCCACATTACAAGTTAGGGCTCTATAACACATTTATGAACAATAACTAAAAATCATGTGCCTTCACATAATATATGAATATATTACAAAACTCTGATTAAATTACACAAAGTCACAATCTTATCAAGAATAAGAACCTTAACATCGTGTCTAGGCCTACCACGCCAAAGGCTTACAAACCTCAAGCGACCCACCTCCAATAGAATTAATTAAGGTCTCATTGAATATAACAAGATCGAGTCACCAACCATTTACAGCAAAAGTCTCCAAATTTAACATTGCACTCTAATCATCACCAAAGAAGTAAGCTCCATGCTCAAGATATAGCTAATAAAAAAAAAAAAAAAACTGTTAGAGAGTGGGATGAGCTAACGCCCAATAATTAGCATAATTAATGGGTTGGGGGAAATGCAAGTTTCATCTTCAACAATAATAATATGACAAGAATAATTAAATGATGAAACACAAAACTTCTCAAAGTAAATACCTTGAAACTATATACTATAATCTATGAGCACCAACAATATAATTTCCAAAGCCATAATATTTAACATAAGATAAATTATCACAAATATACCACATTACCACATAGCCCAGTCAAGGGATCCACCCATACACAACAAGCATGATATTGTCCTCTTTGGTATGCAGACTCTTAGCCCTATGGACAGCAGCCTCACCCATACTCTCAAGGTTTTTCTCTTCCCCCCATGGGCAGCAGAGAGAGCGCATCAAATAAAACCTCTCTTGTATATGGTCTCTTGGTTCCATATGCATCAACCTCACCCACACACAATCAAGGAACCTCTTCCCCCCATGGGCAACAGGGAAGAACGCGTCATCCAAAGTAAAAGGGCACTAACTTGGATTTGATTCCATTGTCACAAAGACTACGGAAACCAAATTGGGTGATCACCGAGAAATCACGCATGGCATGGTGTTAAAACCACATAAAACTTAAAGGTTACATAAACTTTGAAACACATAGTTTATATCTAGGTATTTTCGAAAAAAACCCTTAAATAATCTAACTTCTACAAAATTTGTAAGGTTTTCAACTTTATTCTTGTCAAAAGATTTTCTATCAATTTTCCATATAACAAGACAAGATAAGCATCTTTAAATTTTCTAATATACCATAAAATCCATAATTTCCTTATCAAAGATTAAATAAAAGATGCTCCTTTTTCCATATTAACAATTCGTGCATTTCCCCAAATGCAATACTAAATATGATGCATTTTCATATATATATATATATATATATTAAGGTTACAACACAATAGTTTTTAGGAAAATATAGTTTTCATAGGTAATTTCCAAAAGTGTGTCTAACCCAAAAATAACATTTATACAACATGATTATTTTTCAAAATCTCATTAAAAAGCTACTTACCTCACAACCGCAAAAGCCTAATTCTCCAAGCTCCAAGAAGATTAGCTAGAACCTAAACAATATCAAGTAAACCTATCACAATAAGCATAGAGCTTGAAATTGTATCTAGTTACAATTTATGAATTTCCAAATAAGCACTTAATTAGGCAAGCCTAGTATATAACCTCATCAATAATATATTCTACTTCCAAACTTTCTCTACAAATTAATTCACAAGACATAGACTCCAATTTATAAAGTTAACCCATTTAATATCATCTCCAATATTATAACTAGCTTCCATAAAATTTACACTATATCATTAAGAGACCCATGAAAGCAAAATCAAAATATCCTCCAAGACAAGAAATTTAGAACTTCAACTAACTCCAAATAAACCCAATAACAATGAGAAAATTAGATTTACCAACCATCACATGTTATAACTCAAAACCCCTAAATTTGCACCACTTAAATAACCACCATTATAAAAACTATAAACCCATACATCAAATAATTCCACCAATACAAAACCCATACATATAAACATATAAATATCACTTCTAATGCTCATAAATCACATGGATATCATTATCAAAGCTTAGACTAAAGAAAATCAAGCAAAAGCATATAAACCCACCAAAATATTAGAAATGTTTAACTCAAATAAAAGATGTGAAGAGGCTTGTGATCTTGCCGGAAAAATGGTGTGGAAAAGGTGGTGGTGGTATGGAAGTACCGGTGGAAAGGATGAGAGTGAAGAGGAGTGTTAGACGAAAAATGAAAAATAAGAAAAAGAAAGAAAGGATAAGTGAGGAGAAGTAAGGAGCTTGGCTGGTCAAAGAGATAAAGAGATGAGTGAAAATGAGTGGTGGGGAATGATGTGGTAGGTGGGGCACGTGTGGTCCCAAAAATATCCAACCAAAACCCTTTTTTTTTTTTTTTTTTGTTTGACAGGGACGTCAAACTCTCCTTCCCTCATTTAGATCCAAGCCCAATTTCATTTCTTTCTTCCCTTTTCTTTACTTTTCTTTACTCTTTTTATTTCTTTAGGCTTAGAATCCAATTACAAGTCACTCATCTCGCCCTCTCCTTCTCATTTGGGCTTAAGCATAGGTTATACATGAATTTTGCACGGTTAGTTCACATCTTGTGCTCTATTAGACCTTAAGAGAAAGGTCTCATCAAACAATTTAAACACAAAGATCAATGCCCTATTTATAATGCAAGCCAAACATATTTTGGAAAATTTCTTTTTTCATGAAAAACTTATTTCAACTTGTATTTAAAATGGGCCATGACATTTAGAAGTCCACATCTTTTCTTTTCTTTTCTTTTTCTTTTTCTTTTTGGATTTTTATTTATTTATTTATTTCTTTTGGAAAAAGGGTGACCAAATTTTATCTCAACATATCAAAGCGTTTTATTTGTGCCATTACAAAGCTCATCTTGAATGTTCACTCTCCTCCCTCATGAGGGCTTGCCCCTAGTTTCAAAAGTTTGATCCATTTTTATCTTTCATTCTCAAATGGGCCTTGCCCCTAATTCAAAGAGTTTGGTCAATTGGTTCGAAAAGATTTCCTCTTTTAATCCTCATTGGACGCTTAGTAATCTACCCATATCTTTGGGTTTTAGGGTTTCAAAACTTTCCCAAAGTATGGATGGGTTCAACTTTTTTCAATAAAGCCTATAACATACTCATGATCTTGGGCTCTCTTACTTTTGAAAAAGATTTTTGAATTTCGATCCAAAACCTAGGGTATGTTATGACTTTTATGACCCAATGCCTTTCTCCAAAGTTTATGGTATACTTATGATCTTGGGCTCTCTTGATTTGAAATTTTTTTTGAATGGGCCCAAAACTTAGGGCATATTATGGCTTTGTGGATCATCTCATATCCTCTTTTTGAAATTTTTTTTCATAAATTTTTTTTTTCATTTTTTTTTGAAAACTTTTTTTTTTTTTTGAAAATTCCTTAAAAAAATCATTTACAAAAGCTTTTAAAAAAAATAAAAAATCTTCTCCTTGAAAAACTTTTCTTTGCAAAACATTTCTTTTCTTATACTCTTGTTATAATAGTTCTATTGCAAAAAATTTATGTTGCAATAAATTATTGCAGCGATTTATTTTGTTACAATAACCTAATTTAAAAATTATTAAAATGTTGTTGAAGAGCTTAACGCAAATCCCAAGAATAACAAACTAAACCCCAACAGCGAAGGCCATCTTCTTCCCAACTTTGTGTAGATGAAGAACGATGGTACGGCTACAATAGCAGCTAAGCTGAAGATAGATGAGAGATAACCTTCTATTAAACTGCTATAATATGCACAGTAGTTATCCACCCTTATCTTCATTATTGTGTAGTGGAGTTCACGGAAAAGCAACTTAAAGAACACGAGCATACTCACAATATATATATATATATATATATATTTATGAGATAGGTTCAAGTTACACCTGGTGTAACTCTTGTAAAGTTACACATTTTTTACACCGTAGATCCATAAGAGATCTAATGGCTAAAAAAATATCATTAAATGCTATTAGTTTCCACCTCATTCATAATTAATACTAGCATTTTCTCTCTCTCCTTATATTAATTTGAACCAATTTCAAACGTGGGGTAAAAAATGGGGAAGCGTCACTATTTTCTTTAAAGTGTCTTCTTCTTCTTCAAAGTAATAATTGCTGGATCAAGAAAAATCTCTCCCTCTCTTGCAGGCACAAAGAGTGACATCCACGCAATATATATGCACATACAAGTGGGATCATAACCAAACACAAAATAAAATATGCTAAGGACCACCAAGCTTCATATCCTTATATTGGATCTAGAGGATTTGATATAGATTTGATAACTAGAGGCATATATAATTTCCATGAAAAATCTAAACGTAACCAAAGCAGAAAACAAAAACAAAATAAAAAAAAAAAAAAAAAATGCCAATGAACTTTGGTCCAGTTGACAACATCCATTTTTTTGTATAGTTTTTTTTTTTTTTTTTTTTTTTTTTTTTTTTTAAAGAATAGAGATGCAAGTTGTTAAAAATGGCAGTATGCCCTTTAATCAAGTGAAAAACAATAAATAAGGAGAGAAAAAAAATGCTAGTATTAATTATGAATGAGGTGGAAACCAATAGCATTTGATGATTTTTTTTTAGCTGTTAGATTTCTTATGAATCTACGGTGTAAAAAAGGTGTAACTTTACAAGAGTTACACCAGGTGTAACTTGAACCCATCTATATATATATATATATATATATATATATATTGTTGTAATAGTTCTATTGCAAAAAAATTTAGGTTGCAATAAATTACTGTAACAATTTATTTTATTTCAATAACCTAATTTAAAAATTATTAAAATGTTGTTGAAGAGCTTAAGGCAGATCTAGGAATAACGAACTAAACCCCAACAGCAAAGGCCATCATCTTCCTAATTTTGTCCAGATGAAGAACGATGGTACGGCTAAAACAGTAGCTGAGCTGAAGATAGATGAGAGGTAACCTTCTATTAAACTGCTATAATATGTACAGTAGTTATCCACCCTCTTCTTCATCATTGTGTAGTGAAGTTCACAGAAGAACAACTTAAAGAAACCGAGCATACTCACAAAAGCTAGCATCAATCATGGACTCCAAGGCCTTCTTGCATGTAATGGTCTTTGCCTCCTCACTGTCAATCACCGAAGGCCCTCTTGCTGATAAAGCCATCATCACCTTACCCTTCTCATTGTGGATCATAGCACCCAGACCTGAGCAGTTTAAGCTTGGAAAAGTAGCAGCATCAAAGTTCAATTTAAACATTGATCTTGGAGGAGGTTGCCACACCTGGGAACCCGTATTTATCACTGGTGTTTGCAACAGGTCCTGGGCTTGCCAAAACTCATCTAGATAATCAACAGCCCTTCTGTTCAGCCACATCGAATCCTTTAGCTTCCCTTCGTGATTCAAAACATTCCTTTGGTTCCAAATTAGCCAAGCTTGAACCAAAAATAATTCAAACTTAGTCGTGGGCAATCTGCTCAATAATTCTTGAAATAATTGCACTACATCATGCTGTTCAAGAATATATTTCTGCAATTTGACTGAACTATCCGCCCAGATGTCTTGTGCCACCCCACATTCCCATAACACATGTATCCCTGATTTGGCACACCTAGTAGACAACAAGCACTTATCATCCTCAATAATCTTCCTCCTCGCAAGATTGTCACGGGTGGGTAATATGAAGCATCCAAAAATTTTACCACAGCTAACCTCCAATCGAACCAGAAGGGCTTTTAGCTCTGTTCTCAAGTTGCATGACCCATTTTGCCACATAATATCACGTTTTAATTGAGTATACTTTCTTCCTATGATGTAACCATACAATGGTATCTGAGCATTGTCTGTGGCTAAGAGATATACGTAAAATAGCTTCAGTATCTTCCTTATGAAACACAGAGTTAATGTAGTCACACCTCCACCATTTCAAGTCTAGATCAATAAGATCAGCTACATGCCACTCCCATTCCTCCTCACTTGGTGGAAAAATCACTCCATTCGTTGGATAATTAGGAATCCATTTATCTGTGAGAACTTTAATGGCTGATCCATCACCATCCCGCCAACAATATCCATCAGTTAAGATTGGTTTGGCTACCATAATACTTTTCCACACGTATGAGTTATTTGATGAGTTTGAGGTATCCAAAAATTCAGTCCATGGGAAGTACCGAGCTTTGAAACACTAGTACATTAGAGACTCTTTATTTTGTATAAGTCTTCATCCTTGCTTCGCCAACATAGCTAGATTAAAAGTTCTTAAGTCACGAAATCCCATTCCTCCCCCCTTTTTAAGCTCAATCCTTCAACTTCTCCAATAAATCTTACATTCATCCCTAACCTAAACCCACCAAAATCTTGCACATAAGGCATCAAGTTCCTCACATAGCTTTATAGGTAATTGAGACACACCCATTGTATAGGTCGATATTGACTGAGACACAACTTTAATTAACACTTCCTTCCCAACTCTAGACAGCATCATACCCTTCCATCCCTAAAGTTTCTTCCACACCCAATCTTTAAGATAAGAAAATGAATGGTATTTTGCCCTTCCAATCACAGTTGGCAGCCCCAAATATGTTTCAAAGAAATCTACCTCCTTCACTTCAGCTTGTCTTTGATCCAACTCTTATTCTTAGCTGATGTTTTGCCACTAAAAAACACCAAGGATTTTTTCCAAGTTAATACTTTGACCCAAGGCAAGAGCATATACTTTCAAAATTTTGGTCACCTCTTCAACATTATGCTGGTTGGCTTGGCAGAAAAGCAGTGAGACATCTGTAAAAATTAAGTTAGAGATATTTGGTGCTCTTCTATAGATGGAAACCCCATGAATGTGCCCATCTATTTCCGCCATAACTAATAATGAAGTGCAGCCCTCTGTACATAACATAAATAGATAGGGTGAGAGGGGATCTCCTTGATGAATTCACCTAGATGGAGTAATATGACCATAGGGTTTACCATTAATGAAAATAGCAAAAGAGGATGTAGTAACACATCCCATCACCCTATTCACCCAAATCTCCGGAAAACCTAACATAGTCATAATACCATGCAAGAAATCCCATTCAACTCGATCATAGGCCTTATTGATGTTTAACTTAAGTGCCAGTGCCCCCTTCTTTCCCTTATTAAGGCAATGCATAGAATGTAGGGTCTCATAAGCCATCATAAAGTTATTCGTAATCAGAAAACCCGAAACAAAAGCACTCTGAGTAGAAGAGATTAAAAATAAAAAATTTTAAAACTATGGATAAAATGTAAAAATCAAAAGTTTTTTTCCCCCTTTTTTGTGTGTATGCCAAATGGACACTTTATAGAGAGCCCATATGCAAGTTGAACAAGATTTGAATAACATGTGCCCACCTAACCTAACAGTCCAACCCAAATCCCTCAATGACCTTCATTAGAAAAGTGAGCTAACGTCACCCTAGAACTAAGATCTGAATAATATTCATCCACCTAACCTAATGGGTCCAACCCAAATCCCTCAATGACCTTCACCAGAAAATCTAGTTAAAGTTATTTCAAATAGAAATGTAGAGGATCCAAGTCTATGTATATCTTGAAGAAGAAAAAAAATCTCCATGAGAGAGCATGTGTACACGTCACTTGCCCATATGGATTTTGTATACATTTGTTATCTCATAATTTCTAATGGCTTATTTGCTAAATATAAATATGAAACAAATATATAATTTTTATGTTAAATGTGTGACAAAAAGAGAAAACTTTAGGTTATTTTCATAGTGGTTCTCTTATATTGCCAAATTGCTATTTTTAGCACCACAAACAACAAAAACCAAGCTACATCAATGGTGCTATTGTTAAAAAAATTTAACAAACTTGTTACAGTAAACTACCATCTTTGGCAATCAATTGTCGCAACAAAGTGATAAAATAAAATAAATAAATAAATAAATAAATAACATTTTTTTATTCGTCTCCTCTCATTAAAAATCTCTCTCTCTCTCTCTCTCCTATATTTTTTCCTTCTATGTTTTTTTCTCTGCAGCGCCTCCATTTTCTCCCTCTTAACTAAACCAAAGCCTTTCTTCTCTTAACTCTTGCCTTTAAGTTTGTTGAGATTGTTTGTTTGGGTTCGTGGTGGTCGGTCGTTGTTAGGGTGGGTCGGTGTAGGTCATTGCTGGAGTGGGTTTGTTGGTCCATGGTGGTGGTGGTGGGAGGTCATTGTTGGGGTGGGTTCGTTGGTTTGTGTTGGTGGTGGGGGGTTCAGATTAGGTTGTGGCTGCAATTGGGTTGTTAGTTATGGTTGTGGATTTGGATGGTGGTGGTTGGGATTAGTGGTTATTGGTGGTGTGGCTATGTTGGTGGTGATGGTAGTGGATTTTGGCTATGGTGGTGGGTTCTGTTGATTTTGGCTATAGGTTTTGTGGGTTTGATTGTGGCAATGAGCTGATAGTGATGGGTTGTGGTTTTTTTTTTTTTTTTTTAGTCATGGGTTGTGGTTGCCATAGTAGTGGTTGTGGCAAGTAGTGGTGGTCATGACTAGTTGCCAAAGTTTTTGTGGTTGTGGACACAAGGGAGGAGTCAAAATCTAGTTTTTGCAATGGTCTAGGAATCATATATATAGCGTCTCTTTGAGGAAGGACCATTGATCTTACTATCAGAGTATGGGTTCGGAGTATAGGTACGCTTTTGGGAAGGTGTTTGACACCCAAAATCACCCAACCCTAAGGTTGGCCTCCCATCATTGTGTCTTATGTCTTAACCCTATTGAAAACTAACTTAACACTTATATTCTAAATTCACACACACTAATCATGTATCTAACATACAACATGACACTTTTATCCCTAAACAAGCATACTTATTTATCCACAAAGCAAAAGAGAGCGAAACACACAAAAGAAACCCTAGCATTCATCTAGCATGTGAAAACCCTATCATACATCTAAAGCAGCAACTTGATCATGGCAGCAAGGCATTAATATATTACAAATGCATGAACATTTTTAATGCATGAATTACCTTTTACTTAACTTGTAGTAACACAACACCTATGACATTGATGCATGGACATGTGAATAAATGGCATGACATTAAAGTAAGAAACAAACATATAAACCCTAATTTAAACATGTTAAAGACAAAAAGCATATAAGACAGAGGCACAAATACATATAAACATATGAAAAGGACTTTAAAAAGAGACAAAGCATGTGAAACAAACGAGCCAAACAACAAGAAATCTGGATTAGGGTTTCTAGGTAAGTACTTGTGTGCATAGCTAGAGACTTACGTACGCAAGATTAAACTTGCATACGCAGCATGCGTGCATGGGTCTTGTTCAAAACCCTAACCTAGAAATGAACAAGGCAGAAAAGCAGAGCATGAACTAAAATCCTAATTCTAATAAACAAACATGCATTTCAAACATACAAAACTTAAACCTAACCTAGAAAAGTATGTTAAAACATATTCGAACAACAAACAAAACAAACAGGAGGATTTAAAGGCAAATAATAAAAGAAAGGAAAAGGAGAAGTTTAAAAGAATACCTCACACAAAAAGCTTTCCAAGCTTGATTTTGACAGTTCCTCTTAGTCAAGTCTATTCACAAACCAATAAAAAAGTGATTAGTAATGTTAAACTAAAAAGATTGGGGCCAGAAAAGGTCCTAACCAAAGAAAGTTGACTTGAGAGTGTTTTGTGAAAAACTCCATTTTGATTCACTATTTTCTAGTGAAATTTAGGTTTTTCTCATGGGATTTCTATATGTTTTTGAAAATGTACCATGTAAAGATTTATATAGTGGAAAAATGGGGTTTGGAGCAGCTTCCAAATGATGTGGGATTTATTCCAAACCTCAACCATTATTACAGAAAACTTGTCTTTTTCATATTTCTGAAATCCTAACTGCGTACGCAAGAATGTGCTTACGAGCTTTGACCCACATACGCAAGGCTAAGAGCCACTTTGGTTATTTTATTTCCAAAAATAGATTTTTGCTCATTTAAAATATTATATTTTCCATTTTTACACTCCTTAAGTCAATTTGATATTTGATTAGGCTCTAAACTAGCCTTGGGCCTTAAAGTTTAAGCATCATTGGGAAACAAGGGTCCGAGTAGTGAGTACAAAATGTGGTGTCTATAGTGGTGGATGTTTTTTATTTTTATTTTCATGAGTTCTTTATACCATTTTAATTGAAATGGTAAAAAAAAAAAAAAAAAAAAAATCGTTGATGTTGGTTGTGTTATAAAGCGATGCGTTAAAATAGATAAAGTAAATTTTTGAGATGCTAAAAGTTAAATACTTAAGCTCCACCATTGTGAATGTTCTAACATCTCTCTCCATTTCAAATAGAAATGGAGATGATCCAAATATATGTATATCTTGAAAAAAAAAAGGCTCCATGAAAGAGCATGTGTACACATCACTTGCCCATGAATTTTGTGTACATTTGATATCTCGTAATTTCTGATGGCTTATTTGATAAATATAAATATGAAACACACACACACACATATATATATATATATATATATATAATGTTAAAATACGTGATAAAAGAGAAAACTTTAGCTTTTTTTTTTTTTTTTTTTAATAAGTTTTTTTATTTTAACATTTAAGAGGGAGGGGGAGAGGGGGGGGGAGAGGGGGGGGGGGGGGGGGGGGAGGGCGGCGAGGGAAAAAAAAAAAAAAAAGAAGCAAAGACAGAATTATAGTTAACTAGATTGGATTGGCTAGTTCAACAGGAAACTAGTTACCAATCCGATCCTGTAAAAACCCCTAAAATCGGTAAACAAAAACAGTTCCTTAACTGTACTGATTTTTAAAACCATTGACGAAATGCAAATTAAAAAAATCAGAAATTTTTTTGGGGTGCCAAACGGACACTTTATAGAGAGCCCAAATGCAAGTGGACCTAGTCTCAATAATATGCGCCCACCTAACCCAACGAGCCCAACCCAAATCCATCAACGACCTTCACAAGAAAAGCTAGCTAACGTCAGTACAACTCTTCTTCTTCTTCCTCCGCTGCGCCATAGCCCAAGTTCTTCTCAGTTCTAACAATGGAGAAAGGGGATTCGAAAGTTACAATTACTTTGTTCATCATTATATTGATTCGCATCGTGTATGCCAGAATGGGAAACCTCTTATTAGCTCCAAGTCCAAGGCTCCAGTATGTACCCTCATAGACATAGTTTTGGGTTAAGGTCAGCATTCTTCACAAGCTACAGCTACTACTTTCATTCCCATTCATATAATGAAACTGTTTCATTACATTTGTTATTTGTATTGTATGTGTTGTAATGAAACTGTTGTCGGTGTTGCCAAAGGACAGGTTTAGTCCTAGGTTCTACGTTGCTGCTACTACCAATAACATGAGCCTTCAAAAAAAATCTCGCGCCCTCCACAACTCCGAGGTACATACCTTAACTAAACTGATCAAATTACCGATTTTCTCAAAAACCTATTGGTAAATTATGAATTGAATCATATAACCAATATTTTAATGCTTTCTTAAGTGAACCCCAATACGTGTGAGTTTTAACATTTTAAATGGTGCGTGTAGATAGGATTCGAATTTAGGACCACATGCTATTAGAAAATGGTTAATTTAATTATTTAATCAATATTTTAACAGCACCTTACTCTTTGATACGAGTAGAGGCAATTTTTACATGTTTGAAATCAGTGGAATTTAAAAAAAAAATTATTTATAATGGAAAGCAGGCGGAAACGGAAAAAAATATATGCCATCGGCTTTGACTAGTTTGTTGAGAATTTATAGCCCTCCATGAATTTTGGGACTATGGCTTGGTGGTTGTTGTTGTAAGCAGCTAAGCTGAAGAACAAAACCAGGACCACAGCTACACCACAAGCAGCAGAGCTGCAACCACAAAACACTTATCAACTACTCGAAATAAAAAAGGAAATGCTCCACAGATTATGTTACATTCTATTTTGTAAAGTCTTTCTAATATTGTTACACGGAGATAACCTATATCTGCAAAACTAAGGTGTGTTGGAGTATAATCCCTCATTGTCTTATGTGGGTCATATGGAGGGAAAGTAATACATATATTTTTGAGGGGGATGAAAGATTGATTCATGGGTTGAAGCTCTTCTTCTTTCGGACTTTGTTTGATTGTTAAATGCTTTGGGTGTGGTTAATCTCATTTCTCTTCCTGATATGATGGATTTTTGTACTTTCATTCATGTTTATTTTTTTTCTTCTTTGGCTTTTAGCACACTGCCTGTGTGCCTTGTATATTTTTCCCTATTTTTGATTTTCAATGAAGTTAATTACTTATAAAAAAAGAAGAGATGGCTTATATCTAACCTGCATAACTACTTTGACACTTTCAATATCAGACTTTACTTTTTGCACCATGAGTTCTAGCACCTCGGTCAATCCAAATCTGGTAAATGATAGCTGCAAGAGCAATCTTGCAGATAACATGCTGCCACTCTCTTCCTTTAAGCTTTTTAATGGGCCAATTAAGCTTATACGACCAGTAACAAATTTGCTGATTGAACAAGCACTTCCTCAAGATTTCCATTCAAATCCCACTAGAAAAAGGGCATGTGAAAAACAAATGGTTGCCAAATAACCTCACCCCTTCTCTCTTATCACTTGCCCAAGTGTCCTTACAAGTAAACCGACAGTGAGCAGCAGCCAACCATTGCACCTGATCTTCCTCCCCAATTGGTACTTCAGACAGCTTAGCTTAAAATGCCATTAAGTCATTAGACCTAACAAGATGGTTGACCTTACTCAATGCTTACAGCATCATAAATCACATAAAGTCCATAATTTTTGCAAATGGGGGCCATCAGTATGCCTAGCAGCATGCCATAAGAAAAATTTTCCCCATTCCTCACTTTATGCTTCACCAAATGCCTTACTTCTCTCGTAAGCTGCAAAACCTTTCTCCACCCACAGGCAATAATCGGGTATAAATCATTTTGTTAATTATGATTTCTTTCCCTTATAAGTGAATTTTTTTTTGGGAAAAAAGATGAGGATTGGATGAGCCGGAGGGCAGAATATCACATAGCTTCTGCATAAAAAGGATATAGTCTTTTATTGTTTCCTCCATTGTTGTCGTAGTAGGTATACTTACATTATGCTTTTCGTTGAGAGCTGGATTTGATGCAGCATTTGTACTACATTGTAACTTCTTATGATGTTGCAGTTTTGTCAACAAAAGTTTCATTTTTTAAATGGTTTCTACTGCAGATTGGGATCAAGATGGCAGAAACTGCTCAGTTCATGCATATCTATCGAAGCAGGGAAGTTGGTCAATCATATTTAACTTCTGTTTGGACAACTTTGATTGCAATGGCTCATGCACTCTGGCTAATCACTAAAATTAGACCCCAAGTGGTATTATATCTATCCTTGTCTATGCTTCCAGGCATGTATGTTTTGAACACATAAATATATTGCTGTAATTTGATTATATAACTTAATAAATCTGTATCAACTTTGTATAACTTCAGATTCAACAGGCCAGTGACTTGTGTTCCGCTATGTGCAATTGAATTCTTTTTTAAGGTGTGGATGTACTCCATTAAGACCACCTCTCTCTTTGGTTTTTCTTGTCCATATTTTTTGAATTGTTTAAGATGATATCAGAGTACATCCTTTAACCTTAAGTGCAGGTAATTGGGTAGATGGTCATCAGTTTTCCATGTCAAGAGTATAGCAAGACAGAGAAGGCTCTCATTAAGTGGCTTACTTCTTGACAAGTTATGAATAGCTGGTGAGTTCTTTGTGCAATGGCCACAGCTTCAAAGGCAATATTCACGAGCTCACTATGTTGGTTGTCTCATGTAGTTGAATGAATTCAGCCTCCGACATTGGTACTTTCACTTCAACCTCCAAGTTTTTGCAAAGTAAGGTCAACTGTAGTTTGTTTTTACTTTCTTTGGGGCTCGACTTGCAATGTTTACTTTGAAGTTTGAACTTGAAGCCACCTCTTAAAATAATTTCCTAATATATATATGGTTGGATTAAGCAATATTACACTACTCAATATTTTTTAATTAAATATGAATTTTGATGAATCCTCTGTTAGATTACATTATCTTCATATATTCTTCATACTTGCAAAATTTTAAGGTGATCAAAAATTAAGAACATGTAATTAACATGAAAATTGGCATGAATATTAAGAACATATAGAACATGTAATTTAAGAGTAAGATTTTCAAAATATGAATTTTATAACAAGTTATTCAATGGTGTAACATTATTTAAAATTATACCAAGTGTAATTTGAATCCAACACATTGAAAGATAGGTTTCTAAACTAGATCAATAATAGAGCTCTCTTTTTGCAAAGTTCTTCAAGAGACTAAATGTTTAGATTAGGTTATTTTTCTTGTAATTTGAGTAGAATATATTCTAGGACATTCAATGTATTCTTGTGGTTTTGTCAACAGATTGTCAAACGAGGAGATTGTTAGGATCATATTTTTGTGTATTGGCAAACACATGATGAAATACACTTTATATGTAATTTAGTCTTAGTTTAAGTGTGTTCAAGGAATGTCCAAGTGGTATGATTTGAAGACACAAGACTGTACAAGAAACTGTTCAAGAAAACAAGGCTTTGATACCTCTCTCTACCTATTGATCTATCGAGAATAAATGAATCTTGATACTTGGCTCGACACCTCTTGAACTATAGAGTTACGAGAAAACTTAACAGTAATTTTTGTTTCAGCCTATGATAACTTGGTCCGACTTGAAATTCATGCACAATGGTTCCAAAACATATAATTTGATTGTGAGAGAGAGAGAAAGGGAGAGGCTTGCTTTCAATTCTAAGTCTTGCATTTGTTCCTTAAGATTTTGCCTCTAAAGTTCAAATTTTAAATTGTTTGATGACTGCACCAAACCAAATATGTATAGGGTATGCTGCTTTTATGGTTGCAGCCTCTTCTATAGAAATAAGGAGATATACCAATATTGGTGCAGGTCAAGGTGGATCTCCAGTGTGGAATGAGAAAATTACATTCAGGGTAGGGTATCCGGACAAGGAGACCAATACAAACTTATTCTAAACATCATGGATAAGGACACATTTTCTGCTAATGACTTCATTGGGCAAGCCACGTGAGACATCATAACATCATGTCTCTTAGTTACATTTTATGTTCTTAGTTAAGACTTTCATAAATACTTCTCCTCCAAAAGGTATAATTTTTTATGTGGCTTGAAGCCATTAGAAAAGACATTTAGACTTAAACAGTGAGGGTAATTGATAGGAGGGACTGGAAGGATAATGTAGAGCATGAAAAGCAATTTTTGATGTGTATTATGTATATATCTTTGTTGTTTGATTGTCCTTCCTCACATACTATACAAATTTTCCATTTGCAGCATCTATGTGGAGGATTTAATGGCAATAGGAGTGGAGAATGGAACTGCTGAGTTACACCCTCGCAAATATAGTGTTGTTCGCAAAGACCAAAATTATTGTGGAGAGATTGAAGTTGGTGTCACTTTCACCTGAAAGGTATTTCTGAATCTTATATATGAGCTATGAGTTGGTTACTTCGTTTATTACAATGAGACTAGTAAACAACATAGTGCTGTATATATATATGCACCTTCTCCTCTTGAAAGAATAGAGTGAAGGATGAGGTTGTCATTTCAAGACCTATTGAATGAGTGTCTATTAACTTAGAAAAGTGTGTTTGGATACAGTTCCTTTGCTACAATTCAATTGAGAAATATAAGATATAACCATTAAGGAACTATATCTAAGTCTTGCTGATTTATAATGTAGTTCTAACACAAAATTACATATTTGCTTTTAATATGTATGCTACTCATATACTTATAATAAATAAAAATAGTGCTGTCATTTCTTTCTTTTTTTGCGATGAAAAGTGCCGTTAATTATGTTTTTGCTTGAGACTGAAATGGTTGGTGCATGGAGAGATAAATGATGCATTGAGTTCCATAAGCCAAAGGAGTACATGACATCTTAATTTCAATTTCTTGTTTGATTAATGTGGTTTTTCATTTTTTAAATATTGTAGGTAGAAGAGCAATATCATAGAGAAGAGTAGAGAGGATGGAAGCAAAGCTACAACTACTAGTTTATCAAATATAGTTTGGTGATTTAATTGTGTCTTAATTGGATTTGTATGCAATTTGGGATAAGGGTAACATGAGTTTGGATCAAAGCTTTTGGAATATTTTTTTGCCTAAAAATATTTTTTAACTTCCTGATTTTCTAGGAACTAAAATAAAATAATTAAAAAAAATCAATGGCACCAAAAAAACCACATAAAGAAAGGAATAAAAGTTCAAATTTTGCCATTATTATATTTTAGCACGAAATGTAATGCAATAGCCACAAACTATTGGTGTAACCAGTTTCTTATTGATTTTCATCTACGCCCACCATTGACATCACATTTTTCCTTTACTGATGATAACAGTTATCTGGTATGCCACCTTTTCCGCCAAAACAAAAGGTATATCCTATTGTGTCGTCTTTGTATGATTCATCCCCTTCAAGGTAACAACGAGACTCATCAATTTGAATATCATTTGGCGAGCGAACTAATTGATTATTGGCACCTACATATTGTACATTAGTCATGTAAGCAGTTCGTTGATATATGCCATCATCAAATTCTCCACTACCCATTTGAGGGCTAGCATTATCACTTGGCGGAGTGAAAACATAGCCTCCCCATTTCAATGTGTCTGCTCCAGAATTTAACTCAAAAAATAGTTTGTCTGGAAAATATCCAACTGGATGTGGTTCAGTATTAAAATACACCCACCATTTTCCAGTTCTAGTTGAAGCTGCTCCATCCTATTGTTATCATATAACCAAAAACAATAAAAAGGAAAAGGAAAAAAAAATGGAAATTAGAAATTCTGCAAAACAATTATTTGATAAACTAAATTTTTAATTGTAAACATGCATTCAAATCCTATGTTAAAAAAGAAAAAAGAAAAAAGAAGTAATTATTACCCAAATCATGGAGAAATGCAAAACCACTTGATCAGCAGTACCGAAATCAGAGACCTTCTCTATAACACTTCCAATTGGAACTTTGGTATTAGTTTGTACAAACCCCAAGCAAGCAAGATTATGACATGATGAAACTCCTTTGTTCTAGTCCATGTATGGTGTGGAATTCAAATTAAGTTAGTACTATGTATTTGTTCCCAAAAAAAAAAAAAAAAAAAAATCATCCTGCCAAGAACCTTAAATCTATTTAAAGATAAAAAGTACTTACAGTCATTTGAAAAAACCAATGGGTGCGTGTATCACCGTACACGTTTGGGTTTACCTGAACAATATCACAAATTATAAATAAAGTTGAAGCATATGTTGTAATACAACTATACAAAACTAGGCAAGAGTCTTGTAGTTTAACTAACGAAAAAATTTAAGAACTTCTCTCTCATTGTAACTACTAAATTTATTGGTTAAAAAAAAAAAAAATACTTTTCAAAAATTTTTAAAAATTAACCGAACAATTATTTTCAAATTCATTTCTCTTCCTTAATACTTACAGTCCACCCAAGTTGTATTTGTTCGAAGTCAGTTCCAAACGTTGCTTCAACTGAGATTGCAACTGAACTATATTGGAAAGGTCCTTTAACACATGGATTCCATACACTCATTTTGGCTCCAACTGCTTGATACTTTTTGTCTGGGGTTGTTTTTGTAAATATTCCTGCAAACTATGAGGATGAATTCCATTGAAGGTAAGAAGACTTTAATTGTATTACGGAAAGGATAAAAAAAATAAATAAATAAAGTTTAGTTACAAAATTAGTTATAGCTAAAACTACAACTTTACTGAATATCTTTTTATTGAAAATGAATTTTAACAAATCCACAATTAGATTATATTTTCTTCTTATAACCTCTATGCTTGAAAAATTTCTAAAAATTTAAAGATTAATAGTTATATCATCAATAAATTGTTTAAACTGCAAATTTTTGTAATTTAAAATTATGTATAAAATATAAACTTATAGATCATATAGTAAATAATTATCCAATTGACACAAAATTTGACATATGTATTAAAATAGTAAAAAATTTGTAATCCAACAGTTAGATTTTCAAAATTTGTAATAATGCTAATTTTTTTAAGGAAGTTGTAGCCTTAGGCTATTACCAATTTTGTAATTAAACTTTGTCAAAAAAAAAAAAAAAAAAAAAAAAAAACTGGCGCAACCAACATTAAGTAAAGAAAACCTTATCTCACTTACTTCTATATAAGCATCCAATGGATCAAATGAAGAAAATTGAGACTTATTTAAATTTGATACATCATTAGGTAGATCTTTGTCTGCGACTCTTAGAACAGGGACAGTCCCTTTTGGGCACGTCTCATTTAACTCTATCTTTGCATATTGGACACCAGGCGGCAGCTTCTTGGGTTGCATTTTAGCTGCTAGTTTTCTTACTTTATTGCTAGGACTCATCTGTTAAGTATTTTATATACTTCAGTAAATCAACATATCATTTCAAACCAAATATTATAAAATAAGCATCCAAGTTGTTAAACTAGCATCAAATTTCTATATATATATATATATAAATGATTTCACTCTTTTTTCTCTAAAACACCCTCTTCCACTGTCTAGTATATATGCAACCAACGAAAAACATTTTCTTTTTATTATTTATCTATTTTTATTATATATGTGTTCCTTTTTTTGTACATTTGTTATCGGGCAATGTTTTCCAGCAAAGAGAAAAAGAGAATTTGATATGGAATTCCACATGTCCGAGACCAAACTGCAAGGAATAGGATCTTCTAAATTTCAATTACAATGGAGAAGAATCATTTGATGGGTAATATTTAATTTCCTAAATTTTATAATCTACAAAGTTTCACACCATTTAAAATTTAAATGAAATGTTACATCCTTAGATTTGTAAATTTTATTATGAGTTATTAAATTGATCAATTTCAAAATGATTGTGGCCCGCACTATGAAAGCTTGTGCATGCCCTAGTCATTTTCTAGGATACCTTGAAATTGAATTTAAATTTTGATGAAAATATAACGCAAATAAGGTAACAATATGAACCTGAATTGTATGATTTCTGAACGAAGGATGTTCAAAAATAGATTGCTGGTATATATTCACACAATCATAGGTGTCTCCATGCTTGGTCTGCAAAAATCTTATTATTGTTAGACTAAATCTCAAGCTATAAGGAAATGAAAATACTTTGTTAGAATGAAATCCACAATTGCTTTTGCACTAATTTGACATGGAATATTTGGAAGAAATAAAAATTGATATAGAATAATAAAAATTACTTGCACAAGTAAAACTACCAACAAATATATAATAGATAATACCAAAACACTTTTGATGGGTTGATCAGGTTGTATTTCTGAAATCAAACCATTGAGATTATTCCCCTTTATCATGGCTCTATTATGGAATGAACCGAAATATGACAAGACATATAAAATAACAAATTCTTTGAAAGCCATGGATCCTTAGAACTTTGTACTTTTTTTTTTTTTTTTGAGAGTCCTTAGACCTTAGTACTTGAGTTTGCTTTTTAATGTCCACTTGTTAGCTCAATTAGATTTAAATGTCAATATTTAAAAACGATTCTTTTTCACAAGGAAAGTCCCAAAAATCTAATCCAAAGATTAATAATCTTTCCAAATTGACGACAATCAAGCTTTAATGATAAAAGATGACTAATTTGAATTTAACCTAAAAATCAATTAAGGAAATGACAAGTGATTAATAAGGTAATAATTAAATATCTTTCCTAAAAGGCTAAAGGGTTTAATTCCAAATTGATTGACAAACATTAATGGTTGACAATCAATATATTATATTGTACAGTGTAATATATTGGAGATAGTTGACTAAACGTTAATTAGGAAATGACAAAGCAATCAATGACTTATTTAATTTGATGATCCTTACTGAAAGACTTAGATATTTGAATTCAAACTAATTTGATATATAAGGCAATAAAAGTCAATTGATTAAAGAACACTTAAAAAGGCAAGAGTACATTTAAAGATCAAGAGCATGTTTAATAATTGATATTGAGTTTATTAAAAGAAAGACATTCAAGATTTAATGAAGACTCCACTCCAGTTAAGTGTCACTCCTTCATAAGACTTAATTACTAATTCTCATTACACATCAACCCTTTGTTTCCATCCACATGTGGACACATTTAGATGATGATCTATCTATATGCTTAGAGGCTTAAGTGACTATGCATTTGGACATTCATATGCTCTTGCACTTTGACGTTGAGGTGATTTGGTGGTAAGAGGCACGTGTTTAGATGCTTACATGCCTAAATGCTCATGTGCTTATATGTTCTTACATGTTTGTATGTTCTCATTCCCGCTTGCTCTTACATGCTTGGCTATTCGCATGTCTATTTGCTTTGATGATCGCATGTTCAAATGTTTTGATGCTCATATGTTCATATGTTTAGATATTCACATACTCATATGTTCAGATGTTTACATATTTAGACATGTTTACATGCTTGGATGCTCACATGTTTAGATACTCACAAGTTCACACGCTTCCATGTTTGCACGTTCATATCTTCCCATGCTTACACATTCACATATATTGATGTTCACATGCTTACATACTTGGATGTTTGTATGCCTACATATTGGCATGCCCCCGTGCTAGATCGTAATAAATAAGGCTGTTGGATTGTAGCAGATTACACTACTAGACTATAGCAACTTAAGCTTTAGTGAGTGAGCTAGGATATTTTACTGATTGATGCAGCATCATGTTTTGTGTTGGAAAGTTCTGTGCTCAAGAACCTCAAATGAAGAAGATGCTGCCTTGATCTCTATAGGATCTGATACGTTTGTGATAGGTATACCTATGAATTGTCAAGTATTATCTATTATGTGAGGGTTGGTTGTGTGCTACCAAGAACACTCCCTTGGTGATGAGATCACTGATATTTGTGGGTTTTGAACTCCAACCCATGTAACAAAGGGAATATGGGCCTAAGATGAGTGGACTAATATTTGATTGGGTCAAGTATTATGAGAGGCTTGGTTGTGTACTTCCATAAACACTCCCCAAGTGATGAGCTCACAAGTATATTTGGTCCTTAAGGTAGCAAAGAGAATATGGGCCGAAGATAAGTGGCTAATATTTGTTTGAGTCTATTATTTTATTCCCAATAATTATTTGTTTTTTTCTAGCCCAATATAAAATCAAGGCTGAATCCGTGGAAATTTGATTGAAGTAAGACTTTATGTTTACTTTATATATTCAATTTTCTTTTATAGGAACTTCTTGATTTATGTCTTGAAATACTCGTGGGTTCCAATTAGCTCAACTGGTAAAGTCTCTGATGGTTATATAAGAGATCTGGGGTTCAATCGCCGCTTACACTAAAAATTGATTGGTGTCTTGGTCTGATGATAAAGAGCAATTATCAGAAGCGGACGCCATAGGTTGAAACTCTCTAAAAAAAAAAAAATGTCTTGAAATACTCATAAAAAAATAAAAAATAAAAAATTTATGTCTTGAAATAATGATGAACAAAACCTTCATGTTAGAACCTGTGCAGATACTTTAATTATGTTTGCTATGACTGTAGACTTTCATTAAGCACCCATGGATCGTAAATGCATGGCACAGTTTCTGGTCCAGCATTGGCCACCTTTGTCTAAGCTTAATACTTGAGAAAATCTTATTTTAAGTTTTATTATATATGAACATGCTTAAATGAATAAAAAAACTAATTTAAGGTTTATCACATTGATCGGCAGCTATTGCAGCTACAGTACAAAAAACCTGAATTTAGGAGTCTACACTCTTTATTTTTTGGGCGAAATTATACTATTAGTTCTTGAAGTTTATCATATGAACACAATTGGTCCTTTAGGATATAAGTAAATGTTATTGGTCACTCAAGTTTAAAAAATGAACACTGTTAGTCTTTTTGTTAACTCTGGTTAATGAAACACAAATTGACATGACAACTTAAATATGTAACAAAGCAATTTAATTTTGCCATGTAATCTTTAATTAATATTTATATTTTTAAAAAATGAAAAAAAGAAGAAGATTGCTTCAGCCCTTCCATTCCTCTTTCCCTGCTTCCCCGTCTTCCAAACCTCCAATAAAGTCACCAAATCACATCAAAGGTAACACAAATCTGCTAGCCAAGTAAGTAGATCCACCTTTGACCATACAAAATCTTATAAAACTCTCTCTCTCTCTTCATTGAACCAGGGCCGGTCCAAAACATTTTTGGGCCTAAGGCAACAATTAAATTAAGACCTTTTTATATTAATGTATTAATTAAATTAAAATTTATCTAATATTTTTATATTATAATATATTTCATTTAAAATTTATTTTTATTGCCTCTTGAGATGCAAATTGATTAATTAAATTTTTGTATTTAAATTCTTCTAACATCTCATTTTTAATCGATAGTATAGTTAATCCACTTAATTTTTCCTAGAACATTGTTGATCTTATATATCATTTTATTAATTTTAATTTTGAAAAACTTTTTTATACAAAAACAACTGTAACATGTATTGTTAGTAAAATTCTATAAACAATGTATATATTTGGAAACGAATCTAACATTTTTATATAATTTAGTATGTCAATAGGAGGATATTCTTTTGTTTGTAAAATTTCTTTTAAAACTTTTAATTCTGAAAATAAATCTAAACCATCAATATCATAATAAACATTATGTGTGGGAAAAGATTCAAGATGAAGTACTATTGTAGCCCCACTGAACAATAATAAATATCTAGCAATCTCAAAATGTATAAATTTATATTATTCAATGAATTAACACTAATAGAAATTATATATATTTATTCTAAGTTATAAGTTTTTGTTTTTTGGATTGAGATATTTTTAAAATTATTTTTTTGCTTGCTTTATGTGATACTATCGTTTATAGTATATTACTACTAATATACTATCATACTATACATAACAAAAGTTACAAAACGGATCCAATAACAAAAAAATAAAATAAAAAGTTAAAAACGCAAGATTTAAATAAATTAATTAAAAAAAACCAAAACTTTACAAGTCCATAGGCGTAAAGTAAGCCCACAGCCACAGCCCACAAAAATCCACTGGGACCATCACGATGAAAAAAAAAAAACAAAAACAAAAACAAAAACCACACATGAAGATTCACAGTGCATCAAAGGAAAACTGAAAATCCAGATTTGAAAGAGGGGAATAGTGAAACTATACCTCAGGTTAGGTCCTCAGTTCTCAGATGTGATGAGATCGAAGGAGAAGTAAAGCTGAGACAGAGAGAGGAAGAGAGCAAGAGTGGGAGAGGCAGAGAAGAAGAGAAGAAGAGCTGAGAGCCTGAGATAGAGAGAGACAGAGTAGGAGTGAGAGAGAGAGAGCAACGGTGATAAATTTTAAGGATTTATGATTTTGATCTGTTATTGTTTTGTGTATAATATTTTTAGAGTGTATTTATATTTTATCTGGTTGAATTTTGGTTTATTTAGAGGTGAATGATGTTATTTTAGAGACAATTGATTTTGTTTAGACTAGGAACTTTTCTTGTTGGTCTTTGGTCAAAAAGATGTAGCTATTTTTTTGGGTTTCATTTGAAAACCGCTATATATATTTTATGTTACCTTTTATTTTTCAAAAATTTTGGAACTCCCTTCTACTTGGGACCTTAGATAATGGCCTAATGGAAGAGCCGACCCTTCATTGAACACAAATATTTATTGGTTGGGTGCAAGAAACCCAACAAAAGGATTCAATGAGTGCAATCTTTCTTATTAACCGTTGATCCCCACAAAGATTGGCTGGGATGGGAAAAAAAAAAAACAATCTTCCACATTTTGTAAAAGAAAACAAATATGAATATAATACTAAAAGTCATTCAAATATTTGAAGACTATTGAAAAATATTTAAACCTCTCTATGTTATTTATAAATCCATTGGAAACAAATCTTAAGAACAAACATACATAAAGATACTTCAAGATTTGCCAGCAACGGAGATCCATGGTGATTGGCAAAGGACATAGAAATGTTTTGTGCTGCTGATGCAGTGACAACGGCGAAAATTTGTAAATCTAATAGTGGTGGGAGTGGCTGAAGTAGCAGCAACAATAGCAATAGTGACAGCACCATCCGTTGGGAGAGGAGGAAGATAAAACGTAAGGGGGATTCATAGGAAAATTTGTGGAATTTTTTTAACAAAATAATTTAAAAAAATGACTCACATGCTAAGTTGCTAGCCTGACAAATTCATCAACGTGGCTATTGCCGTATAGACCTACACGAAAGTTAAAAAATGCTACCTCATTTTTCCATTAATCACATAAGAAATAATGCTAACGACAATTAACCAGAGGACTAACCGTTCTCATTTTTTAAACTTTTGAGAATAATAAATATTTTTAACGCACACACACAAGAAGAGGAGAGAATGTTTTTTTTTTTTTGATAACATAGGAGAACTTCACTCAGATTAGTTGCACGTCGCAGAGCATACTGTACAACAATCCTCATTGTTAATCAAACTCTTACAGTGGTGTATATCCAAAATAGTCTAATTCTTAGATATACAACACAGACTTTAAGCTTGAGGGACTAACAACACTCATTTCAAATTTGAGGGATCAATAGCACTCACAAGGTAAACTTTAAGGATCAATAGTGTAGTTTTTTTTTTTTTTTTTTTTTTTTTAATACCCATTAAATGAAGAATTTGTTAAGAAGCCAAAATTTTGGTAACTTTAGCCACAATTTATTGTACAAAATCTAACCCCTTTATGATATAGATTAAATAATTATAAATCAAAAATATATTTATGTTATATCATTTAAAATTTCAAAGATAATGTCTAGTATAAGAGAAAGTATTGGAGAGTGCTTAAGGTCACAGCCTTATTTGTGAGAGTTTTGTAAAAGACCACAACCTTATTTGTGAGAGTTGTGTAAAAGGCCATAGCCTTATTTGTGGGAGTTTTTGTACAAGACCATAGCCTTTGTTGTTGAGGGTTCTGTACAAGACAACAACCTGATTTCTCTTCCTTTTGTGAATTTGAAATTGTGTCTAATAATATATTCATCCCCTCTTCCTTGTGAGTGTTTTTTTTTTTTTTTTTGGTTATTCTTCCTGCTAAGAGTTTATGAATCGAAAAATAAATTAACTTTCAATTAAAGTAAAATTTAACATATATAATAAGAACATATATAATATGTAATCTAACGGTGAATTAATATCTTATACATAATTCACAATTTTATGGAGGGAGAGACCTTAGCCTATCAATTTCTACACACATCTAGATTTGCTAAACATGATCGTATATATATGGACCATGGGCTATTGCAGTTTGGACCGTAAATTTTGATGCAACAATAAGAGAGTGAAAATCATGCATTGTAGTGGCAACTAGGGATTACAAAGGTGATACTATCATAGTTTGAATTGACTTAATATGGAAGTAAATGATGACCTACTAGAATATTCATGTGTAATGAGAAAAATGAATCGTTAATATAACATAATAATACTCAAATCTTTTTTTTGTTTTAAGCTATTGGGTTAAGTGATATCCCTAACTCTATATATAATATATTAATCCCTTAATTGGAGTTTGGGTAGTATATGTTGCAAACATTGTGTGCATTTATACACTATCAAATATAACTGAAAACTTGATTTAAAATCACGTTTTAAATTCTATATATTTTGATAGTGTATAAATGCATGTATGTGTGTAACAAAAATTTCACTTTATGTTTTTACCTTTTAATACAAAGGTACAAAGATAAGTGCTTTTTCCTTCAAATCAAATAAAGATAATGCACAATTTTAGATGATGTTAGGTGAATGTCCAATGTCTGATTGTGTTATAAAAAAGGAAACAACTTTGAGAAAAGAGATAAATGATCTGATGGCCAAATTAAAGAAAAAGAAAAAAAAAAGGTGACAACAGTTATCAAGAATTAATTGGCTGAAAATTGGTGATCATAATACTAAATATTTCCATACTTATGCTAAAAAAAATCAAGATTTTACAATTTTAACCGAAATTTCATTTTTAAAACACAATTTCAAAGGGAGTGTAGAGCGTGCAATTGTAGACACCCTACTTCGTTCCCCAATTATAATGATGCGTCCCTCCAATAATGAACTGATTAAATGATGTGCATAACTCTCTGATTTCTCTCATTTGACATGTTTTTATTTTATTTTTAACTCCTTTATTTGTTTATTTATTTCTAGTTTTAACTGTCAATCTTTATTTTAAGTGCATTTGAAGCAACAATTTTCAATCCATGCACACTTGTCTTTTTTCTTTTTTCCACAAAATCCTCAATTTTTGAAAGTTATATCCAAAAAGATCAAGTTTTGTCCCTCAAGCTCCTTCTGTTATTTTAACTTAAAAACATTTGCATTTTATTTTAAATATATTGGCAAACCCAACTTTAGCAGTCAAAAAGAAAAGGACATAACAAAATGGAATGGTGAGACGTATATGGTGGGTACAATGGACAGACACCTCCAACACTAAGCAGGTCCGTCTTTTTTTCATCTCCTAAAATCATTTTCACTACACCTCTTTGCATTCTAATTTTCAAAAGCTTTCAAAAAAAAAAAAAAAAAAAAAAACAAAAAACATTGAGAGATTGAAATTTCTTAGGAGAAAACCTGGTCCTGAGGGGGGACAAAGCTGGCCCCAAACTAACAAGTCCAACAACCAAATTCTTGTTGTTAGCCTGGCCCACACTGTACACAGCTGGTTCAGTACCTCTCCATCAACCATCACTGGTGGAGCGTTGCGTGGTGAGAGGACCATCCTTCAGAGAACGCCGTTGTCGTCGTCGTTCATCTCAGTGGAGTCATCAGCAAACTCGTCCAAAGAATTGCTGGGTATGTTTTCGACCTTACCACTCTTTATCCTTGTGTGTTTTAGTCGTTTGAAGTTTGGATGCCTTGTGAGATGGGTATGTTCTTTGCTGGGTATGTTCTGAAGATAGAATTCAAGAAGTGCCTAACGGCTAATTTTCAAATATAACCAAAACGGTATCGTTTCTCATTAAAGGAAACATTACCGTTTTGATCAGGAAAATTAGCTGTATATTTTATCAAAGACAGTGTCGGTTCAACACTGCAAGTGCAACACTGCCTGAACTTATCCTCTTCCTGTAAATATCAGAGTCCAGCATCGGAGTCCAGCTGTGGTTGATTAGATCATTCTGGAAGCTATGAAGCTGGTGACGTGCTAATCACGTGTGTAATTAGAGGATAACCATTCCGATCTTTACGGATCTATTGTTAGGTAGTTAGATTAATCTATCTATGAAAACTGAATATATATACATGTAATGATGCATCAGTGAGTAATATAGTTGCTATTCATTTCTTTCATTCTCTCACAACTCTCTCCATTTTCTCTCTCTCTCTCTCAATCTTTCTTTCCGCCATTGTTGAAACTCTGACTTTACAAGTAAGCTTTCATGTTCTTCTCAGTTTGAATGTTAAAGCTTGAAGCTTAGGCTGTTTTGTGACCAAGCTTGGGCTGTTAAAGCTTGAAGTTAAAAATCAAAAGTGGGGTGTGAGTTCCAGCTAGCCCAACTGGTAAAGTTTCTGATAGTTGAATAAGAGATCTGGGATTCAATCCTCGCTTACACCAAAAAACTGATTGGTGTCTTGATCTGATGATAAAGAGCTATCATCAAGAGCGGACGCCCTAAGTTGAAACTATCTCTCAAAAAAAAAAAAAAAAAAATCAAAAGTGGGGTTAAACCATGTCAGCATGTGGCTTCTTAAAATGTGGACCGTGCATTGAAAGCTTTTGATTGAATTTTCAAACCGTAGCTACTCTATAAGTTGCCTAGACCCACTCTTCCAACAAACCCTATGTTTTTCAATTTTCACAAATAAAAATAAAAATATACTTTTTTTTTTTTTTTTTACTTCAAATCAAAACCAACTCGCAAGAGCATTTCCAATAGCTTCTTCAAATTTTTGTACGGTTTAGAGAGTAAACAATTCATTTTACCATTTACATACTTACTTTTTTAAATACACTTTTTAACAGACTTTCTATTTTTTTATCTATCCCATTTGAATATTATTTCTTCATTATTTCTTTAATATTTATTTTTCAATCTTCTTTCATTCATCTAATTTTAATGAGAAGTGTTATGTTATTAACATTTTACAATATTTTCACAAGAAATCATATATGGTAAGTTATTACTGATTTTAATTTAAACACATCACTTAAATTTTTTTTTTTCATCAGTATTAGTTAATAACAACCAACCACTTAAGATTTATTATGAAAGTATTGTGAAAATATTGTGGTAGCATTTCTCAATTTTAATTTCTTTTTCTTTATTTTATTTTTCCCTTATCTCTTTTTTTTTTCTTCATCCACATGTTTTTTTCCCCTCTTTTTTTCTCCTCCACACACATATTCTTTCCCTTATCTCTATCTTCACTTTTCTTTTTGCTTTTCTTCTCTACCACTTCATCTACTCTAGAACATTCAAGAAGCTTTCTCTCTTTCTTTCTCTCTCTCACACACAAAGATCGTTAGCAAATGACAAAGGCTAGAGAGGACAACCTTTTAAATTGGAATTTAAGCATGCTTGTCCTCCGCTTGTCCTCCTTCCACCATCGCTTGTCCTTCTCTCCACCGAGGCTCAAATGGGTCAGCTTTACTCTTTTTTTCTTTTTCTTTTTTGTTCTAATTTGATTAGTTTTAAAATTGTGATTTGAGTTTGTATTTTGATTAAGACTGAATTTAGAGATGTTTGAGAGAAAAGATCTAGAATAGTTTTGTTGTTACTGTTGTGATTATTGAGTAAAAATTAAATATTTTTATTGATAGTTGGATATTTTATTCGAATTAATTCTTGTGGTCATGAACAGTAGGTCATCATACTTAAAGAGCTATTGTTCATTAGCAACCAATTTTTTGCTAATGAATAGTGAATTAGAGAGACTGCTGGAGCACGTTTTTATGGGTTTGCTCTCCAAATTTTGGGTTTAGAGAGCTTGTTGGAGATGCTCTAATTTGATTAAGCCCCACCCTTTTCTTTTCTTATTTTTATTTTTTATTTTTTTAAGTATAATCCCACTAGTCCCCTTAAAATGAAATATTCTCATGTTGCTCAGATCATGACTTGGAAGAGTTTACGGTAGACATATCGAACGTGCGTGAGTGCCTCATACCTTTTCACGACGTAATTTGACCCCCGAACTCGTTCTTGGTGGACGTAGACCATTTTCCTTATCCATTGAGTCAATCGAATAAAAAAAAAGGGTTTTTTATTACTTGTTTTGTTTTCCCTTAAAAAAAATAATAAAATAAGTGTCGACTCCTCAACTTTTTTTAAGACTCATGATTTTTCTAATAAAAAATACTCCCAAAATCAAACCTTTCTTTTTCTTAAAAACCCTCCCCGAGAGGTGTCACGTGGATGTGTCCACAAACTGGCGACTCCATTGGGGATTAGTTAAGAGGGTCAAACTTGAACATGAGTAGGGGCAATTTATAAATTTTTTTTATAAAAATAATGAAAATTGCATAAAAATAAGTAAATGTTATATAAGCTTAACAAAATAAAATGGTCACACCTACCCACAATGACAATAGATAATAAAAACGGATAATGAACTATCATGTAAAGATTTAAAAATATGAAAACTCATAGAAGTTGTAAAATTTCATATATTTGCAATTTTTATGACTCAATATATTCAAGTTTTTTTATTAAATTTTATTTAATTTAAATTTCTTAATGACCCCCTAAAAAAAATTCCTAGAGCCACCACTGTCAAAAACAATAACAAGCAAAAAATCTCTCTTTTCTCTCACTCCATCTCTCTAAGAGAAAGTGTAAGAATATGAGAGTCACTGTCTCCCCCTTTATCACGGCACAAAAATTCTATACAAATCAAAATAGATTCTAAATTCACAACATAATAATATTTTACTATCGGGCACAAAATTCAACATCAAACAACACTACAAATAAGACCAATTCATACAATAAGTAGTAAATTACCTTAGCAGCCCTAGTGCAGCTAGGAATAATGTTGAAGGAAGCAACTCTTTCCACCCTCCAGTCATTCTTTGCACGATGGATCATCAAGCGTGTTGTGTGTGACTGAATCAAATAACATAGTAACAACAATAATTGGGATAACTATTAAATAATTCCAAACAATGGAATCATGGTTACGCATCCAACACCTCACCAATGGAGTGGACATGCAAAGGAGCTTGATAAAAAAAAAAAAAAAATATATATATATATATATATATATGTTTGTGTGTGTGTGTGTTAATAGGTGATAATAGATAATAGTGTAAAACAAATAGATTTCTAAAATATCTGTAGCAAAAAATAAATAAATAAATAATTGGATCAAAACACTCACCACCATTGTACTCTGGTGGCCATTAATCTAATGAGGAGGAAATAAGGATGGCCAAATTTCTGTCAAAAGTGAAGATCTATCTTTTTTTTAGAAGAAAATTGAAGATCTGATAGGGCAGTTTTGAATGTGGGTAGCTTTAGCGAGAACTTTGTGTGGGGAGTGGGTTCTTGTTTTTTAGCCTGGGTGGGAGTTAGAGATAGAAACGGGTCTTTTGGAAATTTGTAATTGCATGTTGTTGGCTTATCTTGTAGACATTTTAACTTTTATTTTTTTAACTAGTTTTTCTATTTTTTTTTTTTTTAAAAAAAAACAGTAAATATATAGTTGCTTTGAATAAGTGGGTTAGTGAGAGAGTAATCTTATTTTGTAATAAATGCTTTAGGTGAGAGTTAGAGATATACTTTTACAATTATCATTTAGTTTTGTCCCTAGTCAAACCTAAAAAAATAAAAGTATCTTGGAAAAAAAAAATTTCGGTCTAAATAAGGGAAATGCCTAGTACCTTACTCTGCATTTATTTGATCTTAACTAGTTGGTAAATAACCGAGGATGACTAATTCTTTGATATGAGTAGAGGCGACCTTGACTAGTGTGTTGAGGATTCATAGCCTCGCATGAATTTTGGCACTATGGATTGGTGGTTGTTGTTGTAAGCAGCTAAGCTGCAGAAGCCTATCAACTACTCAAAACAGAATATGAAATGTTCCACAGATTATGATACATTCTATTTTGTAAAGACGTTCTAATATTGCTACACAGAGATAACTTATATCTAACTTCCTGCATAACTACTTTGACACTTTCGATATCAGACTTTACTTTCTCACCATGAATTATAGCACCTCGGTCAATCCAAATATGGTAAATGATAGCTGCATGAGCAATCTTGCAGATAACATGCTGCCCACTCTTCCTTTAACCTTTTTAATGGCCCAATCTAGCTCATACGACCAGCAACAAATTTGCTGATTGAACAAGCACTTCCTCAAGATTGCTATTCAGATCCTACTAGAAAAACGGCATGCAAAAAACAAATGGTCACGAGACTCCCAATTTATTGCTGCAAAAAGTACATAGCTTAGTACTCATTGCCAAGCAGCTAACTAATGCATGCTTAGGAAAAACTTGAGGAAATTGCACAATCTTCCAATAAATATCCTCAACCCTTCTCTCTTATCACTTGCCAGGTGTCCTTACAAGTAAACCAACAGTGAGCAACAGCCAAGCGCTGCACCTGATCTTCATCCCCAATTGGTACTTCAGCCAGCTTAACTTAAAATGCCACTAAGTCATTAGACCTAACATGAGGCCAGTTCCAATGACCGTTCAAAATAACACAACATGGTTGACCTTGCTCAACGCTTACAGCATCATAAATCACATAAAATCCATAATTTTTGCAAATGGGGGCCATCAGGATGCCTAGCAGCATGCAATAAGAAACTTTTTCCCCATTCCCACTTTATGCCTCACCAAATGCCTTCACTCATAAGCGGCAAAACCTTCTTCCACCCACATAAGCAATAATTTGGTATAAAGATATACCCTTATGCAAGTCAAATAAATATCATCACAGCCGCCTTCTTTCAACCACATACTTCCTTGCTGGAAGGTTGAAACTCATTCTACATCAACATATAAGGAGGTTTAAAGATCCAGTATCTCTGACACTTATAAATCATTTTGTTAATTATGATTTCTTTCCCTTATAAGTGAAATGTTGTTTGGAAAAAAGGATGAGGATTGGATGAGCCGGAGGGCAGAATATCACATAGCTTCTGCATACAAAGGACATAGTCTTTTATTGTTTCCTCCATTGTTGTTGTAGCAGGTGTACTTACATTGTGCTTCTCACTGAAAGCTGGATTTGATGCAGCATTTGTACTACATTATATCTTCTTATGATTGTTGCAGGCTTGTCAACAAAAGTTTCATTTTTTAAATGGTTTCTACTGCAGATTGGGATCAAGGTGGTAGAAACTGCTTGGTTCAGGCAGATCTATCGAAGCGGGGAAGTTGGTCAATCATATTTAACATCTGTTTGGACAACCTTGATTGCGATGGCTCATGCACTATAGCTAATGACTAAAATTAGACCCCAAGTGGTATTATCTCTATCCCTGTCTATGCTTCCCAGCATGTATGTTTTGAACACATAAATATATTCCTGTAATTTAATTATATAACTTAATTAATCTGTAGTCAACTTTGTATAACTTCAGATTCTCTGCAATGGGCTAGGGACTTGTATTCCACTATGTGCAATTGCATTCTTTTTTAAGGTGTGGATGTACTCCATCCGTTAAGACCCCCTCTCTCTTTGGTTTTTCTTGTCCATATTTTTTTAATTATTTAAGATGATATCAGAGTACATCCTTTAACCTTAAGTGCAGGTAGTTGGGATTAGATGGTCATCAGTTTTCTATGTTGAGGGTATAGCAAGAGTGAGAAGGCTCTCATTAAGTGGCTTACCTTTTACAAGTTACGAATATCTGATGAGTTCTTTATGCAATGGCCACACCTTCAAAGGCAATATTCATGAGCTCACTATGTTGGCTGTCTCATGTAGTTGAATGAATTCAGCCTTTGACATTGGCACTTTCACTTCAACCTCCTAGTTTTTGCAAAGCAATCAACATTTTCAAAGTGTCACTGTAGTATTACCTATGTTTTCTTACCCCCACTAAAACTATGTATTTGCTGTAGGTTCTAAAAACCTTGATTTCAATAAATTTTTGACTTTTGGTTCACATAATCTCAATAATTTTTGGAGAATATAAATTATTTAGCCTTGCTTTAGAAATTAATTAGGAGATCAACTGATGCGGGAGATGCAAGAAAATTATTATTTAGTATTATTTATGTTTGTTAGTCAATTGTATTTTTATGTTTTAGGTCCTATTAGTTTATTGGGTTATTAGTATTTTAATTTAGATGCAAGGGTATTTTTGTAATAAGGCAATTAGGGTTTCCTAGCCAATTAGAACTAAGGTTTAGTAATCCTTTATAAGCAACCTTTTGTACTCCTTGAGGGTATAGTTGATATTTTTGATAAATGAAAAAATGGCCGTTTAGTCTTTCTTTGGTCTGGTGTTGACTCTTAGGTCATATCTTTTATTTTTCTGTTATTTCAATTTGGTTCTGGTTGTCCTACGTCAGTTTTGGTATCAGAGCAAATACCGATCCATTTGAAGCATCATTGCAAGTCAATCCAAAACTATAAAAAAAAAAAAAAAAAAAAAAAAAACTTTCACCGTATATTTTCCATTACCAGAAAAGCCAGCCACCACAACCCACAAAAAAAAAAAGACAAAAAAAAAAAAAGTAACCCATGCAAGACCCATGAGCCACCAGCCACCGCCGGAACCCACAAATCAACACTCACCGCTGCAAGACCCAACCGCCGAAACCCATTGTCGACCCACCGTTGCTGAGATTGACGATCAATTGCCGCTACTGCGATTGACGAGCCACAGCTGCTGCCGAGATCCGAGACAAGCAGCCACACGCCGTTGTCTGCGCCTCCTTCGCGCCGCCACCAGCATCAGTCCCCTACGCCGTCAGAAGACTCATCGCAGAGAAAATATATATATATATATATATTTTTTTTCTTTCTCAGTTTTGAGTCTGTTGTTTGTTTCTTTAGTTTAGTCTCAGTCTGTAACTTCTTCTAAGTTTTAAGTCCTTCATGTACTGTATTTTATTATTTTTCATTTAAAAAAAAAAAAAAAAAAGACCAAGCAGAGTCCAGGCTCGTGACAGACCAGTCCAAGCCTAGTTCCAGCACTACATGTCTAGAGAACATCACAGCAGCCCAAAGAATCATGGAAATATTAGAAGCACCTTATTTTGATGGTTATGAAGCTTATCCACAAGATTTTCTCAATTGGATGAATGGGATGGAGCAATTTTTTGAGCAAGCAAATTTTGCAGATAACATAAAGGTTAGGTATGCCAAGTCAAAGTTAATAGGTAAAGCACAGAGGTTTTGGGAGAATCTTGAACGTTTCTGCTATATGGATTATGAACCTGCCATTACTGTGTGAGAAGATATGAAAGAAAAGCTTTGTGATGAGTATTTGTCACCATACTATCGAGCTAAGTATCTACCCCAATCTTAGTGTGGTACTTTTCAAGTTAAAGCAAATGCGATGACTCCTCATCCTTATCCCATATCATGTCCTTGGCACACTTTTGAACAATCTACCAAGAAATTATCTACCAGGAAAGTAACGGAATTAACTATAAAGCTCATGAAAGAGATTCAAGACAGGATTGCTCAGATGAAGCAAATGAAGACTCAACTCGATTCAATTGGGAAACCAAGAGTAATTGATCATAATGAACTTATTGCTGCCCCCATAGAAGACAACATTGATGGTGATATCTTGGTCGTGGAGAATCCTCCAACAACACCAAAGCCTAATGTTGACATAGATGTACATGCCTCGACAAGTGTTGTTTTAACAAGCGTGCAAGGAAATGAATCTATTGAAGAACAGCAAGGTGAAAAGATGGCGCCTAAAGAGAGTATTATGTTAAAGGGTGCACATGGTGTGAAAGTTGAAGTTGTTGAATGTGCTTCTAATCAACCTTCCACAGTCCTTGAAGATCTACATCTTGGTAAAGTCGAAGAGGTTAAAACCACAGTGCTTC
Source organism: Quercus robur (assembly GCF_932294415.1). NCBI lineage: Eukaryota > Viridiplantae > Streptophyta > Magnoliopsida > Fagales > Fagaceae > Quercus > Quercus robur. The sequence goes on along the minus strand of NC_065538.1, from coordinate 60,545,676 downwards.
CTATGGTTCATAAGGTTCAAGAAGAGATTATACTAATTCCACACATTGATTTTGTTATTCCAAATGAGTTTGATGTGGTGGAATTCAAGGTTTTTGTTTTCCCTGTGCTCCCTAAGGTGATTTCAGACTTGAAGCAAGTGTTATTTATCAGCATCCTAATCCTTCAATGTTTTAAAACTCGAGGTCGAGTTTTCTCCAACCAAAGGAGAATGATGCGGGAGATGCAAGAAAATTATTATTTAGTATTATTTATGTTTGTTAGTCAATCGTATTTTTATGTTTTAGGTCCTATTAATTTATTGGGTTATTAGTATTTTAATTTAGATGCAAGGGTATTTTTGTAATAGGGCAATTAGGGTTTCCTAACCAATTAGAACTAGGGTTTAGTAATCCTTTATAAGCAACCTATTGTACTCCTTGAGGGGATAGTTGATATTTTTGATGAATGAAAAAATGGCCGTTTGGTCTTTCTTTGGTTGATTAAAGTACAGAGTAACAGGAAATTGTTGTGTCCAAAATCTAGTTGGGTTGCTAATTGTTCTTAGAGATAATTACATATTACCAACTGTGGTAGAGGGTGGTTTTACTTTGCCTAGCCTTGGTTTTAAAAGCAAGACATTGCTTTCAGTTAATAACTAAACTATGGTTGACCATAATCTACCTCCTCACACTTCACCATTTAATATGGGTAAAAATGTCTTTCAATGTGTTTTTTTTAAAAAGGTTTTTCTTTCTCTTCCTCATCTAGTGATCTCTTCTCTCTCCTCTAATGAGTACTTTGGTGCTAGAAATCATCCTAGCAAAGTATCCTACAAGGTCAATTTTAAGGTTGGGCATAATGTGAAATTTCAAAAAGGGGTGATGGTTTTGTGGGTTTTGTAGGACTGGGATTTTGTCTGCAAGAATGAAGCTCTACACTGTGTTTGACAGGGTGGTGCATTTGGTGCAGTTGACATGCTGTGGATAGGTGGATACCTGTGACAACTATGGAGTTTATGATTTATGATGTAGATAGCCTTTTTTGAGGGGTGGAGGGCTATAAAGCACAGGTGCGTTTCAGGACTCGGGTACAGGTGCGAGTGCTGGTGTAGGTGCGGGACTCGACGATTCTTGAAAAAGGTGGGTACAGGTGCGACGGGACTCAACGATTAAAAAATTATTTAAAATATTTTTATATAGTGAATTTAATATTTTTATATAAAAATATTTAAATAAATGGTAGAATTTATTATTAAACAACAATTATTTATGATTTATTTTTAATAAAATCAATACTTTTTGATAATGGTAAAAAAAGAAAAACCACATTTCAAGCAAGTTCCTTTACTCATTTTCCAATTCCCAAGCCCACCCACGTTAAATAATTGACTTTCCTACCTACATAATTTATATTCTTTTGTTACGTACCTTTATTCTTCTTCCATCCTTTTTATTTTAATTTTTTTTTTTTTTTTTTTTGTGTCTTCTCATCTTCTTCTTCCTTCTTTTTTTTTTTTTTTTTTTTTTTCTTTCCTCTCACAAGGCCACATGAAGCAGAAGAATGGCAGCCGCTGCCCATTTCAGCCTGTTTCGGTGGCCGTTTCGGCTGTACCGGTTCCCGTTTCCATTGGAATCGGCCCGTTTTGGCCTGAATTGGTGCGAATTTGACCGAGTTGGCGCGAATAAAAAAAAAAAAAAGGGAGAGTTGGCGAGTCAGACGCCGGACGCCGCGTCAGTGCTTTCTAGGTGGAGGGTGCCTGTGGTTGGATCAATTTTTTAGCAAAGGTATGGATCTTGATAAGGTATGCATTGTTGATTGGAAGATTAGGGTACAATGGTTAGCTCTCTTTAGAATCTCCTAGTGATCTCTTTATAAAGTTTCAATGAAAGACAAGAAGATTTTGCATAAGCGAGCAAATTAATTGTATTCTTTGTAACAAATTCCAAGGCTATTTGGTGGATTCTTTGCCACCAATATTTTTACAGTCTACTTCTCCTCCAATGCCAAATCTAGCCTTTGATGTTTAAGGAGAATATTTTCATTGTTATTTTCTATAATCTTATAAAGAAACAATTACCTTGGATCTTGATTATAAAGCTTTTCAAAAAAAAAAATTTTAAATGTTAATTAAATATACATAATATTTTGATAAAGTAGTAAATTTATTGCTAAGTTTTTGTTTCTCAGTTCTTCCAAATGCTAGTTAATTTACTATACCTTTCTCCTGACATGTCTCTCAACAGTGTTTCCCTCATGTTTCCAGACATCTAAAACTGGATGGTTCATTTTTTTAGAGAAATGTTATTCATTTAATATCATGATTGTGCTTGCAGGGGAGCATTGGTGAAAATGTACTTTTAAGGGGATCTGGACTCTTACTTGGGACAGACCATATGGAAGTTTTACACTTTTTTAGGCCCCAATTTAGGTGGACAATTTCTCAAATATCATTATGAAGATGGGAATGGTACTTATCTTTGGCAGGATAGTTGGCATCTTGGTCCTCTGTTGCTTAAATATGTACCTCGGATCAGCAATGACAGTCAGTACTGTGAATGCAAAGGCCTCATCAGCTCACAATGGAGGAAACTAAAGTTGGCACCCAGCAGGGTTTGTGGCTTTAGTTCATATTCAGGGCAAGTGTTTTTAGGCAAACCTTGATCAAAATGTAGCAGAAAATGTCAATTTAGAACTACAAAATCAGGAGAATTTGAATGTGGGGGACATCATGGAATGCTATTAGACTTACTCCACCAAAAGTTTAGCAATTCAAGCTTACCAGGTATTCTAACTAATAGACTTTGTTCCATTCCTAGAATACCTGATACTTGGGGTGCATAGTTAGCTTGGGCAATAGGAGTTCTAAAAGGCAGAAAATCTTTGTTGTTATTTTTTTTGAAGTTTCTTGGATTGCTCTTATATATCACACTTGGATGGAGAAAACTCTCAGTGGCATGAGAACAACTTAAAGATGAAAAATCTACGTTCAAGATTATTATCGTAAAGGATAGATGGACTGGCATCAAGCAGGCATATTGTGAATTCAGCCAAAAACAAAGGTTGTGTTCTTTTTGGAACATCCCTATGACTATTTGATTCTAATTTTTAACCATTGTATTTTTCTATCTTCTCTTTGCTATGATATGTTGACCTGTAAACTATAGTGTTTTATCCTATATTGTTAATAGAGCTCTTTGTATTCTTTTGATTCTTTAGTAGTCTGCTAGTCCTGTTTGCAATGTGTTTGTTTCTGATGAATAAATCTCATTCATCTAAAAAAAAAGGATATTTAGGAGACAAAAGATTATACTTAGTTAATCAATATTGTTTTATTTATTTATGATGAATATGTTCTTGTTTGGCTAAAGAGATGATGTTTAGGGAATCAAAGGTTGTGATTAATTAATCAAGATAGTGTTGGTGAGCCGTGAGCCCATCACCTAGTTAGGCAATGTTATGGGAATTCTAAGCTATTTTGGTTACTTGGAGGAGACTTACACATCTCGATCTCTCCTTTGCAGTATTGGAGTATTCATTTATCAGCAGATTAGAAGTCTATCAGATATTTATTTTCTTTAATCCACAGGGAAATGATCTTTGTATGAATGCTCTATGGTGGGTTTCTCATCTTACTTCCATTCAGTATTTTTACACAAGTGGCATCAACCTTCAAGGGGAACAAAAATATGCTTAAGGTAATGAATTAGCTCCCTTCTCTTTCAGCATTATGATTGCCTCAATGCCAGCTTCATGACATGCATTGGTCCCTGCAAATGTCAATTTTACATCCCACTTAATCTTTCTATGAATCATTTAATGGCACAATAGCAATTAGTAATAAACTTTCATACCTTTCCTTAGGCTCCAGTAATCTACAAGGTCAAGTAAAACTAAATCTTTGCAACCTTAACATGTTTTTGTCCAGCAGTCTGTGTACAGGGAAAATTCCATATTTCTTAGACCAATTTAGGCATCTTGCATATCTTTCTTTGTATGTATCATTACTTTTGCGATGGTCCCATCTAAAAATCTCTTGGAAAATTGTTAGCCTTGTGGACATTACATCTTAAATTGAATCAATTGAATGGCGGCACCACACTAGAAAGCTGGGTTCTACTCTCATACTTGGAAGGAGTTAAATATTGCACAGAATTTCTTGGAGGACATAGTGTCTGAAATGCATTTCGCTGAAGTCTCAAAATGAAAAGAATTTAGATTTGTCTTCAAACTCTATTGTCATGAATGTCAGCTCCAATGGGGCTACTTTTGATATTAATTGTTTAAAAGTGAGTTCTTGTTAGATCAGTCCACAATTTCCTAGTTGGTTACAAACACAAAAATCTTAAATAGTAAGATCTCTCACAAATAGGAATTTCAAACAATTCTGAAAATTGGTCATGTACATTAAATTGATCAACAAATGTGATGGGACGTATACAAGGTATGGCTAAATTCTGAAGTTGTTGATTAAGCTTTAGTTGTTTCAAGGGTCAGCTACCATAATGGTTATATCCAAATGCCACAATTTTGAACATTGCACTCAATTACTTTTCCAAACCAATATCCTCATTTTGTGCCAAAACACAAATAGAGAGTGCCCTGATAGTTCTTGACATATAAGATAAACCTCAATCAAGAGAATTTAATCATTGCTATCACATTGACTATTTTGACCCATATAAAACTGGTTACAAATACCCTGAAATTCCCAACTCATTGGCTTCCTAATATAAGCTTGAACCATTGTGCTTGAACAACAATAGCTTCTTCAGAATTATACATTTTTCGTTGCAGAATAGTACACATTGCGGACTCCTTGCTTGCTCCAGACTGGAATAGATTTGCAGGGATTAGAGATTTGTACCACGCTCGATGGGTGAAATGAAAGCACCAAACCTCCAGTGGCTCTCAGCTAAAAATTCAACAAATTTGTTGAAGATACTCTTCCAAAACTATGGAAACTTGCTTCACTTTTGGTATTTGGATTTTTGCAATAATCACAGCAGGACATTTGCCAATGTGTTCAAATGAACTTGTACCGTACTATTACTTATTTTTCTCTAGTACTTTCCATGAGTCTTCTATTATTCCATATTTGTAAGTATCATAAACCCCCCCCCCCCCCTTTTTTTTTTTTTGATAAGTATCATAAACCTTTGAAGTAACTTGTATGTATCAATTCAATTTCTACCGAGGTCTTACCAGGTTGCATTTTTTCAACTTTTCTCATATTCATTTGATAGGAAAGATACTAGAAAAAGAAGGGAACATGATATTGCTGGAATTCACTGATCTCTCAATAAACAATCTTTTCAGTGAACTTGCTTAAGGCATATCTAGTTTGTCTTTTCTTGGTTACATGAACATTCATACAACAAGCTTTCTAGAACAATTCCATCATGCACCCAATCTTGAACTCGGTGGAACTCCTCTTTCCAAAAGTTGCACAAAAGAAGTTGGCAAAAATGAGGATGACTCTAAGAGTTAGAGTTTTTGTTCTTGGGGAATCTGTGAAGTTTGTCTTCTTCGAAAAGTCTTTAAGGCATGCTTATTAAGGTTTGTCAATGACATGAAAGATTAATATGAACACAATGTTAGAAGTGCACTAGTTCCTTCACATTTTGAGAAAGTTGGTATGTAAGTGAAACACATCATCTTCTATGCGGTGGACTTAAATTTCAAACATTATGTCCTCGATGATTGTCTGTTCTTGTTGATGTTGGCAAGTAAAAGGCAACATCGTTTATGAGGTATAATTCAAATATTATGTGCTTAATGATTGTTTGGTCTTGTTGATGTGGTAGGTACTGCACTGCGATTGTGATTTAATTCATATGTAACCTTCTACCGGGTGGGATTTTGTTTTAGAAATATGCTAATACTAAAATGGAGCTATCGTTTTCAATTTTTAGTCTAGTTTTGTACTGTTGCCATGTGATATATGGTCCATTTTGAAATGCAGACTTCATTTTAAAAGGATTTGAGAACACAATGCTACTGAAGGAAACAGTGCAGGCACTATGATGATTTTATTTATTTATTTATTTATTATTATTATTATTTTTTTTTTTTTAAGAAAGAGATAGAAATTTTATTCACTTGTAAAATTTCGGATTGCAATGTATTCTTTAGCAAAGGAAGTATTTCTTCGAACCAACTCTTCCGGGACTCAATACAAAAGGCATAATGTGCTAAAGATCTTGCCCCACTGTTGGCCCTTTTTGATATTAATTGCCATTGCCATTGCAAATTCACGAACAACATGGCACATCCTCTACCCTCTTCCAACGAGTTTCCAAAAGATGAAAGACATGGTGATCTTGAGAGCATATGGCACTGGCGTGACTTTGAATATGACCTTCGGCAATTATCACTCTTAATCCCATCGTAGTAGTCCATCTCAACCCCATAACCAATGCCACGGCAAGAGCTTCAGTTTCAGAGTTTGTTGCTCTTTCCTTGGTACTCGAAGTCTTCTCCATGCAAATTCGCCATGGTTGGCAATGAGTTAGTACAAGCTCAGCATAACAGATGTTCGCACTCATTGGGAACGTTCAGTTTCCTTGGGACTCTTCACCCAAATAACTCGATGCTCAGAAGAGAATAAATTTTCTACAGGCACAGCCAATATATTTATTTACTCTTATCTCTTGTATTAAAGAGTTGTTCTAAAAGTGAGACCATTCCACCAATGAGTGTCATGGTCCACAATCAAAATCATTAAATTTAATTAACAGTGTATAAATCAATTTAAACCAAAACAACTAACATAAAAGATCAAAGGTACCTATACCACTCCATGTATAATAAACTAATTGACACTATCAAAAGTCTTGTAGCTCAACACTATCAAATGTTCATTTTGGGAAATTGATGTTCATTATCAACAATTCATGGTGTGGTAGACTGCTAGGACAAGTAGCACCATCCTAGGACTTTTTTCTAGATCTGTTTTGCCTAATTACTGAAAAGATCCTCTACATTGATGAAACTAATTTACCATACCTTGCCATGACACCACCTCTGTTACTGCTATTTAAACAGAAAAATTGATACATTCCAATAGGCGATCTTAGTGTTCATAAAATAAAATAAAAAATGGTGTGGAAAATTAGTTACTATGAGAAAAAAATTTCTAAATTGAAAAGTTTTGTACAGCGTAAAGGAGACTCCAAAAACTCTAGAAAAAAAAAAATACTCTCTTTTAAGAATTTACAGGTTCAAAGTCTTTCAATTTTATATTTGTAATTTTCAAAACAAAAAGGTATACAAATTGAATTATCATTATTTGAACAATCATGAGTTCAAAATGGTGGCAGCGTAGGAGTAGCAACCCCATTATGTTTAGGAGACATTTGATCTAATTTGGGTTTTCAAATAAGAGACACTAAGTTTTGGTTATTTTTCTTTGAATCTTATGAGTCTTTAAACTAAATATTATTAAAATTTGAGTTTATGGGTGTTATGTCCGCTATGTCAAATAATTTAGGTGATTGAGAAGAGGGGGAGAATTTAGCACCCTAAGAACTCTCTCTTTGTTCAATTTTTTTTTGAGGAAAATTATAATTTACCCACCTATGGTTTGATTAAAATTTAAGTTGCCTATCTATGATTTAAAAGTTGGCACTTTGTCCACATGAGGTTCACTCCGTTAGGCTTCCATAGCCCACCTCTATACTTTCACCATTAAAAACACAGAAAAAATAACAAAAGCATAAAAATCAAGATCTAAAAGCATATTTCTAAAAACATACTCAAGTTAGTAGTGCAAAACGGCATTGCTTTACTTAAGTATAAACAGTGACGTTTTGTTCTACTGAAGGATCCTTTTAAGTTGACACTGGACTACTAAGAAGCTTCCAGTCTTCAGTGTTAAGGCTCCACAGATATTTTCTATTACTAGATATTTCTCTCTCTTGTTAATGCACATTAATCGCGTGTGTATTCAATGTCACTAATCCCAATCTTTATGGGATTATTGTTAGATTAGAGGCTAGCTATTTTGGGCTCGAGCTATTCACAATGTATTATTTGAGTTAGTGTTGCAAATATACAAACATACAGTTTTTCTCTCAATTTTCTCTGTTCTCTTTGTTCTGCCATTGTTACATTTTTCTTGTTTTCTTCAAGTCCCTCTATCTGCAAACCTTTGTGGTTAATTTTCATTTTTAGTCATATGAGATTGTTCCCTTATTATTAATTTCAACTTTCCTGATAAACATTGTACTTAACACGTCTTCCTTTATTACACGCAACTCATAGGGGCTCTTTACCTTAGCTACGACTATGTTTTTGTGGTATTAACTGCTTCCATTCCAAGTATAGCACATATATTTTTGAACTTTGTATTATGATTCATGACTATGTAGTCCAAAATCTATGTAGAAAAACTTCTTTTTTTAATAGACATATAGAATAAATTATGAGTTTAATTTTCTTCTTTGATTAGTTAACATAAGATGGTTAAAAACCCGAGTTATACTCTATAAAATTAATTAAGCCCTATGTCTATAGCCAAGTCCTACAATATTGAACTTGATTTGTGTAGGATACTAGGATATATACTGCACAATGTCAAGTGGCTCAAATCTTTTAATTGTTTGCAATGTCAATTGTCATGTTTGGGCTTGTTTGATCATTAAAATCAGTGACATGTTAGATACAATTAAATGAAAGCTCTTAAAACATTAAAATTGGAGACATGTTTAGAACAAAATTTAGGTCTAAATTTTTAGGTGCTATATCTTAGATTTTTCAATTGAATTCAACCACATGGTTGAAATGGCCAATGCACTATTGATACTATTATTTTTTCTAAGGACAATCTAATTCAACCATTTGCTTAATTGGTCAATCCAACCACATGCTCAAATTTAATTGGGAAACCACAACACCTAAAAAATTATATCTAAGTCTTACCATTTCTTTGACATGTTCTCAGGAGAAAATGGGCTTTTGCCCCCTTATTAAAAAAAAAAATCCAGCATTTTGCCTCCTTTCCCAAACTAATTAGGGAAATGCCCTTGTTTTGAAACTTGATTTTCTCAAAATTGAGTTAGCCCTATAGTGGCGTTTTGAGGAGCCCTATTGTGATGTTTTAAGGACTTATAGTGGCAGTAGGGCTCCTTAAAACGCCACTATAGGGCTAACTCGATTTTGAGAAAATCGAGTTTCAAAACAGGGGCATTTCCCTAATTAGTTTGGGAAAGGGGGCAAAATGCTAGATTTTTTTTTTTTTTTTTTTTGCGTGAAAGGAGCATTTGCCAATTTTCTCCCATGTTCTCATGTCTGCATTAATAATTATTCTTAATTATTTTTCCTTTATCATTTTTTACAACATATTTAAGAATAAATGATTTAATTGGACTTCTCTTAACTTAATATATGAATTATATATTTGTATTCTTTAGCAATCAATATAAATACAAAAAGTACCACCGAGGGGTGTGATCTAGTGGTCTTAGGTGATGCACAAGATGCGTTGAGTGTGTGGTCCAAGGTTCGAGTCTAAATATGCACTCACTTGGGTTGCCTTTCTTAGCAAATCAAGGTTCATTAGTGTCTCTCATGGGACTGGAAAGCTATGGCTCACCGTGGTCTCCTTGCATCCCAATAGGACCCCAAACCTAGCAGGTAAGGTGCTACTATGGTCATGCCTAGGTAGGATTGTCACGTTAGTCGCTCCCTACCTTTTTTGTTAATAAAAAAAAAAGAAAAAAATATACACACACAAAGTAAATAGATGAGAGAAAAACTGTTACACACAGATTGTTACACACATTTGCAAACTTGAAAATCGTGACTTCAAGTCATGATTTCAGTTGCTTTTTCGCATGTGTGTAAATGTATGTGTAATAAAAATTGTTCAATAAAATAAAATAAGAAAGGAAAAACTTGCCATACATTAAGATTTAAGAGGCATATCTAAATTCCCCAATTCCATGCATCTGCCTTCCAAACTATATTGTTCCTCCTTAATGAAAAGCAGCCAGATTGAATCAACCTAATCCTATCTATATTTAGAATGATGCATTAAAACATTATCAATAACTTTAACCTAAACTCTAACCTAACTCTTAATAACAATAAATAAATAGCAGAGTATAAGGCTATTGTTCTCTAATGGGGAGAACTTTTTAAGTTTAAAAGAAGTTGGAAAGAAAAATTACAAGAGTGTGAAAAATGAACAAAATTTTGATTGTTGCACTTTATGTTTTGAGTGTTTTCATTGTTCCTGTATGTCTACCAGCATTAGTTTTTCTTGTTGTATATTGTTGTGATGGCAAAATCAAACACAGCCTTGAGTAGAGTTACGGTGGCACTGGCGGCGGTGGTGGAAATGTAGGTGGTAGCACTAGCATTGTCATTGTTGGTGGTGGATGCATATATAGAGGAGGAGGAGGTGATGGTGGTGAAGGAGGTGGCGGTGGGTGTGGTGGTGGTGGTGGTCGTCGAGGTTGCTAAAGAACAATTGTTGTTTCTTACTATATACAAACAACTAGACTAATACTGATACTTTGGGCACTACAAGAAAAAACCATTAATGCAACAAAAAATCAATTATAGTGGCAATAAGCACTTTAGCACATCCGGACCCATTTTGGTTGCAATAAGAACTTAAAAGAACTAATATATTGCGTGTGTGTGTATATATTGTTGTAATAGTTCTATTGCAAAAACATTTATGTTTCAATAAATTACTACAACGATTTATTTTGTTTCAATAACCTAATTTAAAAATTATTAAAATCATTTATTGCAACAAAATGCTATTGCAACAAATTTTTTGTCGTGATAATCTATTGCTACAGACTATATTGCAACAGTGCACAACGAAATTTTTTTCGTTAGGCGTTTATTGCAACAGTTTTGAGTTTTTTTCAATTTTTATAAATAAACTTCCAATTTTTATAAATAAAAAAGAAAAAAAAAGATTGAGAATAGCCACTTCTCCTACTTCAATTCTTATCCCTTAATCTTATCCATAATTTTGATATTAATTGCTAAAACCTCTAATACCTTATTAGCTAAGTAGTGGCAGAGCCACACACAAGAGTGGGGGGCCAAGGCCCCCCAAAATTTTAAAAAATTATTTTATAGTTATAGGGACTGGGTTCGAGCACTTCTACCGTTGGATGTAAGGTCTCAAGCCCAACTAGCCCAATACAATAAATTTGTAGAGAATGGGTTTAAAAACTAGGTCTTAGTCCGAACTACAACTACTAGACACGGTTATGTATGGGCTGAGTTACAAGGATATGGGTTAAAGCATGAAATTTTGTCCTCGGGCGTTTCGTCAGAGGAACTTATTATTCTTCTTCTTCCTTCAGTACTAGGTTACAGAGGTTTCCAAGATCATGCAGACTGCTACAGTTTTCTCCTTTTTCTCTCCTCCTGCTCTTTCTTCCGTCATCCCCCATTCTTAGAGGGTCTCTCACATTATATACTTCTTTCCAGTCGATCTTGACCCTCCACCTGTTGATCATGCAGGTCATTACTCGAGTGCTCGTCCCATCAGCCACCTTTCCAAACCCTCTGTGAGTTGCGGCAACCAAGGCCTCACTGTTCAGGGTTCATTTCCTCATTAATGCGGCCAGAACGTTAGTTAGGTGCATTCAATGCGGAGGTGGCAGTTTCTCCTTGGATTGCTCCTGCACCATACGCCCATGGGTATCCTACTGTACTTGTCCTTCTCCTGGGGGCGCTCTGGGAGGTTGCCTTTGCTGACGTGCTGTTCTTTCCTCCTGGGATTTGCGATGCCGAGAGCAGGATCGTCCTCGGCAACATTTCTAGGCTATTTGGGCTTTCTTTGTTTGTCCTCGGCCATTTCTCCCTCCTCGGCGTGAGTCTTGGACTCAGTATAAAGTGGGCCAAGGTTGTCAAATTCTATGGCCCCACAATAGTATATATATTATTTACATTTTAAAAAATGTAGCATGTAAAAATTAAAGTTCCCCCCAATTTTGAGTCATTTCAATGGTGCTCTTAAAAGAGAGAGAAATTATATTAAAATCAAATAATTTAAGAGGTTTAACAAATTAAAATATGTAGAAAATGATAAATTTTTGTACATGTCTAATAGAAGATATACATGACTTTTATATACTCATTAAAGTTTAGAAGATGATAAATTCTTTTAGTAAATTAATTCAATTGTGTATATATATAGAGGTTTGTCTTAACTAATATATTAGCATCACAACTTGGCCCCCTCAAACCAAAATTTTTGGCTCTGCCCTTTAGCTAAGTCACCCAATAGCTTCTTCCCGCCAACTCTTACGAGTGTGAAAAATGAACATGAATTTGTTTGTTGCACTTTTTGCTTCGAGTTGTACTATCTTTGCTCTTCTTATTGCATTTTGTTCACTTTGTTGTGGTGGCAAGATTCGGGGTGGTGGAAATGGAGGTAGCACTGGCGTCTCAGGGGAAGGCTCTTTCGTTGCTGGTGGTGGAGATGGTGGCTGTGGCGGTGGAGGTGGTGGTGGTGGTTGTGGTGGAGGAGGAGGTTGCTAAACTCCGATCCAGATGATGCCTGCCTGCAAGGAAGTCCTGTATATCATTTTGCAAATAAAAAACAAAAAAGATGTTAAGTTTAGAATAGCCACTTCTTCTACTTCAATTCTTATCCCTTATCCATAATTTTGATAGTGATCAGAATGTGGTGGTGAAGGAGGTGGCGGTGGATGTGGTGGTGGTGATCATCGACGTTGAGGTTGATAAAAAACAATTGTTGTTTCTTACTATATACGAACAACTAGACTAATACTGATACTTTGGGCACTACAAGAAAAAACCTTTATTGCAACAAAAATCAATTATAGTGGCAATAAGCACTTTAGCACATCCAAACCCATTTTGGTTGCAATAAGAATTTAAAAGAACTAATATATTGTGTGTGTGTGTGTGTGTGTGTATTGTTGTAATAGTTCTATTGCAAAAACATTTATGTTGCAATAAATTATTGCAACGATTTATTTTGTTTCAATAACCTAATTTAAAAATTATTAAAATCATTTATTGCAACAAAATGCTATTGCAACAAAAATTTTGTCGTGATAATCTATTGCTACAGACTTTATTGCAACAGTGCACAACAAATTTTTTTTTTTTTTTTCCGTTAGGTGTTTATTGCAATAGTTTTGAGTTTATTGCAATTTTTATAAATAAAAAAGAAAAAAAAAAAGATTTAGAATAGCCACTTCTCCTACTTCAATTCTTATCCCATTAATCTTATCCATAATTTTGATTTTAATTACTAAGACCTCTAATACCTTATTAAATACCTCTAATACCTTATTAGCTAAGCAGTGGCGGAGCCACACACAAAAGTGGGGGGCCAAGGCCCCCCAAAATTTTAAAAAATTATTTTATAGTATATATATTATTTATATTTTAAAAAATGTAGCATGTAAAAATTAAAGTTCCCCCCAATTTTGAGTCATTTCAATGGTACTCTTAAAAGGAAGAGAAATTATATTAAAATCAAATAATTTAAGAGGTTTAACAAATTAAAATATGTAGAAAATGATAAATTTTTGTACATGTCTAATAGAAGATATACATGACTTTTATATACTCATTAAAGTTTAGAAGATGATAAATTCTCTTAGTAAATTAATTCAAGTGTGTATATATATAGAGGTTTGTCTTAACTAATATATTAGCATCACAACTTGGCCCCCTCAAACCAAAATTTCTGGCTCCGCCCCTTTAGCTAAGTCACCCAATAGCTTCTTCCTGTCAACTCTTACAAGTGTGAAAAATGAACATGAATTTGTTTGTTGCACTTTTTGCTTCGAGTTGTACCATCTTTGCTCTTCTTATTGCATTTTGTTCACTTTGTTGTGGTGGCAAGATTCGGGGTGGTGGAAATGGAGGTAGCACTGGCGTCTCAGGGGCAGGCTCTTTCGTTGCTGGTGGTGGAGATGGTGGCTGTGGCGGTGGAGGTGACGGTGGATGTGGTGGTAGTGGTGGTGGTGGAGAAGGAGGTTGCTAAACTCCGATCCAGATGATGCCTGCCTACAAGGAAGTCCTGTATATCATTTTGCAGATAAAAAACGAAAAAGATTTTAAGTTTAGAATAGCCACTTCTCCTACTTCAATTCTTATCCCTTGTCCATAATTTTGATAGTGATCAAAATGTGGTGGTGAAGGAGGTGGTGGTGGATGTGGTGGTGGTGGTGGTGGTCATCGAGGTTGATAAAAAATAATTGATGTTTCTTACTATATACAAACAACTAGACTAATATTGATACTTTGGGCACTACAAGAAAAAACCTTTATTGCAACAAAAATCAATTATAGTGGCAATAAGTACTTTAGCACATCCAGACCCATTTTGGTTGCAATAAGAACTTAAAAGAACTAATATATTGCGTGTGTGTGTGTATATATTGTTGTAATAGTTCTATTGCAAAAACATTTATGTTGCAATAATTGCAATAAGAACTTAAAAGAACTAATATATTGCGTGTGTATATATATTGTTGTAATAGTTCTATTGCAAAAACATTTATGTTGCAATAAATTATTACAACGATTTATTTTGTTTCAATAACCTAATTTAAAAATTATTAAAAATCATTTATTGCAACAAAATGATATTGCAACAAAATTTTTGTCATGATAATCTATTGCTACAGACTTTATTGCAATAGTACACAACGAAATTTTTGTCATGATAATCTATTGCTACAGAATTTATTGCAACAATGCACAACGGTGGCAGGAAGACCCGCCGCAATAACGCCTGCCGCTAAAGGTCAAATTTAACTTTAGCGGCCGTTTTTGGGGCTTCAATGGTGCTTTTTGCCCGCCGCAATAGGTCCTTTTTTTTTTGGGTAGTGTAGGATGCTCCCTCACCATCTCCACTCTTCCCTCTTGGGTTTGTTTTTGTTCAAGAATATAGAGATGGGTCGGTGCCTTGCTCCTCCTTTATTTATTTTATGTGAACCCCGGAATATGAAATTAAATAAGTTGACTTTTGGAGGTCTTTTCTGGACCCGGGTATATGTGATGCTTTGATTTGATATCATATATAAAAATCTTATCCACAATCCACGCACAATCATTATGTTAAACTAGCCGCGAACCCACGCGTTGCGCGTGATAATTATTTTTATGGTGGTTTTTTTTTTTACAATTTAAACTAATCTAATAATGAGTAATCTATTTCATAATTATATATTTATTATAGGAACAATCATAAATATAATATAGGAACAATCCAAAATACAAAAAAAAAATGTAAACTAAAAAAAATTAATAAAACTTAACAATGATTAATTGAACCAATATTATGATAAAAATTTTGTTTTTGATAATCTATTAAGGTTATTTTCTTTGTAGAAATTATAATTTCGGCCGTCCAAAACATATTATCAAATAAATAATTATTAGCAAAATCTAAGAATTAAATTTCTATACATGCATTGTTATAAAATAATAATAATAAAAAATTGCAAAAGTTAAAATTTGTCACCTATCCGTTTATTTTCGTTTGGCTAACCTTTGCTTTTCTTTAAATAAATAGCATTATAGAGTACTTCTAATACAACTATTAAGAGTACTTTGTCCACCACAAAGGATTAGAAAATAAACAAAAATTAGTAAAGTCTCATAGTTTAATATCTAAATTGAGCACTATAAAAAATCATGCTATGTAATAAAATAAATACCAAATTATCCAAATCATGCTATGTAATAGAATAAGATTATATTTTTATATGCTATATTTAATTCTTTAGAATGCAATAGGATAACATTTAACAATCAAAGAGAATAAAAAATAAAAAATAAAAAATAACAACAATTTAAAAAACAAAACTAAATCGCATTAACCCAAAATAAAGTTTTAAAGAATATAAAAAATTATCAACTTAAAGTAGAGATGCAAGAGAAATAAAAAAATCCACCAAAAAATTTAGAGAGAGAGAGAGAGAGAGAAGGAGGTTGCTAAACTCCGATCCAGATGATGTCTACCTGCAAGGAAGTCCTGTATACCATTTTGCAGATAAAAAACGAAAAAGATGTTAAGTTTAGAATAGCCACTTCTCCTACTTCAATTCTTATCCCTTATCCATAATTTTGATAGTGATCAAAATGTGGTGGTGAAGGAGGTGGCGGTGGATGTGGTGGTGGTGGTGGTGGTGGTCGTCGAGGTTGATAAAAAACAATTGTTGTTTCTTACTATATACGAACAACTAGATTAATACTGATACTTTGGGCACTACAAGAAAAAACCTTTATTGCAACAAAAATCAATTATAGTGGCAATAAGCACTTTAGCACATCCAGACCCATTTTGGTTGCAATAAGAACTTAAAAGAACTAATATATTGCGTGTGTGTATATATATTGTTGTAATAGTTCTATTGCAAAAACATTTATGTTGCAATAAATTATTGCAACGATTTATTTTGTTTCAATAACCTAATTTAAAAATTATTAAAAATCATTTATTGCAACAAAATGATATTGCAACAAAATTTTTGTCATGATAATCTATTGCTACAGACTTTATTGCAACAGTGCACAACGAAATTTTTGTCATGATAATCTATTACTACAGACTTTATTGCAACAGTGCACAACGGTGGCAAGAAGAACCGCCGCAATAACACCTACCGCTAAAGGTCAAATTTACCTTTAGAAGCTGTTTTTGGGGCTTCAGTGGCGCTTTTTGCCCGCCGTAATAGGTCGTTTTTTTTTTTTGGGTAGTGTGGGATGCTCCCTCACCATCTCCACTCTTCCCTCTTGGGTTTGTTTTTGTTCAAGAATATAGAGATGGGTCGGTGCCCTGCTCCTCCTTTATTTATTTTATGTGAACCCCGAAATATGAAATTAAATATGTTGACTTTTGGTGGTCTTTTCTGGACCCGAGTATATGTGATGCTTTAATTTGATATCATATATAAAAATCTTATCCACAGTCCACGCACAATCATTATGTTAAACTAGCCGCGAACCCGCGCGTTGCACGTGATAATTATTTTTATGGTGGTTTTATTAATTTTTTTTTTACAATTTAAACTAATCTAATAATGAGTAATCTATTTCGTAATTATATATTTATTATAGGAACAATCATAAATGTAATATAGGAACAATCCAAAATACAAAAAAAATGTAAACTAAAAAAAATTAATAAAACTTAACAATGATTAATTGAACCAATATTAGGATAAAAATTTTGTTTTTGATAATCTATTAAGGTTATTTTCTTTGTAAAAATTATAATTTCGGCCGCCCAAAACATATTATCAAATAAACAATTATTAGCAAAATCTATGAATTAAATTTCTATACATACATTGTTATAAAATAATAATAAAAAAATTGCAAAAGTTAAAATTTGTCACCTATCCGTTTATTTTCATTTGGCTAACCTTTGCTTTTCTTTAAATAAATGGCATTATAGAGTACTTCTAATACAACTATTAAGAGTACTTTGTCCACCACAAAGGATTAGAAAATAAACAAAAATTAGTAAAGTCTCATAGTTTAACATCTAAATTGAGCACTATAAAAAATCATGCTATGTAATAAAATAAATACCAAATTATCCAAATCATGCTATGTAATAGAATAATATTATATTTTTATATGCTATATTTAATTCTTTAGAATGCCATAGGATAATATTTAACAATCAAAGAGAATAAAAAAATAAAAATAAAAATAGAAATAAAAAACAACAACAATTTAGAAAACAAAACTAAATCGCATTAATCCAAAATAGAGTTTTAAAGAATATAAAAAATTATCAACCTAAAGTAGAGGTGCAAGAGAAATAAAAAAATCCACCAAAAAATTTAGAGAGAGAGAGAGAGAGAGGGAACCTTTTTTTGTGAGGGAAAACTATGCATAGAATAGAAGAGATAGTGACAAATTTATAGTAAGAGGATGTGAATAAGAAGAGACAAAAATAAAGGAAGATGAAGGGAAAGAGGAAGAATGATATTAATGTAGAGGGTAGTGAGGAGATGAAAAGGTAAGGGAGGGAGAAAGATTGAAGAAGTAGTGGGGAAATGAAATGATAAGGGAGAGTTGGAGAAGTGTAAATATTAAAAAAATAAATGTTAAAAACAACTATAAGAAAATTGGAAAAAAAAAAAAAAAAAAAAAAACCCTAAAGCTTGAAAAGGCTTCAACGTTTTGTTTTTTTTTTTTTTTTTTTTTTTTTTTAATTTTTTTTCCTTTATGCTGAAAAGGCTCAGACAAAACCTTAAAACTAAACTGAAAAGACTTTGGGTTGGGCTTGATAGTAGAATTAAATAAATAAGAGGTGAGTTGGATTAATTATATAAATTTATTATAGGATGATAGTGGAAGTAAATAAATAAGTAGTGGGCTACATTTATAGGGCTGAAAATTGTAAAAACCATTTTAAAATTGTAGGAAAAATTATATTCTAAAAAAGAAAAAAAATGACGTGGCAACTGATGTGGCACAACGTGAGAGCAGCAGCATTAAACGCTACGCTTTAGCTTTTAGTAATATATAGATAAGTAAGGTGTGTTCTTGGAAGATTTGTTATGGTATGGGTTTTCCTGGTTTTTGGTATCTTCATGGGTGGGGTTTTGATCGGATTATTAAGTTGTAGGTTCAAACCCTAAGAAAAATCTGATTGTGGTTCCCCAGCTTGCTTGGGTTCTATTCTTACTTATTATGTTTCAGCTCCAAATCATGATGATTCTTGTGTGCTTCCTTACTTTTTAATTAATGAAATTTTTATTGAGGTTTTCTATATATGTATTTGGAACCCCTGTATTGCTCTGCCATTGTTCTTTTAAAAGGATTCATTTAGTTTGTTGAGTCGTTCTTTATGTTAATAGTTAATACTTACATACGTACCATACCATACCATTCATGTTCCTATAATATATACCATGGGAAATGTGATTTTTTTTAAAATTTTTTTTTTATTCTTATATGTTTTTAAAATGTGATATGAAATTTACTTAAACCAAATTAAATAATAAAAATTCGGTAGAATGCTATGGTACTCATCCTTCAATTTAAATAATATGAATTATTAGTCAATATGTTTGCATCTCTCTCTCATATTCTCAATTACACACCTTAACTATCCCCTGAGCCCATGGCCATAGGAGTTTTGTAAATTTGGCCCTTAAGTAGTTTGCTATCAAGTTGCATTTTGAACTGCATTCTACTGGGAAGGCCTGGGGAATACAAGGGACTCTCATTTGAGAGGATAACTAAATGAGTAATCGCTCTCAATATTCCCACCTAACTGGCTGGCCGGATTAGGATAGTCTTGTTTTTCATGCCATCTAATTCAGACTTAATTTTTACTGCCTTGCCTTTTCATGCTATCTCTTTTAATTTAATTAAACAATTTCATGGTTTAACATGATTTGATTAACGTGGGTCAGTTGATCTGGGTGGGCTTTTACTTTTATGGTCCGTTTGGATTGAGAGAGAGGGAGGGGAAGTAGAGTAGATTTAACATAAAATTAACTTATTTTTAGCCAATTCTACTCTACTCCCCTTCACTCCCCCTCCTTCCCCCCTCTATCCAAACAGGCCATTAGTACTAGTACTAGTGCCCCATACACTAATGTAGAAGAAATCATGTTTGATGAACTTGTGTTACAAGAAGGAAAAGTTGATGAAATTTTAACATATCCTCAAAAAGGATCCTGATCCTGCAAGTTAGTAAGTCATTAACGTACGTGGGTCAATTGATCTGGGTTTAGTACTATACCCCATACAGTAATGTCGAAGATAAAATTCTTTTACAAGAAGGAAAAGTTAATTAACATTTTAATAAATATTAAAAATCTGATTGCGAGAATGTCATAACAAAAATTGAAGTACATCGGCAGATGCTAATGACATACTTTCAAAGAACTGCTAATCTTTCTAAATGTTCCAGATCTATTGGTGAGAGTGTCAAACTAGGATTGATGATAAAATAAAATAAAAAAATTTGTCAGACTAGATTGATGACAGCAAGTATGACTAAAAGTTCACCATGAGGTTTGATATTTCTATTGCTTTGTTGAGTAGTTGTGCCCTTCATTTTGTAATGACTTCATAATGGTGCTCACATAGACACATACGGTTCATGTTCTCTTTCAATACGAATCTGAGATATAAATCATATTTAAAAAATTGTTAATTAAAAAAAAAAACAATATACATGGTGAAGAATTTCAAATTATAATCAACTTAGAGAATAGTGAATAAATGTGTAGAGAATTAAACTTTGCAACGGCAATTCTATTCCTACAGGGAAGAATACAAATTATAATTGCAAAAAAAAAAAAAAAAAAAAAAAAAAAAAGAGTCAATGACATCATATGTTCTCTTTTATTCAAAAAACCGAATACTAATAACATCGCTTAGCTATTTTGCCACCTCAAACTCCAATTTAAGCCTAACATTGGTGGTGCCAAAGGCAAATTTTGCCATCATACTACAGTGAACTGCCAAGACTAGTAGTTCACTATAGCAAAAAGGCATAAAAAAAATATTATTTTATCACTTAGTTGGGTTTTGTGGCAAAGAGGAAGAGAGAGAAAATGAGAAAGAAATTAATTAAAAAAATGAATAGTGTTTGGTTGATAGTAAAAATAAGTCCCTTAATGTAGGGTGTGTTATGAAATTATGTGTTAAAATAGATAAAATAACTTCTTGGGGTATTAAATGCTAAAATTTTTAACTCCACTGATGTGGATGCTCTTAAATGGAGAAAAGAAAGGATATAAACGTGACAAATTATTATTTGTAGGTAACAAAATGTGATATTCTCTCTTACGTTACTTTCTCTCAAATCCAGATATTTCTATTTTGTGTGAATTATGAACTCTTCTGCCACTCTCACTCACAAACGAGGTGTTGTCCTCACAAACACACACTCATTGCTCTATTATTAGACCTAGTTTGTCAGCTAAGTTTGACCTCGTTTGTCACCTAAGTTCAACAATAATCTCCTTACTTTTCTTCTTTGATTCTCTCAATTCCTGGTATCTTTGTTGGTGATTTCTTTGAGCTGCTCTAAGTCTATGGTTAGTCTTCTTATCCATATTCTCTCATTCATGATTAGATTTATGCTTTTGGAATGGAATGGAGTGCTTAATATTTATATGCCTTATGATTGGGAGAATGATTAACTTGCATGCGTTCAATTCGACCGGATTAACAATCTTCTTTGATAAATCTAATTTTAAGCAGTAAAATTTATTAATAAATTGTATTTGGGGTTTAGTTTTGTTTGTCTACATAAAATTTAGACAAGCAGATTCTAGCTAGGTTCTAAAATATATATGGATCCGGTTATTGTATGCCCTTAGAATATACATTAATTATTCATTTTAGGAAATTTTTTGTGAAAATTTGAAAAAACTGTCAAAAAAGTTAAATCACCTTTTCACTTTCCTATAAAAATTTTCCTAAAATAATTTATTAATATATGTCTTAAGGGCATATGCTGAAAAAATCATATATTTATGTGTGTGTGTGTGTGTGTGTATATTAGTCATTTGAGTGAGCAAAATATGTTCAGTTTGAAGAGAAAAAAATTAAGGACATTAATGATAACTTCAATTTTTCTTATATTTCAACTTCCTTGCAAAGCCATAGCAAAGTAAAGATTTGAAAGTTGTATGGAAAATGGGCTTTACAAAGCTAATCTTGAATAAGAATCTCAAACAGTTCTATCAATACTGAATTTGAAGATTCTGAATTCAACTTGACAACATTATTGGATAACCATAATGTAAACAAATTGTACTTTGCAAAGAGCATGCACATAAATTAGCTTAAACAACAAGAGCCGTGGAATAAAATGCAAGGCATTTTGAATTCACCAGTGGAAAAAAATTGCACCTCAAAATTTTTGGAACTAGTGCATACACAAAAAAATCCCTCACTTAGCATACTTTCAATATATACATGCCAAGAATGTCAAAACCATGGGCAACAGCAACCTTACGGCTGTCTGACTGCCAGTCAAGGATGTAACTCAGCCGCTTGTGTTGATACCTCTCAAGGTAACAACCAAGCCATTCTCAATCAATTATAAATTCCAAGCCTTGTTCTCTAATTTGGCAGAAAGAGAGCACCCATTTGCATCCAGAAAGGCAATTATATTGGACTCACTCTTGATATCTGCAGAGACAGCATAAGCCACTAATGGTATCATGTCCATCTCACCTTATAGGAAAGAAAAAACAAAACAAATCTTGTTTGTTTGGTATGCAATGCATCTAAATGACCACCCTAAAACAATAAAGACAATTTCAGCATAACAGTAAGTCATCTTATGGGAGGAAGATCCCAGATAGGCTTCAAATCATGGGAGAGATGAAACACTAGACTGATAATGATAGCATAAAGATACTGAAGAAATATAAATATACTATCAGAAAATTTTGGCACAATGATATTAACCAACAAATCCCTAATTATTACGGGTTTATCAATAAAAACTATAAGGGGTTGAACCAAGGTTGTTAAAAACAAAATTCAACAAGCATAAGAACTGAATCAGCAAGATAATTAGTATCATGAGATTATGTTTTTTCCATCATGAACTTATGTCATCAAAAATCAAGTCTCAATTTCTCTTCTAACTAAACAAGTTCATTGCTTTAGTACAAATACAGCTTCACCAGAAAACCTTGGAATCAATTCAAACAGATTGTATATAATTTTTGTTTCTTTCCACAATAATTTTAACTAAAGTTTACAGCACTCCTAGTATTTTTATTGGTTTTAAAATCTCCTTTTAGCAACTTAATCTACCAGGTCATACTAAATTCTCCCATCAATAAACATCAGAGAAACACTAGATCCAAGATATTCTTATCACTTAATTCTTTTCCCTGCCTTTTTGTTAGAATTATTTAAGTAAGAAACATACAACAGTTTCCTCCAATATATATATATATATATATATATCCCTCACATTCATTATTGAAAGCCAAACACATGTTTCTGGTTCCTTTTCTTTTTTCCACATTATATACCTTTACCCACTTTATCGTAAAGCTTGCTTTATCCCTTCTTCTTTTAGCTTAAATTCTCCCCCAAATCATGATAAAGGATACAAAAATGAATTGGCTACACTGTCAACACAACTATTAATGTTCAATTTTGGTATAGATATTGTTTACTTCAGTTTTTCCTTCAACCCAGAAGTTATTTATTACTCATTTAAAAAAAGGCAACCTGCATCTGCATTCATGAATGGACCATTTAAAAGGAAGTGCAAACCTGATTCTGCAAGCTCGTTGAAGTTGTCCAGCGCTGAGGATGTTGTATTACTGCTGAACTATCAGTGATGAAAGTTATTGTACTTGCTTCTTGTATGTTTTCTGCTTTTAATGGTGGTAATTCTCTCATGATCCATAATATAAAAGCTGAGGGTGTTGATGAACCTTGCAACAACACATCATATTGTAAGTTAGCTGCTCACTACTTCTGAACAAAGACAGTATTGATTCGATACTTAATATAGAAGAATGAGTGCATGCAATGTTTTTCACCCATCATAAGCCTATGTTGCTTCCCACTGTAGTCACATATGTTATCAATCAATATGTAAAGCAACATGCTTTCTACTTATTTTAAGGAAAGTGGTGTGAAAGCAATAACTAACATGGAAAACAATTACAGTAAAAAATACTCAAACCCCGGGAATCATTCTCTCCAAAAATTGGATACAGCTGTCTACCAACCACCTCTCCCATAACCCACAGAAGCAGGAGACTTGAGCACTAGCTATGACTTTTTAAAAACACACAATTCAAGCTTCCTAACCAGAATAATAGAGGATCCTTATTTTTTAAACAAAATTATATTTCACCTTATATTGTAGGGGTGGAAACCCTCATGTTTCAAAAGTTGCATTTTGAAGGGGAGTAATGGGCTTTGACTCACAAACTGACTTGCTATCTCTTACTGACTTGCTCAAACTTCATCACCCATTAAAAAACTCCCCTAAACATCAGGTTTCAATTTAAAACTATCCCCAAACTATACAGTTGAAAATGTAATTTTCCCTCTTTATCCTTAAAAAATTAAGAAACAAAGAGTGTACTTTTGATACATCTAAATTTTTAGATTTATTTTTAAGGTGCACAAATCATGCCAACAATTCATGTTATCAAAAAAGGGTGAGAGGAGTGGAGTTAGGATATGTAATTAACCCAAATCTTTTCTAAAATCTCACACACTGTGGCTGGTGCTCAGGTTTCCCTATATTTGCACATTGCACCTGTGGCCAAATATTTGATATTTGATTTCCAATTCTTTTGTAGCTTCTGCATATGATGTCTGTATGCGGAAGTTCATTCTGATGCATATTTCCAGAATCTAAACAGTTTACTCTTCCAAAGGATGCCGAGAGTCATCCTATTTACTAAGCAACGAATGAAACTGTAATAATCTACAAATGAGCTGAAGTTCTCAATATTTCATACAACTCTAGTACAAGTTTACAAAAGCATCATTGATGCTCCTTTAATCTTTGAGTGAATCCACATTCACTGCAAATCTTGCTAAGTAATCATTCTCAATCTTAAAATTAACCTTTTAGGCAACCAAGTAGGGCATCTCTTCTGGTTTTAAAATCAGTTTTCTGTTTTCTAAGATAGATAAAGATATTGGAATTCATCTCCAAATCAAGAGAAAACTGGGGTTTTATGCAGTGTATTTCCATTTTTGATTTCCTTCAATCTGTTAATTCTTCTCTTTGATTTGTTTGTAATTGTTTCAAGTATAATTTGTTCACCATCATGAACATGATGTACTTTTGTTCAATAAAACTTTTATTACCTATCAAAAAATAGAGAAAATTGAGAGAAATCTTTTTGATGCTTTTGGTTTCCTGGTTTTTGAAAACAAATTTTTTCTTTTCTTTATTCCTCTCTCTCTCTCTCTCTCTCTCTCTCTCTCTCTCTCTCTCTCTCTCTCTCTCTCATGACAGTTTGGATGAAGAATCATCAGATCATATGAGGCCCAGTTGATATCTTCGATGGCGTAGGTTTGGATCACCTACCTAGAGGACCACCCATACTCAAGGCCAGCAACAGAGCTCCCTCCATCCAAAAATGTATTCCCTCTCTCTTGAGGTTTATTGGCTCAATTGCATCACTTCAAGCGCATCATCAACTGCAACACCTTCTATTCCTCCACCTTGAAAATGCCAGCAAGCTTAAGATACACAAGCAAAGGGAGAGTTTTGGTGCGGGTGCACCAATTGATGAATGAATTTTTTTTGGGTGTTCGGTTGAGCTGCTGAATGTGGCTTTGCTTTTGTTGTTGGTGTGAGTTTGGGGCCTTTGATGGGGTTTTCGTGCTTTATGAAAAGGTGATGTGTTGGTTTGATGAGGTTTAAATTGGTTGTTGATGGTGGCTTCAGTCTTTCAGATTGTTGGGGACAATACTGCTTGATGGGGTGGCTGTTGCTGGAAAGCTGGAGTCAGTAGGATTTTGGAAGTGAGGCTATACAGGCTGTTGAAGAAATATGTGATAGTGGGATTGTCATTAAGTTGCCCAAATATTTTTTGGGGGGATGCCATGAGCATCCAAACAAATTTTTTTATTTGTTCCAAAATATTGCTTTTTGTTTTCCACATTCCAAAGGAATTTTACATTTCAACTCAACAGAAGATTTTTTTGGTTTTCATCTCTAAAAACAAGTTTTTTGAAACAGAAAAATGAACCATTCCCAAAGATGCCTGTAAAACTTCGCATTCTTTCTACAAGTGGCCCCAATTTGTAAACCCTGATCCATCTCCTACAGTTTGGTGCCTCATGAACTGTATCTCCAGCCAAATTTAAACTTTACTGACTTAAAATGAAACAAAAACTAATCTCTTCTCCAAATCAAGAACTTACTCTCTCCAGGATAGCTTTCACTCATTCACGCCTACAAACTACTCTTTTCAAAATTTAAAATTTTCACTTGATAGATTATAGTTGCCCTTTCTTAAATCTCAAAACAGAAAAACAAACCAAGAACACCTTCACCTCCTCAGAAATGCTAGCCTCCTATGGACTCTTGTTTTAAAATTCAGAATAATCAGACAATGGATTGACATTGGTCTCAGAATGTAACATTATCCAAATGGATATCAGATGCCAGCTACCAAAACTAAGTGTAAATCCAGTGGTCAAATTCCATTTATGTATAAGATGGGCATAGGCAGATTCAGGATGTTATCTTGATTCTATAAAACATCATTGGTAAAGAACAATATTCTTTATGCAGGTACAAGGCATGGTTATTAAGTCAAAAAATTTCTGAGTGGTCAATGGTTGAAATTGAGAACCTAGGACAACTATATTTTTTTTCTTAGCTACTTATTGTTTTGATCTTCATATAATAATATAAGTACAACCAGATATGATAATGGGGTCAATTCTTGATTCTCCTGAGTCTAGAGACTGATGTCACCTTATACACATATATCATCCATCAGCAGATATATGAACACCTATGCAATTAGTTTCATCAGCCAATAGATTAAGTCTTAAAACCCATTCCATGGCCATATGAAGAATCAAATAGTTAAAAATGGACAAAAGACAGAATTTCACACAGAAGAATGGTGCAAAATCATTCAGGATAGTTGCAGAAAGAAGACAAGAAGGAAACCTTGCTAAGTAATAAAGGAAGAACCAAGATAAGATGTTAAGAGATGGGAGGACTAACATGTGAAAAGAAGAAAAAATGGATGTGAATGAAGCAAACATAAAAAATGTACCCTCGTCATTTTCACCAACCTGAGACCCTGACACAGAAATTAGAACCACATACCTATAAAATAATACAAAATGAGCAAGAGAGACGTATAAACAACTGTCATGGGATGTTGCGGCCGGTGATATAGCATCTGCAACCATCATGACATGATGAAGTTAGAGAAAGCTATAAAGATGAATTCAATTTCTTTTGTACAATATAAATTTGATGACCAACAGAGAAGTGTCTACCGGAATATCAGTTAAAAGAGCAACAAAAGAACTTGAAGTGAAACAGATCACAGAAACAACAGCTAAACCTGAAACCTGCACAGAACAGAATACTTGCCAACATTATACATGGAACTGCAAAACCACTGATGGACATAAATAAGCAAGATAAATTCTACAACTACATACACACAGGGAAGATAAAAGGATTTAAGTAATATTATAAATTTATAATGGAGCCACCAAACGCATTATATTAATGCTGGCTGTGACACCCAGAAAATCAAAGAGAAAAACAAGACAACAAAAGATTTAATACCTTCCACATTTCAGATGAAGCTCGCTCAGATCTAACTTTGCTCATTTTCAAGCATAATAGAAGTCCTGAATGGAACTCATAGCAACAAAGATTAAAAAAAAAAAAAATTATATCTCAAGAAAATTAAAACAATGGAGGTAAAGAAAAGAATAAAAGGAGAGAGAGAGAGATAACAATAATTGCATTTTCGTTTTGACTAAACAGGTAGTCAATAACCAAGGTACCTTACTACTCCAAAGACATGTAGACAAGTCAGTTAAAATAAGTAGTGGAAAACTTAGAATGCTAAAATTCTCCATCCCACAAACTGGTTCTCTCATGTACATTGAATTGGCAAAATATGATTTTTTTTATTTCTTATTATGTGATTCTTTTAAAAGTAATTTGAAATTTTTATTAGAAAGAGGAGAAACCTTGGTATACAAGTTTTATAAAGAGTCTCCTAAAGAATTACAAACAAATATCATCAAGGAAATCCACAAAAGAAAGAGAAGAGATGTTGCCAGTCACATTAGATCAATCACAACAGATTATGCAGAACTACACATTTTTACTTGAGAGTAGGTAACTCAATGCTGTTGAATGTAAGGTTTTCTCTATCTGAATAAGGCAAAGCAGGGCACCACTCCAAATTTGCACTGATTATATGTTTTCCAAACATTCCTTGCCAACAAAAAAACACAAGCACTATCACAAATTTAACTGAAAATATCTCCAAAAAAAGAAGAAGAGATCAAGTCCTTGGCAACTGCAAAATGAAGTAGCAAGCGATCAGTAGCCTCCCCCAGCTCCTTATGCACATACAAAAGTGATCCAATAGAATGATATTTTGTTTAATACATAACCCCACCCTCCAATTAGAATATTTTTCCCAAGGCTGATGTCCAAAAGAAAAGGGTATCCTTTCTAGAAACTCTAAAAGCCCCAAATACTCCACAGTAATTTCATGCCAATAGATCCTCTTAATGCCTCATAATGTGAAGTACACTGAATAGACGACCAAGCCTTATCCTTCAATGTAAACTATCAGCCACTTCAGTTTTTGGTATATTAGAATATAGTAGATTGAAAAAGAAGGGAAAATGCAAAAGCACCCCTGAACTTAGGATCAAACTCAAACTGAACCCATGGTCTTTTAATTCAAAATTATAAATCCCTGAAGTTTGGGAAATATTCAAATTGATCATTCAGTCTCACTTTCGTAAGCTGAACCGACATGTGTTTATGTTAATAAAAAATTATTTTAACGCAAAATTTAATTCTAAAATCATTTTAAAATTAATTTGATTTTTTCCCCTTTTTTCTTCTTCCTCTCCCCTCTACTGCCACACAACAACCACCCCCCCCCCCCCTCCAACAACCACCCCCCCCCCCCCCCCCCCCAAAACAACCACCAACCAGTGTTGTTAAAAGCGCTGAGCACACTTAAGCGCAAAAGCCTCCTGGAGCCTAGGCGCAAAGCGCAAGGCGCGCACCCAATCAATGTGAAGCGCACATTTAAAAAAAAATTTAATAAATTAAAAAAAAAAATTATTAATGATCAATACAACAATCAAGTGATCAATTAATCATATAAATTACATTAAAACATTTTATATAATTTATATAACATTTATATAATTCTTTTGTGCCTTACAAAATATATGCAACCATGATATTTGATGGCCATGATTACAAAAAATGGTTGAATCAAAATAGAAGTATAGAACCAAGAAGGCAAAGGCTAAAAATACTAGAATGTTAAGTAATGTTGTCTTTGTGAGTGTCTGATTTAGTGTTTGTTTGTGTGGTTGTGGTTAAAAGTTCAAAAATATCTAAAGAGATAGGCTTAGGTGTATGGTAGCACACCACACTATTAGTTTTTATATATTAAATCAATGGCTTATATCAAACATATTTATATCTAATGGCTAAAAATCAAATCAGGATTTTTTTTAAAAAAAATTTACAAAAAGCTCAAAAAAGTGCGCTTTGCGCTTAATAAAAAAGCTCAAAAAAGCGTGCTTTTGTGAGGGCGCTTCGCTTTAGAGGGAAAAAGCCCCAAGGGCTCTGCGCTCTGCGCTTAAGCGCGCTTTTAACAACACTGCCACCAACAACTCTGGTAATCAAGAACCACCACCAAATCCAGCCATTCCACCAAACCAGCAACCTCATTCTCCCAATAACCAAACAAAATGGAATAAGAAGTAAAAACCTCGGATCTATCTCATCCCAATTCATGTTATTTAAACAAGTTGTTTGACTATTAAGTAGGTCATGTGACTAAAAGTACATGTGGATGCTTATTTGACTTGGCGCAAAGTGGGTTGGAGGAACTTTTCTCCAAACCAGGTTCAAGGAAAATTCTGTCCATTTAGCAAAGTAACACCTCAAACCATGTTACCCTAAACAAAAAAAATCATACCCCAAATTTATTGTGCTGCACAAGTTCAGATTTTTGAATGTTTGGCAGTCTTATTAGTAAAGCAGATTTGCATATGGCAGTGGTATTGCACAATGTACAGATTGTAGATGGCGGCAGTAAAGCAGAAGGTAGAAGATTAGAGTGAAAAGCAACAACAACTAAGCCATAGTTCCAAACTTTTGGGGGTTGGTTATGGTTCCGCAAAATATTAATCAAGATCAACCACATGCATTCTCTACCACTATTCTATCCGAAGTCATACTCTCTGTTATTTCCATAATTGACATGTCATTTTCTACTATTTTTACTAATATTATTTCTCTTCCTCTACGTTTTTTCGTTCCAACGATTTGAATCAACTCTCTTTTTCACCCGTTCATTATTGCTCTTTTCTAAATATAACTAAACCATCAAAAACGACCCTCCCTCTTCTTTTCATCAAAGGTAGCCCCCTATCTTTAAGCAAATTTCCGCATTCAAATTCTATCTTTTGGAGTATTTACAATTTCCATTAATCCATCTTAACATCCTCAGCTATACTAATTTTATGAATATTTTGTTTCTTAATAACTCAGAATTTAGTATCATAGAGATGCTAGAAGTATGCGGATAAATTTATCAGTTCTTAATAGTTTAGGCTCTTTGATCCCTCCATCTTCATGAATTGTTGATCCAAAATATCGAAAGTTCTTACTCTTTAGTATCTCTTAACCATAAAGTCTTACCACCTTTTCATCTTTGTCTCTACTTTTACTAAAATTACATTCTATGTACTTTGTTTTAGTCCTACTTAATCAAATATATTTTTAAATAAAGAATTTTTTTAATTGAAATAATCAAATGCACCACAAGTGATAGCCTTTTCCATCCACAAGGGTTATAATTTCAAATTAGAAGATCTTGGGCTAGTTTGATTTTAACTATTAAAAGATCTTGGGCTAGTTTGATTTTGACTATTAATAACATGCAATTAACTCATACCTGAAATGGAGCTAGTAATGTGAATACAATGTTTCCCTTCTGTATCGCATCTACTCTTCGGGTAGCAAAGTGTTTCCCATCACGTACTCGTTGAACTTGATACATGCGTACCATTAACAACTTTCTCACTAATTTTAATCCATGAAAGGGATAATGGATTATGGTACCAGAAATTTATAGCATTGCGCAAGAATTTAAGTTATAGTTCCATAATCATGAAGATATAATAATAGTTCCTGTAGCAGAATTCAACATTGCATGAACCCCACAACATATTGAATCAACAATTTGACATGAAAAAGTCAAGCACAAAACTATTTCAAAGCCATAATTTGTTCGAACTTTTACTTCTTTATGCAGTCACTAAAATAGTAGTAAAAATGAAGAATATTTTGGGTTTTTTACACAGACAACAACAGGCTCAGAGACAAGAAAGCTTAAACATAAAAAGAAATATTGAAACAGGGTCTAGACTTGTTACAGAGCCTACTTGGGACAATGGGACCTCCAATCACTTTTTTAGTCTGTCAAAATAAACACGGGAAAATCAGCCGAAGCCGTTTACGAAATCACCCCTTCATCAAACCCATCTATTAAGGCAATCGGGGATCTGTTTGGCACAAAATATTGGGCTTGAGGAACAAGGGCTCTGATAAGCATTAAAGCACTCTAGTCTCCACTCTCCACTCTCCAGGCTCATAACCTCTTAGGCTTGACATACACGGGCCAACTACTATATTTGTATTTCCTACTGAAGAGCTTTGGGCCTCCGAAGGCCTTGGGCCCACCCCCATATCAGCTGGAGGTGTTTGATTAATCCCCCGTGCATCCCATTTGGAACTAATACCTCCACCTTTGATACAATCCCATGATACAGAGCTCAATTTTGTTAAATTCGAATTTCAAAAATAAGGATACAAATTTAAATGGTTTCAAAACAGGAATATATTGCTATTATTTTTGTAAAATAAGGGCAAAAGCTCAATATCCCCTGTGGTAAGGGTATGTTGCATGGGAAGAATTTTCATCAGCTGCCTTTCTTGAGGAATTGTTTCATGAAAATGGAGACAAACCAGAATAACATCCTATCTAGATTATTGGTTGAGTGGAAAAGGGAAATATGAAGTCGGTTTTATCCCTCCATTCAATTGTGTAATACGTAAATTCCCATGAAAATTTGTCAACTTTTGTATAATTTGTGATTAAATGTAATTGAAGAACAAGGGCTAAGATAAGCATTAAAGCACTCTCCACTCTCCAGGCTCATAACCTCTTAGGCTTGACATACACGGGCCAACTACTATATTTGTATTTCCCACTGAAGAGCTTTGGGCCTCCGAAGGCCTTAGGCCGAACCCCATATCAGCTGGAGGTGTTTGATTAATCCCCCGTGCATCCCATTTGGAACTAATACCTCCACCTTTGACACGATCCCATGATACAAAACTCGATTTTGTTAAAATCTAGTTTCAATAACAGGGACACGAACTTAAATAATTTCAAAACAGAAACATATTGCTATTATTTTTACTAAATAATGGCAAAAGCCCAATATCTCTCTGAACAAGGGTCTATTGCATGGGAAGAATTTTCATCCGCTGCCTCTCTTGAGGAATTGTTTCACGAAAATGGAGACAAACCAGAATAACATCCTATCTAGATTATTGGTTAAGTGGAAAAGGGAAATATGAAGTTGGTTCTATCCCTTCATTCATCTGTGTATAATGTAAATTCCCATGAAAAATGGACAACTTTTGTATAATTTGTGATTGAATGTAATTGTTTAGATATTTTCTTGGATAAATCGTTCTCTTGATAGATGAAAAATTGTTAATACCCATGCAAGAACTTAAGAGCAAAGTTAATAGATTTCAAGAGAAGTTGGCAAATGCGATGACTACTTTAATATATAGAGAGGATAAAGATTGTGGTGATGTTCTAATGGTTAGTAAAATACATATTAAATAAATAAATAATTGCGAGTTTTGGATTTGAATTATTCCTTTCATGTGTGTTGGAATAAAGACTGATTTGACACTATATAGTAATTTTTTTTATCAGATTTGATGAGATTCCACTTGCTCTTTTCATATATATTCATGTGAAGGTTTTATTATGTTGGCTAATAATTTGGAATGTAAAGTTTTGGGGAATAAATGTAGTAAAAGTTAAGATGTTTGATGCGATTCCGAAGACTTTGGCTAATGTGAAACATGTACCTGAACTTAGAAAAATCCTATTTCTATTAGAGCATCCACAACAGATATTGCAAAAAAATATTATTTTGACACACTAAAAACCTACTTTATTATTTTACCACATCATTTTACAGTATCTCATTTATCAGATGTTTTATTCTTCAATTCTATACATTAAAATAATATTTACAACACATTAAAATAATATATTAAATTCCTCCTCCATCATCATCATCATCATCGACCACAACAACAACTACAACAACAACCAGAAAAATTGTTGCGGCCACAATCACCAAAAAAAAAAACCCCACAATCGCCGCCGAATCTACCACCAAATCACAACCACCAAAACAAAAAAACAAAGACAAAAACAGATTAGAACAAAGATCGGCACCACCACCGATTTGCCCATCACCAGCTGACCCACCCACCACCACTGATCCGCCCATCACCATCTCAACACACCCATCACCATAACCCACAACCTGAACCCACCCACCACCAATCTACCCATCCAAACCCACTCATTGCCCAACCTACCCATCAAATCACAGCCAAAAAACGTGAACGAAAAAAAAAAAAAAAAAAAAAAAAAAAAAAAAAAAAAAAAAAAAAAAACGAGAACTCGAAGCGGAATAGAGAAGGCAGATGGTCGGCGGCATCGAGTGGTGGCCATTGGTGATTGGCGTGCTATGGAAGATGAATAGAGAAGACAGAGATGAGAGAGAAGATAGAGATGAGAAGACGGAGAGAGAGAGATATCTATGATGAGGAGAGAGAAAATGGGAATAAAATAATAATATATATTATGCAATTGTTGTCTGTATCGTCTCAAATTTGAGACGGTACTGTAGCATATTGCAAACTTTTGAAACATTTAACACATCTGATAATGCATTGTTTTTCGTGTTTGGTGTGCCAAATATTTGGCATTTAACACATATACCACAGCTGCTATGGATGCTCTTAGGTTGATTCCATTATTTGGGTTATGGATATTTTGCATGAGCGGATTCATGAAAACTAGTAAAAGAGTTTTAGTGCTCATCTAGTATATCTTATTTTGCAATTTTTTTTTTTAAATAGACTATTTGAAAAAAATTTACCTAAAATAAAAGTAGAGTTTCAAAAGGCTATATTTTGATAAAGTTCAATTTTAAAGCACACTCTCAAACGAGCACTTAACAGTAAAAAGGAGAAGAAAAAAGAAGTGACAAAATATGGCTATAGACTTCGTCATAGACTAAGGCTAGAAGGAGATTTTACTAAAATAAGTATTAAAATGAAACAAATAGATATACTCTATACTAGTATATGACAAATGACATGTGTTCATTTACTAAATCACACTTAGATAATTGTATACAATGAATTTAATCAAATAAACATGTGCTCCCAATGTCTTAAAGTTTTGGACCCAATATCTTAATCAACTTTTCTTACTTGCATCAACTTGGGGACTATATGTATGTCCCATTCGTATTCTAAAGTCTCGTATCATTTCATTATCTTAAACTTAGAAATAAAATGAGCTATATCAATCTTTCAAAATTCATGTTTTCCCTTATGCTTAAAGCCCAATTACATCATTCACATATCTCGCACTCTCTCTATCACGTCCCAAACCCAAAAGGGTCCAAAGCCTGAGAAATACATCCCAAAGGTACCTGTAGATTTTTCCTTTTTAGCAAATCAAACTATAGGAGATCTTTATTTTCCTTTCTTTTCCACAGGATAAGAATATATAACTATACTAAAATCTCCACATTACAAGTTAGGGCTCTATAACACATTTATGAACAATAACTAAAAATCATGTGCCTTCACATAATATATGAATATATTACAAAACTCTGATTAAATTACACAAAGTCACAATCTTATCAAGAATAAGAACCTTAACATCGTGTCTAGGCCTACCACGCCAAAGGCTTACAAACCTCAAGCGACCCACCTCCAATAGAATTAATTAAGGTCTCATTGAACATAACAAAATCGAGTCACCAACCATTTACAGCAAAAGTCTCCAAATTTAACATTGCACTCTAATCATCACCAAAGAAGTAAGCTCCATGCTCAAGATATAGCTAATAAAAAAAAAAAAAAAAAAACTGTTAGAGAGTGGGATGAGCTAACGCCCAATAATTAGCATAATTAATGGGTTAGGGGAAATGCAAGTTTCATCTTCAACAATAATAATATGACAAGAATGATTAAATGATGAAACACAAAACTTCTCAAAGTAAATACTTTGAAACTATATACTATAATCTATGAGCACCAACAATATAATTTCCAAAGCCATAATATTTAACATAAGATAAATTATCACAAATATACCACATTACCACATAGACCGGTCAAGGGATCCACCCATACACAACAAGCATGATATTGTCCTCTTTGGTATGCAGACTCTTAGCCCTATGGACAGCAGCCTCACCCATACTCTCAAGGTTTTTCTCTTCCCCCCATGGGCAGCAGAGAGAGCGCATCAAATAAAACCTCTCTTGTATGTGGTCTCTTGGTTCCATATGCATCAACCTCACCCACACACAATCAAGGAATCTCTTCCCCCCATGGGCAACAGGGAAGAACGCGTCATC
This sequence comes from Quercus robur, assembly GCF_932294415.1. Classification (NCBI taxonomy): domain Eukaryota; kingdom Viridiplantae; phylum Streptophyta; class Magnoliopsida; order Fagales; family Fagaceae; genus Quercus; species Quercus robur. Next base: position 60,510,236 of record NC_065538.1, on the reverse strand, counting down.
CAAAGTAAAAGGGCACTAACTTGGATTTGATTCCATTGTCACAAAGACTACGGAAACCAAATTGGGTGATCACCGAGAAATCACGCATGGCATGGTGTTAAAACCACATAAAACTTAAAGGTTACATAAACTTTGAAACACATAGTTTATATCTAGGTATTTTCGAAAAAAACCTTAAATAATCTAACTTCTACAAAATTTGTAAGGTTTTCAACTTTATTCTTGTCAAAAGATTTTCTATCAATTTTCCATATAACAAGACAAGATAAGCATCTTTAAATTTTCTAATATACCATAAAATCCATAATTTCCTTATCAAAGATTAAATAAAAGATGCTCCTTTTTCCATATTAACAATTCGTGCATTTCCCCAAATGCAATACTAAATATGATGCATTTTCATATATATATATTAAGGTTACGACACAATAGTTTTTAGGAAAATATAGTTTTCATAGGTAATTTCCAAAAGTGTGTCTAACCCAAAAATAACATTTATACAACATGATTATTTTTCAAAATCTCATTAAAAAGCTACTTACCTCACAACCGCAAAAGCCTAATTCTCCAAGCTCCAAGAAGATTAGCTAGAACCTAAACAATATCAAGTAAACCTATCACAATAAGCATAGAGCTTGAAATTGTATCTAGTTACAATTTATGAATTTCCAAATAAGCACTTAATTAGGCAAGCCTAGTATATAACCTCATCAATAATATATTCTACTTCCAAACTTTCTCTACAAATTAATTCACAAGACATAGACTCCAATTTATAAAGTTAACCCATTTAATATCATCTCCAATATTATAACTAGCTTCCATAAAATTTACACTATATCATTAAGAGACCCATGAAAGCAAAATCAAAATATCCTCCAAGACAAGAAATTTAGAACTTCAACTAACTCCAAATAAACCCAATAACAATGAGAAAATTAGATTTACCAACCATCACATGTTATAACTCAAAACCCCTAAATTTGCACCACTTAAATAACCACCATTATAAAAACTATAAACCCATACATCAAATAATTCCACCAATACAATACATATAAACGTATAAATATCACTTCTAATGCTCATAAATCACATGGATATCATTATCAAAGCTTAGACTAAAGAAAATCAAGCAAAAGCATATAAACCCACCAAAATATTAGAAATGTTTAACTCAAATAAAAGATGTGAAGAGGCTTGTGATCTTGCCGGAAAAATGGTGTGGAAAAGGTGGTGGTGGTATGGAAGTACCGGTGGAAAGGATGAGAGTGAAGAGGAGTGTTAGACGAAAAATGAAAAATAAGAAAAAGAAAGAAAGGATAAGTGAGGAGAAGTAAGGAGCTTGGCTGGTCAAAGAGATAAAGAGATGAGTGAAAATGAGTAGTGGGGAATGATGTGGTAGGTGGGGCACGTGTGGTCCCAAAAATATCCAACCAAAACCCTTTTTTTTTTTTTTTTTTTGTTTGACAGGGACGTCAAACTCTCCTTCCCTCATTTAGATCCAAGCCCAATTTCATTTCTTTCTTCCCTTTTCTTTACTTTTCTTTACTCTTTTTATTTCTTTAGGCTTAGAATCCAATTACAAGTCACTCATCTTGCCCTCTCATTCTCATTTGGGCTTAAGCATAGGTTATACATGAATTTTGCACGGTTAGTTCACATCTTGTGCTCTATTAGACCTTAAGAGAAAGGTCTCATCAAACAATTTAAACACAAAGATCAATGCCCTATTTATAATGCAAGCCAAACATATTTTGGAAAATTTCTTTTTTCATGAAAAACTTATTTCAACTTGTATTTAAAATGGGCCATGACATTTAGAAGTCCACATCTTTTCTTTTCTTTTCTTTTTCTTTTTCTTTTTGGATTTTTATTTATTTATTTATTTCTTTTGGAAAAAGGGTGACCAAATTTTATCTCAACATATCAAAGCGTTTTATTTGTGCCATTACAAAGCTCATCTTGAATGTTCACTCTCCTCCCTCATGAGGGCTTGCCCCTAGTTTCAAAAGTTTGATCCATTTTTATCTTTCATTCTCAAATGGGCCTTGCCCCTAATTCAAAGAGTTTGGTCAATTGGTTCGAAAAGATTTCCTCTTTTAATCCTCATTGGACGCTTAGTAATCTACCCATATCTTTGGGTTTTAGGGTTTCAAAACTTTCCCAAAGTATGGATGGGTTCAACTTTTTTCAATAAAGCCTATAACATACTCATGATCTTGGGCTCTCTTACTTTTGAAAAAGATTTTTGAATTTCGATCCAAAACCTAGGGTATGTTATGACTTTTATGACCCAATGCCTTTCTCCAAAGTTTATGGTATACTTATGATCTTGGGCTCTCTTGATTTGAAATTTTTTTTGAATGGGCCCAAAACTTAGGGCATATTATGGCTTTGTGGATCATCTCATATCCTCTTTTTGAAATTTTTTTTCATAAATTTTTTTTTTCATTTTTTTTTGAAAACTTTTTTTTTTTGAAAATTCCTTAAAAAAATCATTTACAAAAGATTTAAAAAAAAATAAAAAATCTTCTCCTTGAAAAAATTTTCTTTGTAAAACATTTCTTTTCTTATACTCTTGTTATAATAGTTCTATTGCAAAAAATTTATGTTGCAATAAATTATTGCAACGATTTATTTTGTTACAATAACCTAATTTAAAAATTATTAAAATGTTGTTGAAGAGCTTAACGCAAATCCCAGGAATAACAAACTAAACCCCAACAGCAAAGGCCATCTTCTTCCCAACTTTGTGTAGATGAAGAACGATGGTACGGCTACAATAGCAGCTAAGCTGAAGATAGATGAGAGATAACCTTCTATTAAACTGCTATAATATGCACAGTAGTTATCCACCCTTATCTTCATCATTGTGTAGTGGAGTTCACGGAAAAGCAACTTAAAGAACATGAGCATACTCACAATATATATATATATATATATATTTATGAGATAGGTTCAAGTTACACCTGGTGTAACTCTTGTAAAGTTACACCTGGTGTAACTCTTGTAAAGTTACACATTTTTTACACCGTAGATTCATAAGAGATCTAACAGCTAAAAAAATATCATTAAATGCTATTAGTTTCCACCTCATTTATAATTAATACTAGCATTTTCTCTCTCTCCTTATATTAATTTGAACCAATTTCAAACGTGGGGTAAAAAATGGGGAAGCGTCACTATTTTCTTTAAAGTGTCTTCTTCTTCTTCAAAGTAATAATTGTTGGATCAAGAAAAATCTCTCCCTCTCTTGCAGGCACAAAGAGTGACATCCACGCAATATATATGCACATACAAGTGGGATCATAACCAAACACAAAATAAAATATGCTAAGGACCACCAAGCTTCATATCCTTATATTGGATCTAGAGGATTTGATATAGATTTGATAACTAGAGGCATATATAATTTCCATGAAAAATCTAAACGTAACCAAAGCAGAAAACAAAAACAAAATCAAAAAAAAAAAAATGCCAATGAACTTTGGTCCAGTTGACAACATCCGTTTTTTTGTATAGTTTTTTTTTTTTTTTTTTTTTTTTTTTTTAAGAATAGAGATGCAAGTTGTTAAAAATGGCAGTATGCCCTTTAATCAAGTGAAAAACAATAAATAAGGAGAGAAAAAAAATGCTAGTATTAATTATGAATGAGGTGGAAACCAATAGCATTTGATGATTTTTTTTTAGCTGTTAGATTTCTTATGAATCTACGGTGTAAAAAAGGTGTAACTTTACAAGAGTTACACTAGGTGTAACTTGAACCCATCTATATATATATATATATATATTGTTGTAATAGTTCTATTGCAAAAAAATTTAGGTTGCAATAAATTACTGTAACAATTTATTTTGTTTCAATAACCTAATTTAAAAATTATTAAAATGTTGTTGAAGAGCTTAAGGCAGATCTAGGAATAACGAACTAAACCCCAACAGCAAAGGCCATCATCTTCTCAACTTTGTCCAGATGAAGAACGATGGTACGGCTAAAACAGTAGCTGAGCTGAAGATAGATGAGAGGTAACCTTCTATTAAACTGCTATAATATGTACAGTAGTTATCCACCCTCTTCTTCATCATTGTGTAGTGAAGTTCACAGAAGAACAACTTAAAGAAACCGGGCATACTCACAAAATCTAGCATCAATCATGGACTCCAAGGCCTTCTTGCATGTAATGGTCTTTGCCTCCTCACTATCAGTCACCGAAGGCCCTCTTGCTGATAAACCCGTCATCACCTTACCCTTCTCATTGTGGATCATAGCACCTAGACCTGAGCAGTTTAAGCCTGGAAAAGTAGCAGCATCAAAGTTCAATTTAAACATTGATCTTGGAGGAGGTTGCCACACCTGGGAACCCATATTTATCACTGGTGTTTGCAGCAGGTCCTGGGCTTGCCAAAACTCATCTAGATAATCAGCAGCCCTTCTGTTCAGCCACATCGAATCCTTTAACTTCCCTTCGTGATTCAAAACATTCCTTTGGTTCCAAATTAGCCAAGCTTGAACCAAAAATAATTCAAACTAAGTCGTGGGCAATCTGCTCAATAATTCTTGAAATAATTGCACTACATCATGCTGTTCAAGAATATATTTCTGCAATTTGACTGAACTATCCGCCCAAATGTCTTGTGCCACCCCACATTCCCATAACACATGTATCCCTGATTTGGCACACCTAGTAGACAACAAGCACTTATCATCCTCAATAATCTTTCTCCTCGCAGGATTGTCACGGGTGGGTAATATGAAGCATCCAAAAATTTTACCACAGCTGACCTCCAATCGAACCAGAAGGGCTTTTAGCTCTGTTCTCAAGTTGCATGACCCGTTTTGCCACATAATATCACGTTTTAATTGAGTATACTTTCTTCCTATGATGTAACCATACAATGGTATCCGAGCATTGTCTGTGGCTAAGAGATATACGTAAAATAGCTTCAGTATCTTCCTTATGAAACACAGAGTTAATGTAGTCACAACTCCACCATTTCAAGTCTAGATCAATAAGATCAGCTACATGCCACTCCCATTCCTCCTCACTTAGTGGAAAAATCACTCCATTCGTTGGATAATTAGGAATCCATTTATCTGTGAGAACTTTAATGGCTGATCCATCACCATCCCGCCAACAATATCCATCAGTTAAGATTGGTTTGGCTACCATAATACTTTTCCACACGTATGAGTTATTTGATGAGTTTGAGGTATCCAAAAATTCAATCCATGGGAAGTACCGAGCTTTGAAACACTAGTACATTAGAGACTCTTTATTTTGTATAAGTCTTCATCCTTGCTTCGCCAACATAGCTAGATTAAAAGTTCTTAAGTCATGAAATCCCATTCCTCCCCTCTTTTTAAGCTCAATCCTTCAACTTCTCCAATAAATCTTACATTCATCCCTAACCTGAACCCACCAAAATCTTGCACATAAGGCATCAAGTTCATCACATAGCTTTATAGGTAATTGAGACACACCCATTGTATAGGTCGATATTGACTGAGACACAACTTTAATTAACACTTCCTTCCCAACTCTAGACAGCATCATACCCTTCCATCCCTGAAGTTTCTTCCACACCCAATCTTTAAGATAAGAAAATGAATGGTATTTTGCCCTTCCAATCACAGTTGGCAGCCCCAAATATGTTTCAAAGAAATCTACCTCCTTCACTTCAGCTTGTCTTTGATCCAACTCTTATTCTTAGCTAATGTTTTGCCACTAAAAAACACCAAGGATTTTTTCCAAGTTAATACTTTGACCCGAGGCAAGAGCATATACTTTCAAAATTTTGGTCACCTCTTCAACATTATGCTGGTTGGCTTGGCAGAAAAGCAGTGAGACATCTGTAAAAATTAAGTTAGAGATATTTGGTGCTCTTCTATAGATGGAAACCCCATGAATGTGCCCATCTATTTCCGCCATAACTAATAATGAAGTGCAGCCCTCCGTACATAACATAAATAGATAGGGTGAGAGGGGATCTCCTTGATGAATTCACCTAGATGGAGTAATATGACCATAGGGTTTACCATTAATGAAAATAGCAAAAGAGGATGTAGTAACACATCCCATCACCCTATTCACCCAAATCTCCGGAAAACCCAACATAGTCATAATACCATGTAAGAAATCCCATTCAACTCGGTCATAGGCCTTATTGATGTTTAACTTAAGTGCCAGTGCCCCCTTCTTTCCCTTATTAAGGCAATGCATAGAATGTAGGGTCTCATAAGCCACCATAAAGTTATTCGTAATCAGAAAACCCGAAACAAAAGCACTCTGAGTAGAAGTGATTAAAAATCAAAAGTTTTAAAACTATGGATAAAATGTAAAAATCAAAAGTTTTTTTTCCCCCTTTTTTGTGTGTATGCCAAATGGACACTTTATAGAGAGCCCATATGCAAGTTGAACAAGATTTGAATAACATGTGCCCACCTAACCTAACAGTCCAACCCAAATCCCTCAATGACCTTCATTAGAAAAGTGAGCTAACGTCACCCTCGAACTAAGATCTGAATAATATTCATCCACCTAACCTAATGGGTCCAACCCAAATCCCTCAATGACCTTCACCAGAAAATCTAGTTAAAGTTATTTCAAATAGAAATGTAGAGGATCCAAGTCTATGTATATCTTGAAGAAGAAAAAAAATCTCCATGAGAGAGCATGTGTACACGTCACTTGCCCATATGGATTTTGTATACATTTGTTATCTCATAATTTCTAATGGCTTATTTGCTAAATATAAATATGAAACAAATATATAATTTTTATGTTAAATGTGTGACAAAAAGAGAAAACTTTAGGTTATTTTCATAGTGGTTCTCTTATATTGCCAAATTGCTATTTTTAGCACCACAAACAACAAAAACCAAGCTACATCAATGGTGCTATTGTTAAAAAAATTTAACAAACTTGTTACAGTAAACTACCATCTTTGGCAATCAATTGTAGCAACAAAGTGATAAAATAAAATAAATAAATAAATAAATAAAAAACATTTTTTTATTCGTCTCCTCTCATTAAAAATCTCTCTCTCTCTCTCTCTCTCTCCTATATTTTTTCCTTCTATGTTTTTTTCTCTGCAGCGCCTCCATTTTCTCCCTCTTAACTAAACCAAAGCCTTTCTTCTCTTAACTCTTGCCTTTAAGTTTGTTGAGATTGTTTGTTTGGGTTCGTGGTGGTCGGTCGTTGTTAGGGTGGGTCGGTGTAGGTCATTGCTGGAGTGGGTTTGTTGGTCCATGGTGGTGGTGGTCGGAGGTCATTGTTGGGGTGGGTTCATTGGTTTGTGTTGGTGGTGGGGGGTTCAGATTAGGTTGTGGCTGCAATTGGGTTGTTAGTTATGGTTGTGGATATGGATGGTGGTGGTTGGGATTAGTGGTTATTGGTGGTGTGGCTATGTTGGTGGTGATGGTAGTGGATTTTGGCTATGGTGGTGGGTTCTGTTGATTTTGGCTATAGGTTTTGTGGGTTTGATTGTGGCAATGAGCTGATAGTGATGGGTTGTGGTTTTTTTTTTTTTTTTTTAGTCATGGGTTGTGGTTGCCATAGTAGTGGTTGTGGCAAGTAGTGGTGGTCATGACTAGTTGCCAAAGTTTTTGTGGTTGTGGACACAAGGGAGGAGTCAAAATCTAGTTTTTGCAATGGTCTAGGAATCATATATATAGCGTCTATTTGAGGAAGGACCATTGATCTTACTATCAGAGTATGGGTTTGGAGTATAGGTACGCTTTTGGGAAGGTGTTTGACACCCAAAATCACCCAACCCTAAGGTTGGCCTCCCATCATTGTGTCTTATGTCTTAACCCTATTGAAAACTAACTTAACACTTATATTCTAAATTCACACACACTAATCATGTATCTAACATACAACATGACACTTTTATCCCTAAACAAGCATACTTATTTATCCACAAAGCAAAAGAGAGCGAAACACACAAAAGAAACCCTAGCATTCATCTAGCATGTGAAAACCCTATCATACATCTAAAGCAGCAACTTGATCATGGCAGCAAGGCATTAATATATTACAAATGCATGAACATTTTTAATGCATGAATTACCTTTTACTTAACTTGTAGTAACACAACACCTATGACATTGATGCATGGACATGTGAATAAATGGCATGACATTAAAGTAAGAAACAAACATAAAAACCCTAATTTAAACATGTTAAAGACAAAAAGCATATAAGACAGAGGCACAAATACATATAAACATATGAAAAGGACTTTAAAAAGAGACAAAGCATGTGAAACAAACGAGCCAAACAACAAGAAATCTGGATTAGGGTTTCTAGGTAAGTACTTGTGTGCATAGCTAGAGACTTACGTACGCAGGATTAAACTTGCATATGCAGCATGCATGCATGGGTCTTGTTCAAAACCCTAACCTAGAAATGAACAAGGCAGAAAAGCAGAGCATGAACTAAAATCCTAATTCTAATAAACAAACATGCATTTCAAACATACAAAACTTAAACCTAACCTAGAAAAGTATGTTAAAACATATTCGAACAACAAACAAAACAAACAAGAGGATTTAAAGGCAAATAATAAAAGAAAGGAAAAGGAGAAGTTTAAAAGAATACCTCACACAAAAAGCTTTCCAAGCTTGATTTTGACAGTTCCTCTTAGTCAAGTCTATTCACAAACCAATAAAAAAGTGATTAGTAATGTTAAACTAAAAAGATTGGGGCCAGAAAAGGTCCTAACCAAAGAAAGTTGACTTGAGAGTGTTTTGTGAAAAACTCCCTTTTGATTCACTATTTTCTAGTGAAATTTAGGTTTTTCTTGTGGGATTTCTATATGTTTTTGAAAATGTACCATGTAAAGATTTATATAGTGGAAAAATGGGGTTTGGAGCAGCTTCCAAATGATGTAGGATTCATTCCAAACCTCAACCATTATTGCAGAAAACTTGTCTTTTTCATATTTCTGAAATCCTAACTGCGTACGCAAGAATGTGCTTACGAGCTTTGACCCACATACGCAAGGCTGAGAGCCACTTTGGTTATTTTATTTTCAAAAATAGATTTTTGCTCATTTAAAATATTATATTTTCCATTTTTACACTCCTTAAGTCAATTTGATATTTGATTAGGCTCTAAACTAGCCTTGGGCCTTAAAGTTTAAGCATCATTGGGAAACAAGGGTCCGAGTAGTGAGTACAAAATGCGGTGTCTATAGTGGTGGATGTTTTTTATTTTTATTTTCATGAGTTCTTTATACCATTTTAATTGAAATGGTAAAAAAAAAAAAAAAAAAAAAAAAGAATCGTTGATGTTGGTTGTGTTATAAAGCGATGCGTTAAAATAGATAAAGTAAATTTTTGAGATGCTAAAAGTTAAATACTTAAGCTCCACCATTGTGAATGTTCTAACATCTCTCTCCATTTCAAATAGAAATGGAGATGATCCAAATATATGTATATCTTGAAAAAAAAAAGGCTCCATGAAAGAGCATGTGTACACATCACTTGCCCATGAATTTTGTGTACATTTGATATCTCGTAATTTCTGATGGCTTATTTGATAAATATAAATATGAAACACACACACACACATATATATATATATATATATATATAATGTTAAAATACGTGATAAAAGAGAAAACTTTAGCTTTTTTTTTTTTTTTTTTTAATAAGTTTTTTTATTTTAACATTTAAGAGGGAGGGGGAGAGGGGGGGGAGAGGGGGGGGGGGGGGGGGGGAGGGCGGCGAGGGAAAAAAAAAAAAAAAAGAAGCAAAGACAGAATTATAGTTAACTAGATTGGATTGGCTAGTTCAACAGGAAACTAGTTACCAATCCGATCCTGTAAAAACCCCTAAAATCGGTAAACAAAAACAGTTCCTTAACTGTACTGATTTTTAAAACCATTGACGAAATGCAAATTAAAAAAATCAGAAATTTTTTTGGGGTGCCAAACGGACACTTTATAGAGAGCCCAAATGCAAGTGGACCTAGTCTCAATAATATGCGCCCACCTAACCCAACGAGCCCAACCCAAATCCATCAACGACCTTCACAAGAAAAGCTAGCTAACGTCAGTACAACTCTTCTTCTTCTTCCTCCGCTGCGCCATAGCCCAAGTTCTTCTCAGTTCTAACAATGGAGAAAGGGGATTCGAAAGTTACAATTACTTTGTTCATCATTATATTGATTCGCATCGTGTATGCCAGAATGGGAAACCTCTTATTAGCTCCAAGTCCAAGGCTCCAGTATGTACCCTCATAGACATAGTTTTGGGTTAAGGTCAGCATTCTTCACAAGCTACAGCTACTACTTTCATTCCCATTCATATAATGAAACTGTTTCATTACATTTGTTATTTGTATTGTATGTGTTGTAATGAAACTGTTGTCGGTGTTGCCAAAGGACAGGTTTAGTCCTAGGTTCTACGTTGCTGCTACTACCAATAACATGAGCCTTCAAAAAAAATCTCGCGCCCTCCACAACTCCGAGGTACATACCTTAACTAAACTGATCAAATTACCGATTTTCTCAAAAACCTATTGGTAAATTATGAATTGAATCATATAACCAATATTTTAATGCTTTCTTAAGTGAACCCCAATACGTGTGAGTTTTAACATTTTAAATGGTGCGTGTAGATAGGATTCGAATTTAGGACCACATGCTATTAGAAAATGGTTAATTTAATTATTTAATCAATATTTTAACAGCACCTTACTCTTTGATACGAGTAGAGGCAATTTTTACATGTTTGAAATCAGTGGAATTTAAAAAAAAAATTATTTATAATGGAAAGCAGGCGGAAACGGAAAAAAATATATGCCATCGGCTTTGACTAGTTTGTTGAGAATTTATAGCCCTCCATGAATTTTGGGACTATGGCTTGGTGGTTGTTGTTGTAAGCAGCTAAGCTGAAGAACAAAACCAGGACCACAGCTACACCACAAGCAGCAGAGCTGCAACCACAAAACACTTATCAACTACTCGAAATAAAAAAGGAAATGCTCCACAGATTATGTTACATTCTATTTTGTAAAGTCTTTCTAATATTGTTACACGGAGATAACCTATATCTGCAAAACTAAGGTGTGTTGGAGTATAATCCCTCATTGTCTTATGTGGGTCATATGGAGGGAAAGTAATACATATATTTTTGAGGGGGATGAAAGATTGATTCATGGGTTGAAGCTCTTCGTTTGATTGTTAAATGCTTTGGGTGTGGTTAATCTCATTTCTCTTCCTGATATGATGGATTTTTGTACTTTCATTCATGTTTATTTTTTTTCTTCTTTGGCTTTTAGCACACTGCCTGTGTGCCTTGTATATTTTTCCCTATTTTTGATTTTCAATGAAGTTAATTACTTATAAAAAAAGAAGAGATGGCTTATATCTAACCTGCATAACTACTTTGACACTTTCAATATCAGACTTTACTTTTTGCACCATGAGTTCTAGCACCTCGGTCAATCCAAATCTGGTAAATGATAGCTGCAAGAGCAATCTTGCAGATAACATGCTGCCACTCTCTTCCTTTAAGCTTTTTAATGGGCCAATTAAGCTTATACGACCAGTAACAAATTTGCTGATTGAACAAGCACTTCCTCAAGATTTCCATTCAAATCCCACTAGAAAAAGGGCATGTGAAAAACAAATGGTTGCCAAATAACCTCAACCCTTCTCTCTTATCACTTGCCTAGTGTCCTTACAAGTAAACCGACGGTGAGCAGCAGCCAACCATTGCACCTGATCTTCCTCCCCAATTGGTACTTCAGACAGCTTAGCTTAAAATGCCATTAAGTCATTAGACCTAACAAGATGGTTGACCTTACTCAATGCTTACAGCATCATAAATCACATAAAGTCCATAATTTTTGCAAATGGGGGCCATCAGTATGCCTAGCAGCATGCCATAAGAAATATTTTCCCCATTCCTCACTTTATGCTTCACCAAATGCCTTACTTCTCTCGTAAGCTGCAAAACCTTTCTCCACCCGCAGGCAATAATCGGGTATAAAGATAGACCAAAAAGATATACCCATAAGCAAGCAAGCACGAGTCTAGGCTACCCAAATAGAGTCATCCCTTGCAAAGAGATACCAAATAAATATCATCACAGCTGCCTTATTTCAACCAGATACTTCCTTGCTGGATGGTTGAGACTCATCCTACAGCAACATATAAGGAGGTTTAAAGATCCAGTATCACTTATAAATCATTTTGTTAATTATGATTTCTTTCCCTTATAAGTGAATTTTTTTTGGAAAAAAAGATGAGGATTGGATGAGCTGGAGGGCAGAATATCACATAGCTTCTGCATAAAAAGGATATAGTCTTTTATTGTTTCCTCCATTGTTGTCGTAGTAGGTATACTTACATTGTGCTTTTCATTGAGAGCTGGATTTGATGCAGCATTTGTACTACATTGTAACTTCTTGTGATGTTGCAGTTTTGTCAACAAAAGTTTCATATTTTAAATGGTTTCTACTGCAGATTGGGATCAAGGTGGCAAAACTGCTCAGTTCATGCATATCTATCGAAGCAGGGAAGTTGGTCAATCATATTTAACGTCTGTTTGGACAACTTTGATTGCAATGGCTCATGCACTCTGGCTAATCACTAAAATTAGACCCCAAGTGGTATTATATCTATCCCTGTCTATGCTTCCAGGCATGTATGTTTTGAACACATAAATATATTGCTGTAATTTGATTATATAACTTAATAAATCTGTATCAACTTTGTATAACTTCAGATTGAACGGGCCAGGGACTTGTGTTCCGCTATGTGCAATTGAATTCTTTTTCAAGGTGTGGATGTACTCCATTAAGACCACCTCTCTCTTTGGTTTTTCTTGTCCATATTTTTTGAATTGTTTAAGATGATATTAGAGTACATCCTTTAACCTTAAGTGCAGGTAATTGGGTAGATGGTCATCAGTTTTCCATGTCAAGAGTATAGCAAGACAAAGAAGGCTCTCATTAAGTGGCTTACTTCTTGACAAGTTATGAATAGCTGATGAGTTCTTTGTGCAATGGCCACAGCTTCAAAGGCAATATTCACGAGCTCACTATGTTGGTTGTCTCATGTAGTTGAATGAATTCAGCCTCCGACATTGGTACTTTCACTTCAACCTCCAAGTTTTTGCAAAGTAAGGTCAACTGTAGTTTGTTTTTACTTTCTTTGGGGCTCGACTTGCAATGTTTACTTTGAAGTTTGAACTTAAAGCCACCTCTTAAAATAATTTCCTAATATATATATATATATATATATATGGTTGGATTAAGCAATATTACACTACTCAATATTTTTTAATTAGATATGAATTTTGATAAATCTTCTATTAGATTACATTATCTTCATATATTTTTCATACTTGCAAAATTTTAAAGTGATCAAAAATTAATAATCATGTCAGCAATCAATTGTTTAAATTCAAGTTTTTGTAGTTTAAAATAATACATAAAATATGAGTTTATAAATCGAATGGTAAATAATATCTAATTAACATAAAAATTGGCATGAATATTAAGAACATATAGAACATGTAATTTAAAGGTAAGATTTTCAAAATATAAATTTTATAACAAGTTATTCGATGGTGTAATATTATTTAGAGTTACGCCAAGTGCAACTCGAACCCAACACATTGAAAGATACGTTTCTAAACTAGATCAATACTAGAGCTCTCTTTTTGCAAAGTTCTTCAAGAGACTAAATGTTTAGATTAGGTTATTTTTCTTGTAATTTGAGTAGAATATATTCTAGGACATTCAATGTACTCTTGTGGTTTTGTCAACAGATTGTCAAACGAGGAGATTGCTAGGATCATATTTTTGTATATTGGCAAACACGTGATGAAATACACTTTATATGTAATTTAGTCTTAGTTTAAGTGTGTTCAAGGAATGTCTAAGTGGTATGATTTGAAGACACAAGACTGTACAAGAAACTGTTCAAGAAAACAAGGCTTTGATACCTCTCTCTACCTATTGATCTATCGAGAATAAATGAATCTCGATACTTGGCTCGACACCTCTCGAACTATAGAGTTACGAGAAAACTTAACAGTAATTTTTGTTTCAGCCTATGATAACTTGGTCCGACTTGAAATTCGTGCACTGTGGTTCCAGAACATATAATTTGATTGTGAGGGAGAGAAAGGGAGAGGCTTACTTTCAATTCTAAGTCTTGCATTTGTTCCTTAAGATTTTGCCTCTAAAGTTCAAATTTTAAATTGTTTGATGACTGCACCAAACCAAATATGTATAGGGTATGCTGCTTTTATGGTTGCAGCCTCTTCTATAGAAATAAGGAGATATACCAATATTGGTGCAGGTCAAGGTGGATCTCCAGTGTGGAATGAGAAAATTACATTCAGGGTAGGGTATCCGGACAAGGAGACCAATACAAACTTATTCTAAACATCATGGATAAGGACACATTCTCTGCTGATGACTTCATTGGGCAAGCCACGTGAGACATCATAACATCATGTCTCTTAGTTACATTTTATGTTCTTAGTTAAGACTTTCATAAATACTTCTCCTCAACAAGGTATAATTTTTTATGTGGCTTGAAGCCATTAGAAAAGACATTTAGACTTAAACAGTGAGGGTAATTGATAGGAGGGACTGGAGGGATAATGTAGAGCATGAAAAGCAATTTTTGATGTGCATTATATATATATATATATATATATCTTTGTTGTTTGATTGTCCTTCCTCACGTACTATACAAATTTTCCATTTGCAGCATCTATGTGGAGGATTTAATGGCAATAGGAGTGGAGAATGGAACTGCTGAGTTACACCCTCTCAAATATAGTGTTGTTCGCAAAGACCAAAATTATTGTGGAGAGATTGAAGTTGGTGTCACTTTCACCTGAAAGGTATTTCTGAATCTTATGTATGAGCTATGAGCTGGTTACTTCGTTTATTACAATGAGACTAGTAAACAACATAGTGCTGTATATATATATGCACCTTCTCCTCTTGAAAGAATAGAGTGAAGGATGAGGTTGTCATTTCAAGACCTATTGAATGTGTCTATTAACTTAGAAAAGTGTGTTTGGATACAGTTCCTTTGCTACAATTCAATTGAGAAATATAAGGTATAACCATTAAGGAACTATATCTAAGTTTTGCTGATTTATAATGTAGTTCTAACACAAAATTACATATTTGCTTCTAATATGTATGCTACTCATATACTTATAATAAATAAAAATAGTGCTGTCATTTCTTTCTTTTTTTGCGATGAAAAGTGCCGTTAATTATGTTTTTGCTTGAGACTGAAATGGTTGGTTCATGGAGAGATAAATGATGCATTGAGTTCCATAAGCCAAAGGAGTACGACATCTCAATTTCAATTTCTTGTTTGATTAATGTGGTTTTTCATTTTTTAAATATTGTAGGTAGAAGAGCAATATCATAGAGAAGAGTAGGGAGGATGGAAGCAAAGCTACGACTACTAGTTTATCAAATATAGTTTGGTGATTTAATTGTCTTAATTGGATTTGTATGTAATTTGGGATAAGGGTAACATGAGTTTGGTTCAGAGCTTTTGGAGTATTTTTCTGCCTAAAAATATTTTTTTAACTTCCTCAACAATTGATTTTCTAGGAACTAAAATAAAATAATTAAAAAAAATCAAGGGCACCAAAAAAAACCCATAAAGAGAGGAACAAAAGTTCAAATTTTGCCATTATTATATTTTAGCGCGAAATGTAATGCAATAACCACAAACTATTGGTGTAACTAGTTTCTTATTGATTTTCATCTACACCCACCATTGACATCACATTTTTCCTTTACTGATAACAATAATCTGATATGCCACCTTTTCCGCCAAAACAAAAGGTATATCCTATTGTGTCGTCTTTGTATGATTCATCCCCTTCAAGGTAACAACGAGACTCAGCAGTTTGAATATCATTTGGCGAGCGAACTAATTGATTATTGGCACCTACATATTGTACATTTGTCATGTAAGCAGTTCGCTGATATATGTCATCATCAAATTCTCCACTACCCATTTGAGGGCTAGCATTATCACTTGGCAAAGTGAAAACATAGCCTCCCCATTTCAATGTGTCTGCTCCAGAATTTAACTCAAAAAATAGTTTGTCTGGAAAATATCCAACTGGATGTGGTTCAGTATTAAAATACACCCACCATTTTCCAGTTCTAGTTGAAGCTGTTCCATCCTGTTATTATCATATAACCAAAAACAATAAAAAGGAAAAGGAAAAAAAAATGGAAATCAGAAATTTTGCAAAACAATTATTTGATAAACTAAAATTTTAATTGTAAACATGCATTCAAATCCTATGTTAAAAAAGAAAAAAAAAAAAGAAGAAGAAGTAATTATTACCCAAATCATGGAGAAATGCAGAACCACTTGATCAGCAGTACCGAAATCAGAGACCTTCTCTATAACACTTCCTACTGGAACTTTGGTATTAGTTTGTACAAACCCCAAGCAAGCAAGATTATGACATGATGAAACTCCTTTGTTCTAGTCCATGTATGGTGTGAAATTCAAATTAAGTTAGTATTATGTATTTGTTCCCAAAAAAAAAAAAAAAATCATCCTGCCAAGAACCTTAAATCTATTTAAAGATAAAAAGTACTTACAGTCATTTGAAAAAACCAATGGGTGCGTGCATCACCGTACACGTTTGGGTTTACCTGAACAATATCACAAATTATAAATAAAGTTAAAGCATATGTTGTAATTCAACTATACAAAACTAGGCAAGAGTCTTGTAGTTTAACTAACGAAAAAATTTAAGAACTTCTCTTTCATTGTAACTACTAAATTTATTGGTTAAAAAAATAAAATACTTTTCAAAAATTTTTAAAAATTAACCGAACAATTATTTTCAAATTCATTTCTCTTCCTTAATACTTACAGTCCACCCAAGTTGTATTTGTTCGAAGTCAGTTCCAAACGTTGCTTCAACTGAGATTGCAACTGAACTATATTGGAAAGGTCCTTCAACACGTGGATTCCATACACTCATTTTGGCTCCAACTGCTTGATACTTTTTGTTTGGGGTTGTTTTTGTAAATATCCCTGCAAACTATGAGGATGAATTCCATTGAAGGTAAGAAGACTTTAATTGTATTATGGAAAGGATAAAATAAATAAATAAATAAAGTTTAGTTACAAAATTGGTTATAGCTAAAACTATAACTTTACTCAATATATATATATATTTTTAATTGGAGATGAATTTTAACAAATCTACAATTAGATTATATTTTCTTCTTATAACTTTCATGCTTGAAAAATTTCTAAAAATTTAAAGATTAATAGTTATATCATCAATAAATTGTTTAAACTGCAAATTTTTGTAATTTAAAATCATGTATAAAATATAAACTTATAGATCATATAATAAATAATTATCCGATTGACACAAAATTTGACATATGTATTAAGATCGTAAAGAACTTGTAATCCAACAGTTAGATTCTCAAAATTTTTAGTAATGCTAATTTTTTTAAAGGAAGTTGTAGCCTTAGACTACTACCAATTTTGTAGTTAAACTTTGTCAAAAAAAAAAAAAAAAAAAAACTAGCACAACCAACATTAAGTAAAGAAAAACCTTATCTCACTTACTTCTATATAAGCATCCAATGGATCGAATGAAGAAAATTGAGACTTATTTAAATTTGATACATCATTAGGTAGATCTTTGTCTGCGACTCTTAGAACAGGGACAGCCCCTTTTGGGCATGCCTCATTTAACTCTATCTTTGCATATTGGACACCAGGCGGCAGCTTCTTGGGTTGCATTTTGGCTGCTAGTTTTCTTACTTTATTGCTAGGACTCATCTGTTAAGTGTTTTATATACTTCAGTAAATCAACATATCATTTCAAACCAAATATTATAAAATAAGCATCCAAGTTGTTAAACTAGCATCAAATTTCTATATATATATAAAATAAAAATAAAAATTGATTACACTCTTTTTTCTCTAAAACACCCTCTTCCACTGTCTAGTATATATGCAACCAACGAAAAAAAATTTCTTTTTATTATTTATCTATTTTTATTATATATGTGTTCCTTTTTTTGTACATTTGTTATTGGGCAATGTTTTCCAGCAAAGAGAAAAAGAGAATTTGATATGGAATTCCACATGTCCGAGGCCAAACTGCAAGGAATAGGATCTTCTAAATTTCAATTACAATGGAGAAGAATCATTTGATGGTTAATATTTAATTTCCTAAATTTTATAATCTACAAAGTTTCACACCATTTAAAATTTAAATAAAATGTTACATCCTTAGATTTGTAAAATTTATTATGAGTTATTAAATTGATCAATTTCAAAATGATTGTGGCATGCACTATGAAAGCTTGTGCATGCCCTAGTCATTTTCTAGGATACCTTGAAATTGAATTTAAATTTTGATGAAAATATAACGCAAATAAGGTAACGATATGAACCTGAATTGTATGACTTCTGAACGAAGGATGTTCAAAAATAGATTGCTGGTATATATTCACACAATCATAGGTGTCTCCATGCTCAGTCTGCAAAAATCTTATTATTGTTAGACTAAATCTCAAGCTATAAGGAAATGAAAATACTTTGTTAGAATGATATCCGCAATTGCTTTTGCACTAATTTGACATGGAATATTTGGAAGAAATAAAAATTGATATAGAATAATAAAAATTACTTGCACAAGTAAAACTACCAACAAATATATAATAGATAATACCAAAACACTTTTGATGGGTTGATCAGGTTGTATTTCTGAAATCAAATCATTGAGATTATTCCCCTTTATCATGGCGCTATTATGGAATGAACCGAAATATGACAAGACATATAAAATAACAAATTCTTTGAAAGCCATGGATCCTTGGACCTTAGTACTTGAGTTTGCTTTTTAATGTCCACTTGTTAGCTCAATTAGATTTAAATGTCAATATTTAAAAATGATTCTTTTTCACAAGGAAAGTCCCAAAAATCTAATCCAAAGATTAATAATCTTTCCAAATTGACGACAATCAAGCTTTAATGATAAAAGATGACTAATTTGAATATAACCTAAAAATCAATTAAGGAAATGACAAGTGATTAATAAGGTAATAATTACATATCTTTCCTAAAAGGCTTAAGGGTTTAATTCCAAATTGATTGACAAACATTAACGGTTGACAATCAATATATTATATTGTGTAATATATTGGAGATAGTTAACTAAATTAAAGGTTAATTAGGAAATGACAAGGCAATCAATGACTTATTTAATTTGATGATCCTTCCTAAAAGACTTAGATATTTGAATTCAAACTAATTTGATATATAAGGCAATAAAAGTCAATTGATTAAAGAACTCTTAAAAAGGCAAGAGTGCATTTAAAGATTAAGAGCATGTTTAATAATTGATATTGAGTTTATTAAAAGAAAGACATTCAAGATTTAATGAAGACTCCACTCCAATTAAGTGTCACTCCTTCATAAGACTTAATCACTAATTCTCATTACACATCAACCCTTTGTTTCCACCCACATGTGGACACACTTAGATGATGATCTATCTATATGCTTAGAGGCTTAAGTGATTATGCATTTGGACATTCATATGCTCTTGCACTTTGACGCTGAGGTGATTTGGTGGTAAGAGGCACATGTTTAGATGCTTACATGCTTAAATGCTCATGTGCTTATATGTTCTTACATGTTTGTATGTTCTCATTCCCACATGCTCTTACATGCTTGGCTATTTGCATGTCTATTTGCTTTGATGATCGCATGTTCAAATGTTTTGATGCTCACATGTTCATATGTTTAGATATTCACATGCTCATATGTTCAGATGCTTACATATTTAGACATGTTCACATGCTTGGATGCTCACATGTTTAGATACTCACAAGTTCACACACTTCCATGTTTGCACGTTCATATCTTTCCATGCTTACACATTCACATTTATTGATGTTCACATGCTTACATACTTGGATGTTTGTATGCCTACATATTGGCATGCCCCCGTGCTAGATCGTAATAAATAAGGCTGTTGGGTTGTAGCAGATTACACTACTACACTATATAGCAACTTTAGCTTTAGTGAGTGAGCTAGGATATTTTACTGATTGATGCAGCATCATGTTTTGTGTTGGAAAGTTCTGTGCTCAAGAACCTCAAATGAAGAAGATGCTGCCTTGATCTCTATAGGATCTGATACGTTTGTGATAGGTATACCTATGAATTGTCAAGTATTATCTATTATGTGAGGGTTGGTTGTGTGCTTCCAAGAACACTCCCTTGGTGATGAGATCACTGATATTTGTGGGTTTTGGACTCCAACCCATGTAGCAAAGGGAATATGGGCCTAAGATGAGTGGACTAATATTTGATTGGGTCAAGTATTATGAGAGGCTTGGTTGTGTACTTCCATAAACACTCCCCAATTGATGAGCTCACAAGTATGTTTGGTCCTTAAGGTCCAACCCATGTAGCAAAGAGAATATGGGCCGAAGATAAGTGGCTAATATTTGTTTGAGTCTATTATTTTATTCCCAATAATTATTTGTATTTTTCTAGCCCAATATAAAATAAAGGCTGAATCCGTGGAAATTTGATTGAAGCAAGACTTTATGTTTACTTTATATATTCAATTTTCTTTTATAGGAACTTCTTGATTTATGTCTTGAAATACTCATAAAAAAATAAAAAATAAAAAATATATGTCTTGAAATAATGATGAACAAAACCTTCATGTTAGAACCTGTGCAGATACTTTAATTATGTTTGCTATGACTGTAGACTTTCATTAAGCTCCCATGGATCGTAAATGCATGGCACAGTTTCTGGTCCAGCATTGGCCACCTTTGTCTAAGCTTAATACTTGAGAAAATCTTATTTTAAGTTTTATTATATATGAACATGCTTAAATGAATAAAAAACTAATTTAAGGTTTATCACATTGATCGGCAGCTATTGCAGTGCTACAGTACAAAAAACCTGAATTTATGAGTCTGGACTCTTTATTTTTGAGGCGAAATTATATTATTAGTTCTTGAAGTTTACCATATGAACACAATTGGTCCTTTAGGATATAAGTAAGTGTTATTGGTCACTCAAGTTTAAAAAATGAACACTATTAGTCTTTTTGTTAATTCTGTTAGTATTATTGTCTATGTGGTTAACGAAACACAAATTGACATAACAACTTAAATATGTAACAAAGCTATTTAATTTTGCCATGTAATCTTTAATTAATATTTATATTTTTAAAAAATGAAAAAAAGAAGAAGATTGCTTCAGCCCCTCCATACCTCTTTCCCTGCTTCCCCGTCTTCCAAACCTCCAATCCAGTCACCAAATCACATCAAAGGTAACACAAATCTACTAGCCAAGTAAGTAGATCCACCTTTGACCATACAAAATCCTATAAGACTCTCTCTCTCTCTCTCTCTCTCATTGAACCAAGGCTGGCCCAAAACATTTTGGGGCCTAAGGCAACAATTAAATTAAGACCTTTTTATATTAATGTATTAATTAAATTAAAATTTATCTAATATTTTTATATTATAATATATTTCATTTAAAATTTATTTTTGTTGCCTCTTGAAATGCAAATTGATTAATTAAATTTTTATATTTAAATTCTTCTAACATCTCATTTTTAATCAATAGTATAGTTAATCCACTTAATTTTTCCTAGGACATTGTTGATCTTATATATCATTTTATTAATTTTAATTTTGAAAAACTTTTTTATACAAAAACAACTGTAATATGTATTGTTAGTAAAATTCTATAAACAATGTATATATTTGGAAATGAATCTAACATTTTTATATAATTTAGTATGTCAATAGGAGGATATTCTTTTATTTGTAAAATTTATTTTAAAACTTTTAATTCTGAAAATAAATCTAAACTATCAATATCATAATAAACATTATGTTTGGGAAGAGATTCAAGATGAAGTACTATTGTAGCTCCACTTAACAATAATAAATATCTAGCAATCTCAAAATGTATAAATAAAGACATATTTATTATATTATTCAATGAATTAACACTAATAAAAATTATATATATTTATTCTAAGTTATAAGTTTTTGTTTTTTGGATTGAGATATTTTTAAAATTATTTTTTTGCTTGCTTTATGTGATACTATAGTTTATAGTATATTACTACTAATATATGTAGGGACACGATTTATTTAACGGCCCAAGAATGACGTTGGGCTCGTAAGTAAAGGGCCCTAACAATATGATTTGTAGAGAGTGGGCTTGAAAGGCAGGACCTTAGCCGCAGGTTAACGGTTTAGTCGGGGTTTCTGTGGAAGCTTCTCTATGGGTGGACTTAGTTTGACTAGCTAAGCCTCTCATTAGAGTGAGTTACAGGGTTTAAGTCCTCGGACGCTGTCCGAGGAGCTTTTACTCTTCCCTTTTTCTCCCCTTTGCAGGATTTTTCCTCCTCCAGCGGGGGGAGGGCCCCCCTTTCTTCTTCGCTTTCTTTTCCTTTTATACTAGTGTTCCTTCCCCTTTTAGTGTCCACGTGTAAGTTCTTACTTTCTGGGGTGCAGACTTGTCCTGTCAACCCATACCTAGAGTGGTTAGGGGTTGTTGGAAAAGTTAAATAGCATGGTTTGGTGCATGGGCTTGTTAGATACAGGGTTTTGTATTATGATGTTGGCAGCTTTTTCCCTTGTCCTGCCCCTATACTGAGTTTGCCCCTTTCTTCAGGCATTTTGTGAGGTGCTGAGCCTGAGGTCGTCCTCGGCAATATCCTTATGCTCGTTTTGGGATTTCATTATGCGTCCTCGGCGAATGGTTCTCCTCGGCTTGGGCCTCTGGCCCTAATGTAGAGTGGGCCTGGGCAGCGAATTCTCTGGCCCCACAATAGCCCCTCAAAATCCTGCTGCCCGACTTTTTAGTTGGGGAGAAGGGTTTTGGTGATGTTGGGCCTACATCATAGCTCGCTCAAATTCTGTACTCTACTAATATTTGTGTTTTTCCATTTACATGGGAGACGTGCCAAATTAAGAAGCATTCCTTTATCCACTCACGCGGAGTCCTTTGACGCTTCAATACTCGTGGCGCGCCTTCACGAGGATCTTCAGATCCTACGGTTGCGAATGGTGTTGGAAATTGAGCCAAATCTGCCTTGTCCGTAGCATTACTTGGAAAGCTGCACGAATTGAATGCCACCACCTTACCCTTTATATAAGTAGGATAGAAGGTTATTCTCCTTACATACAAACCCTTCGGCTCTCTTCAAAATCATAATCCTTCAGCTTTAATCAGTGCTATCCACCCTTTGTGCAATATGTTAGAGACACGGGCAGGGGTAAAGGAACTTCATTTGCCACAGAGGCGCCGGGTCCTTCTGAGACTGAAGGTGGCGTGGTCTGGACAGGGGAGGCACAGATTCAAGGGAATCCTCCGTTTTGACAATGGGGAAATGATATTTCTCCCTCTTTCAGTTAAAATCCGAAGCAGGTACTGGTCGCATCAGATTCTTGGTGCGTCAGAAGTAAGGTTCTCCGCCATCAGCGTCGTCTGCTCTATCGCAGGCGTGGTTTTACGGAGGCTCATCAACTTTCGGCTCCCTGCACCTTTTCTTCAACGGTGCTAGCCTCAAGTTGGGCTCCCTGCACCTTTTCTTCAACGGTGCTAGTCCGAAGTTGGGTTCTTTGGCTGCCTGAGTTATAGGCATGTAAAAGTATTGATGAATGGTTTCCTTAGATAACATCTTGGAACGGCAGCATCCCCCTTCCCCGCGCCTCTTCCTCGGCTTTTCCTTCATTCCCTTGTATTTTTTCTTTTCGCTTATGTAGTCAGTTCGAATATTAGCTTATTCAAGCTCTTTCATTGTACGTTGTATTATTTCTTTGTCTTAATAAAAGAAGAATTTATGAATTTATTTCTTTTTAAATACTCTTCCTTTCTGCAACAATTATTTTGTGAACGGGTGTGCTACATGTGTGTTTTTCTTTAATGATACTTAGAGCAGGATACCTTGTAACAGAACCCTACTAGTTCTAATTTATCGACATTATCAAGCATAATAATGATAATTCCCAATAGATTAAACTCATGAAACTAACCGAGATAACAGCTGAGTACTCCGTAATGCATGCGAGGCGACCGTTCGAGAACGATAGACTCTAAATATACCATCCGAGAGGGTTGCCGAGCAGTGAGGGACTTCGGCCGTGTTTTTTGATAACGCCTGACCCTATAAAAGTTGCACCAATTCCCTTGGTATTGAGGATCCGAGGGCAGGCTGAGTATTTTATTCAATCTAGGGATTAACCCAACTATCAATGGGTAACCCTTCTCCGGGGTAGATTCTAAGGGCCATATAACGTCCAGGTTGTGTCCAAAACCTGCATTTTTCCTCTTAAGTAGGTGGTTTTCCCAGAGGCTTGAGTCCGAGGACCATACAAGGTCTTGGTTCTGTCCAAAACTTGTAGTTTTTCTTCTAAATAGTTGGTTTCCCCAGAGGCTTGAGTCTGAAGACCATACAAGGCCTTGGTTCTGTCCAAAACTTGTAGTTTTTCTTCTAAGTAGTTGGTTTCCCCAGAGGCTTGAGTCCGAGGACCATACAAGGCTTTGATTCTGTCCAAAACTTCTAGTTTTTCTTCTAAGTAGTTGGTTTCCCTAGAGGCTTGAGTCCAAGGACCATATAAGGCCTTGGTTCTAGGACCATACAAGGCTTTGGTTCTGTCCAAAACTTGTAGTTTTTCTTCTAAGTAGTTGGTTTCCCCAGAGGCTTGAGTCCGAGGACCATACAAGGCCTTGGTTCTATCCAAAACTTGTAATTTTTCTTCTAAGTAGTTGGTTTCCCCAGAGGCTTGAGTCCGAGGACCATACAAGGCCTTGGTTCTGTCCAAAACTTATAGTTTTTCTTCTAAGTAGTTGGTTTCCCTAGAGGCTTGAGTCCGAAGACCATACAAGGCCTTGGTTCTGTCCAAAACTTGTAGTTTTTCTTCTAAGTAGTTGGTTTCCCCAGAGGCTTGAGTCCGAAGACCATACAAGGCCTCGGTTCTGTCCAAAACTTGTACTTTTTCTTCTAAGTAGTTGGTTTCCCCAGAGGCTTGAGTCCGAGGATCATACAAGGCCTTGGTTCTGTCCAAAAATTCTAATTTTTCTTCTAAGTAGTTGGTTTCCCCAAAAACTTGAGTCTGAGGACCATACAAGGCATTGGTTCTGTCCAAAACTTGTAGTTTTTCTTCTAAGTAGTTGGTTTCCCCAGAGGCTTGAGTCCGAAGACCATACAAGGCCTTGGTTCTGTCAAAAACTTGTAATTTTTCTTCTAAGTAGTTGGTTTCCCCAAAGGCTTGAGTCCGAGGACCATACAAGGCCTTGGTTCTGTCCAAAACTTGTAATTTTTCTTCTAAGTAGTTGGTTTCCCCAGAGGCTTGAGTCCGAGGACCATACAAGGCCTTGGTTCTGTCCAAAACTTGTAGTTTTTCTTCTAAGTAGTTGATTTCCCCAGAGGCTTGAGTCCGAAGACCATACAAGGCATTGGTTCTGTCCAAAACTTGTAATTTTTCTTCTAAGTAGTTGGTTTCCCCAGAGGCTTGAGTCCGAAGACCATACAAGGCCTTGGTTCTGTCCAAAACTTGTAATTTTTCTTCTAAGTAGTTGGTTTCCCCAGAGGCTTGAGTCCGAGGACCATACAAGGCCTTGGTTCTGTCCAAAACTTCTAATTTTTCTTCTAAGTAGTTGGTTTCCCCATAGGCTTGAGTTCGAGGACCATACAAGGCCTTGGTTCTGTCCAAAACTTGTAGTTTTTCTTCTAAGTAGTTGGTTTCCCCAGAGGCTTGAGTCCGAAGACCATACAAGGCCTTGGTTCTGTCCAAAATTTGTAATTTTTCTTCTAAGTAGTTGGTTTCCCCAGAGGCTTGAGTCCGAGGACCATACAAGGCCTTGGTTCTGTCAAAAACTTCTAATTTTTCTTCTAAGTAGTTGGTTTCCCCAGAGGCTTGAGTCCGAGGACCATACAAGGCCTTGGTTCTGTCCAAAACTTGTAGTTTTTCTTCTAAGTAGTTGGTTTCCCCAAAGGCTTGAGTCCGAAGACCATACAAGGCCTTGGTTCTGTTCAAAACTTGTAGTTTTTCTTCTAAGTAGTTGCTTTCCCCAGAGGCTTGAGTCCGAAGACCATACAAGGCCTTGGTTCTGTCCAAAACTTGTAGTTTTTCTTCGAAGTAGTTGGTTTCCCCAGAGGCTTGAGTCCGAGGACCATACAAGGCCTTGGTTCTGTCCAAAACTTGTAGTTTTTCTTCTAAGTAGTTGGTTTCCCCAGAGACTTGAGTTCGAAGACCATACAAGGCCTTAGTTCTGTCCAAAACTTGTAATTTTTCTTCTAAGTAGTTGGTTTCCCCAGAGGCTTAAGTCCGAGAACCATACAAGGCCTTGGTTCTGTCCAAAACTTGTAGTCGTTCATTTAGTTATTTATTTTCCGAAGGTTAGCCCCTCGACCACGGTGGGGGGAGCCAGCTCGATGTTTGAAGCCCCTAGAATTGCCCATGCCATTGGCACTGCGAGGCGTAGCCCCTAGTGGAAATCTATGTCGGAGCAACGACAGCACGTCGCTGGAAATGGAGGAACCTTCACAGACGTCGCTGGAGATGTAGGAACCTTCACAGACATTTGCTTTACAGAGGCTCAACTCCACCGCCACCTGCGCCAATGCGCAAGCCTTTCCCACAGACGGCGCCAATGGTAGGGACACGATTTATTTAACGGCCCAAGAATGACGTTGGGCTCGTAAGTAAAGGGCCCTAATAATATGATTTGTAGAGAGTGGGCTTGAAAGGCAGGACCTTAGCTGCAGGTTAACGGTTTAGTCGGGGTTTCTGTGGAAGTTTCTCTATGGGTGGACTTAGTTTGACTAGCTAAGCCTCTCATTAGAGTGAGTTACAGGGTTTAAGTCCTCGGACAGCGTCCGAGGAGCTTGTACCCTTCCCTTTTTCTCCTCTTTGCAGGATTTTTCCTCCTCCAGCAGAGGGAGGGCCCCCCTTTCTTCTTCGCTTTCTTTTCCTTTTATACTAGTGTTCCTTCCCCTTTTAGTGTCCACGTGTAAGTTCTTACTTTCTGGGGTGCAGACTTGTCCTGTCAACCCATACTTAAAGTGGTTGGGGTTGTTGGAAAAGTTAAATGGCATGGTTTGGCGCATGGACTTGTCAGATACAGGGTTTTGTATTATGATGTTGGCAGCTTTTTCCCTTGTCCTGCCCCTATACTGAGTTTGCCCCTTTCTTCAGGCATTTTGTGAGGTGCTGAGCCTGAAGTCGTCCTCGGCAATATCCTTATGCTCGTTTTGGGATTTCGTTATGCGTCCTCGGCGAATGGTTCTCCTCGGCTTGGGCCTCTGGCCCTAATGTAGAGTGGGCCTGGGTCGTGAATTCTCTGGCCCCACAATATACTATTATACTATACACAACAAAAGTTACAAAACGGATCCAATAACAAAAAATAAAAAAAAAAGTTAAAAACGCAAGATTTAAATAAATTAATTAAAAAAAAACCAAACCTTTACAAGTCCATAGGCGTAAAGTAAGCCCACAGCCACAGCCCACAAAAATCCACTGGGACCATCACGATGAAAAAAAAAAAAACAAAAACAAAAACAAAAACCACACATGAAGATTCACAGTGCATCAAAGGAAAACTGAAAAACCAGATTTTAAAGAGGGGAAGAGTGAAACTATACCTCAGGTTAGGTCCTCAGTTCTCAGATATGATGAGATCGAAGGAGAAGTAAAGCTGAGACAGAGAGAGGAAGAGAGCAAAGAGTGAGAGAGGCAGAGAAGAAGAGCTGAGATAGAGAGAGACAGAGTAGGAGTGAGAGATAGAGAGCAATGGTGATAAATTTTAAGGATTTATGATTTTGATTTGTTATTGTTTTGTGTATAATATTTTTAGAGTGTATTTATATTTTATCTGGTTGAATTTTGGTTTATTTATAGGTGAATGATGTTATTTTAGGAACAATTGATTTTGTTTAGACCAGAAACTTTTCTTGTTGGTCTTTGGTCAAAAGGATGTAGTTATTTTTTTGGGTTTCCTTTGAAAACCAATATATATATATATATATATATATATATATTTATATATTTTATGTTACCTTTTTTTTTCAAAAATTTTGGAGCTCCCTTCTCCTTGGAACTTTAGGTAATGGTCTAATGGAAGAGCCGACCCTTCATTGAACACAAATATTTATTGGTTGGGTGCAAGAAACCCAACAAAAGTATTCAATGAGTGCAATCTTTCTTATTAACCGTTGATCCCCACAAAGATTGGTTGGGCTGGAAAAAAAAAAAAACAATCTTCCACATTTTGTAAAATAAAACAAATATGAATATAATACTAAAAATCATTCAAATATTTGAAGACTATTGAAAAATATTTAAACCTCTCTATGTTATTTATAAATCCATTGTAAACAAATCTTAAGAACAAACATACATAAAGATACTTCAAGATTAGCCAGCAACGGAGATCCATGGTGATTGGCAAAGGACATAGAAATGTTTTGTGCTGCTGATGCAGTGACAACGGCGAAAATTTGTAAATCTAATAGTGGTGGGAGTGGCTGAAGTGGCAGCAACAATAGCAATAGTGACAGCACCACCCGTTGGGAGAGGTGGAAGATAAAACGTAAGGGGGATTCATAGGAAAATATGTGGAATTTTTTTAACAAAATTATTTTAAAAAAATGACTCACATGCTAAGTTGCTGGCCTGACATATTCATCAACGTGGCTATTGCCGTATAGACCTACACGAAAGTTAAAAAATGCTACATCATTTTTCCGTTAACCACATAAGAAATAATGCTAACGACAATTAACCAAAGGACTAACTGTTCCCATTTTTTAAACTTTTGAGAATAATAAATATTTTTAACACACACACACGGGAAGAGGGAAGATTGTTTTTTAAAAAAACTTACAGTGGTGTATATTCAAAAGGGCCTAAATCTTATATACACATCATATACTTTAAACTTGAGAGACTAACAACACTCATTTCAAATTTGAGAAACCAATAGCACTCACAAGGTAAACTTTAAAGATCAATAGTGTAGTTTCGTTTTTTTTTTTTTTTTTTTTAATACCCATTAAATGAAGAATTTGTTAAGAAGCCAAAATTTTGGTAACTTTAGCCACAATTTATTGTACAAAATCTAACCCCTTTATGATTTAGATTAAATAATTATAAATCAAAAATATATTTATGTTATATCATTAAAAATTTCAAAGATAATGTTTATATTATTTACACTCTTAAACTTAAGAAATAAAATTTTAATCATAAAATGGAGAGCTACCTTGGTTTGCCCACAGACATGGTGCAAGCCAAGCCATGGCTGCATGCATGCCCTACATACTCAAGGCATGCCCATAGGCATGGTGTGTTGGAAACAGTAAACCAAAAGATGCTTCTTGATTTTTCTATAACAGTTTATGTTTCTTCTTTTCCAATAACTGTTTGTGTTTATTCTCATTCCATAACGTTTGTGTTTTTATGTTTTTCATATTCTAGAATTTTCTATTATGAATTGAAGAGTCATTATAATAAATACAACTCTTGTAATTCCACTTGGTTGGAAACTCTATAAAAGGAGGAAGATATGTGGTGTGAATTTGTGTGAGAGAAAAATGTAGAGAGTACTCAAGGCAGCAACGTAATATTTTCTAGTATAAGAGAAAGTATTGGAGAGTGCTTAAGGTCACAGCCTTATTTGTGAGAGTTTTGTAAAAGACCACAACCTTAGTTGTGAGAGTTGTGTAAAAGGCCATAGCCTTATTTGTGGGAGTTTTTGTACAAGGCCATAGCCTTTGTTGTTGAGGGTTCTGTACAAGACAACAACCTGATTTCTCTCCCTTTTGTGAATTTGAAATTGTGTCTAATAATATATTCATCCCCTCTTTCTTGTGAGTGTTTTTTTTTTTTTGGTTATTCTTCCTACTAAGAGTTTATGAATCGAAAAATAAATTAACTTTCAACATATATGATAAGAACATATATAATATGTAATCTAATGATGAATTAATATCTTATACATAATTCACAATTTTATGGAGGGAGAGACCTTAGCCTATCAATTTCTATACACATCTAGATTTGCTAAACATGATCGTATATATATGGACCATGGGCTATTGCAGTTTGAACCGTAAATTTTGATGCAACAATAAGAGAGTGAAAATTATGCATTGTAGTGGCAACTAGGGATTACAAAGGTGATACTATCATAGTTTGAATTGACTTAATATAGAAGTAAATGATGACCTACTGGAATATTCATGTGTAATGAGAAAAATGAATCGTTAATATAACATAATAATACTCAAATTTTTTTTTTTTTTAAGCTATTGGGTTAAGTGATATCCCTAACTCTATATATAATATATTAATCCCTTAATTGGAGTTTTTTTTTTTTTTTTTTTTTTTTTTTTTTTTTGAGAAACCCTTAATTGGAGTTTGGGTAGTAGATGTTGCAAACATTGTGTGCATTTACACATTATCAAATATAACTGAAAACTTGATTTAAAATCACGTTTTAAATTCTATATAATTTGATAGTGTATAACTGCATGTATGTGTGTAACAAAAATTTCACTTTAGGTTTTTACCTTTTAATACAAAGGTACAAAGATAAGTGCTTTTTCCTTCAAATCAAATAAAGATAATGCACAATTTTAGATGATGTTAGGTGAATGTCCAACGTCTGATTGTGTTATAAAAAAGGAAACAACTTTGAGAAAAGAGATAAATGATCTGATGGCCAAATTAAAGAAGAAGAAAAAAAGGTGACAACAGTTATCAAGAATTAATTGGCTGAAAATTGGTGATCATAATACTAAATATTTCCATATTTATGCTAAAAAAATATCAAGATTTTACAATTTTAACTGAAATTTCATTTTTAAAACACAATTTCAAAGGGAGTGTAGAGTGTGCAATTGTAGACACCCTACTTCGTTCCCCAATTATAATGATGCGTCCCTCCAATGATGAACTGATTAAATGATGTGCATAACTCTCTGATTTCTCTCATTTGACACGTCTTTATTTTATTTTTAACTCCTTTATTTGTTTATTTATTTCTAATTTTAACTGTCAATCTTTATTTTAAGTGCATTTGAAGCAACAATTTTCAATTCATGCACACTTGTCTTTTTTCCTTTTTCCACAAAATCCTCAATTTTTGAAAGTTATATCCAAAAAGATCAAGTTTTGTCCCTCAAGCTCCTTCTGTTATTTTAACTTAAAAACATTTGCATTTTATTTCAAATATATTGGCAAACCCAACTTTAGAGCATCCACATCCGGAATTCCTATCTCATCCTATTTTACCATTCCAAAAAGTCACTTTATCAATTATACAATACAATTTTACAATACTCTCAGCAACCCAATTTTTATTTTCCTATTCTACTCATTAAAATAATATTTTCACATAATAAAATAATATATCCCTAAACCCAAATAAAAACAAAAACCCAAAACCCAAGACCCAAATCACAACCACCTGCTACTAGAACATTCACAAATTGTTGCTTGAAACCCCGGCCACAAACTCCGGCAACCACGGCAACCCACAATCAAAATCAAAATCAAACCAAACCATGGCAACCCCCAACTCCACCACCATGAACCCACCAAAAAAAAAAAATCATACCAATTCCTTTAAGCACCGATCACAGCAACAAAAAAAAAAAAAAAAAAAAAAAAAAAAACCAATCCAGAACTCAGAGAAGACGATCCAATCCACGGCAACCCCCAACTCCACCACCATGAACCCACCAAAAAAAAAAAATCATACCAATTCCTTTAAGCACCGATCACAGCAACAACAAAAAAAAAAAAAAAAAAAAAAAACCAATCCAGAACTCAGAGAAGACGATCCAATCCACGGCAACCCCCAACTCCACCACCATGAACCCACAAAAAAAAAAAAAAAAAAAAAATCAAACCAATGGCAACACAGCACAGCCAAATCCAGCCAAATCAAAATCAAAACCAAAATCAAAATCCAAAATCAAAATCCAAAATCAAAATCAACATCCAAAATCAAACCCATCTGTTCTCACCAAACCCAAACCCATCTATTCTCACCGGCAGCGATGGCGAGAGAGAGAGGGTCGCCTGTCGCTGGATTCATCCCAAACCCGTCATCATCATCATCATCTTCGACCCAAACGCCAAACGCCAAACATCACCCAAACGCCGGCAGCGATGGCGAGAGAGAGAGGGTCGCCTGTCGCCGTCTGGATTCATCCCAAACCCATCATCATCTTCGACCCAAACGCCAAACGCCAAACACCACCCAAACGGCAACCCAAACACCACCCCAACGCCACCCAAACGCCACCCAAATTCGACCCTAACGCCGAAAACCCACGACCTCCACCACAGCTTTTCTGATCGAGCCTCACGCCGTTGCCCCATTCCGTTGAAGAATAGAGAGCAGGAAGAAACAGAGAGAAAAGAAACTGAAAAAATGAGAGAGGAGAGAGAAATTTACCGGGATAAATGAATGAAGAGAGAGAAATGAGATTATTAAAAAATTATTTTTTTTATAACATTCAGCTACAGTACCATCTTACATTTAAGATGGTACTGTAGCTAAATCCTAAATTTGGCATTGGCATATGACATATAGCCTTCCCATTGTTGGTGAATTTTGGCCTTTAATGGTATATCATCTCAAGATATAGGATATGCAAAGTGGGCTGCGGATGCTCTTAGCAGTCAAAAAGAAAAGTACATAACAAAATGGAATGGTGAGAAGTACATGGTGGGAACAGTGGACAGACACCTCCAACACTAAGCAAGTCCATCTTTTTCTCATCTCCTAAAATCATTTTCACTACACCTCTTTGCATACTAATTTTCAAAAGCTTTCAAAAAAAACACAAAAAAAAAAAAAAAAAAAAAAAAAACCAAAAGACATTGAGAGATTGAAATTTCTTGGGAGAAAACCTGGTCCTGAGGGGGGACAAAGCTGGCCCCAAACTAACAAGTCCAACAGCCAAATTCCTGCTGTTAGCCTGGCCCACACTATACACAGCTAGTTCAGTACCTCTCCCCGGTGGAGCGTCGCGTGGTGAGAGGACCATCCTTCAGAGAACGCCGTTGTCGTCACCGTTCATCTCAGTGGAGTCATCATCAAACTCGTCCAAAGAATTGCTGGGTATGTTTTCGACCTTACCACTCTTTATCCTTGTGTGTTTTAGTTGTTTGAAGTTTGGATGCCTTGTGAGATGGGTATGTTCTTTGCTGGGTATGTTCTGAAGATAGAATACAAGAAGTGCCTAACGGCTAATTTTCAAATATAACCAAAACGGTATCGTTTCTCATTAAAAGAAACGTTACTGTTTTGATCAGGAAAATTAGCTGTATATTTTATCAAAGACACTGTCGGTTCAACACTGCAACACTGCCTGAACTTATCCTTTTCCTGTAAATATTAGGGCCCGCTTGGTCATAGTTTTCAAAAATTGTTGTTTAAAAAGATGTGAAAATTGTGGTTTAAAAAGTGTTGTTGAATAACGTGTTTTTAGTGTGAATAAAACAAAAAAATGTGTTTGGTATCATGGTTTAAACAACATTTTTTAGTGTTCAAAAAATGTAAATTATGTGTTTGGTATGTGTGTTTTTAATGATAAAAAAAGTTGACCACATATTAAATAACAATTTTTTAATCCCTTCTTTATCCCCTCTCTTCCGTCTTTATCCCTTTCTCTTCAGTCTTCCCTCAGAGCAGAAAACCAAAAAACCAAACCCACGTAGTCCTCATCTCCATCGACGCCAAAGAAGATCCACGACTGGGCTTTACGTTCGTCGGAGCTCATCTCCACTGTCAGCACTCCAAGACCCAGCAAGTAATCGAGCTTTTGTCACCACCGAGTCGTCGAGCTGTATTTTGATCCAGGTTCGAATCTGACTTTCACCTTGTTTGTCAATGGGTTTTTGCCTAAAGACCGAACCGTTCCGAATCCCTTAGCAATAGAGCTTCGTAGGTGAGGAATTAATTGTGAGAAAGGGATTACTGTGATTACTGTGAGAAAGGGTTATTGGTGATGCGGTGTGTGTGTAGAAGACGCGTGGCCTTTGGTTCAGTTGATTAATGGTGCTGGGTCCGTGAGGGGTGAGGTGGAATGGCGCTGGGTGAAGGGAGTTATGGAGGTGGGTGGAGAGTTCTTTGTTCACTGCAGCTGGTGTGATCTTTGTAGCTGTGTGATCTTTGGGGCGTGAGAAGAGAGGAGAGTAAAGAAAGGAGACAGACGACCAAAAAAAGCTGACCAAATGGTCCCCGTTCGAATCTCACATTTATTACCGAAGTGCCACTGGAAAACAATTTTGTTGTTTTAAAATCTGCTCCGACTTGATTTCAAAACACGCTGTTCAAACATGCTTTTTGGAGCAACAATTTTCAAACAACCCAGAACACAGGAGGTTGACCAAACGTATTTTTTAAAATTTTGGACACTAGTGTTCAGTGTTTAAACACTGAACACTGTGTTTTGGAAAGGGTGACCAAACAGGTCCTTAGAGTCCAGCATCAAAGTCCAATTGTGGTTGATTAAATCATTCTGGAAGCTATGTAGCTGGTGACGTGTTAATCACGTGTGTAATTAGAGGATAACCGTCAGATCTATTGTTAGGTAGTTAGATTAATCTATCTGTGAAAACTGTATATATATACATGTAATGATGCATCAGTGAGTAATATAGTTGCTATTCATTTCTTTCATTCTCTCACAACTCTCTCCATTTTCTCTCTCTCTCAATCTTTCCTTCCGCCATTGTTGAAACTCTGACTTTACAAGTAAGCTTTCATGTTCTTCTCAGCCTGAATGCCGCCATTGTTGAAACTCTGACTTTACAAGTAAGCTTTCGTGTTCTTCTCAGTTTGAATGTTAAAGCTTGAAGCTTGGGCTGTTTTGTGACCAAGCTTGGCCTGTTAAAGCTTGAAGTTAAAAATCAAAAGTGGGGTTAAACCATGTCAGCATGTGGCTTCTTAAAATGTGGACCGTGGATTGAAAGCTTTTAATTGGATTTTCAAACCGTAGCTACTCTATAAGTTGCCTAGACCCGCTCTTCCAACAAACCCCATGTTTTTCGGTTTTCACAAATAAATATATTATATATATATAGGGTGAGTTTGGTTTAGCTTTTTGAAAAAGTGCATAATGAAAAAGTGGAGTTTTGTAAAAGTGCATAATGAAAAAGTGGAGTTTCAAAAAGCTAAGTGTTTGGTAAAAACTGTTAAAAAGTGCATAATGAAAAAGCTGAGTGTTTGGCTAGCACTTATAAAAGTGGCTTTTTGAGGGGTAAATGACCAAAAAGGACAATGTATATATAAGGGAATTTATTTCATACTTTTTTTTTTTTTTTTTTTTTTTTTATGTGAGTTTGTTTCATACTTAAATCAATTACTTCATCATACTTAAATCAATTTTTCTCTTTCTAAAAAAATTTTTTTTTTTTTCTTACCAATATTAGCTAATAATAATCTACCACTTAAGATTTATTGTGAAAGTATTGTAAAAATATTGTGATAAAAATTGATACTAATTTTAATTTGAACGTACTATTAAAATTATTTTTTTCTCTTTCTAAAAAAATTATTTTTTCCGACAAGTGTTAGCTAATAATAACCTACTACTTAATATTTATTGTGAAAATATTGTGATAATATTTCCTTCTTTTTCATTTTTTTTCTCCTCCACTCACTTACCGCATTTTCTTCTTTTTTTTCCCCTCTTTTTTTCCAGTCCACACACGTACCCACTGGCCACTCTTTTCCTTTATTTCCTTCTTTCCTTTCTTTTTCCATTTCACTTCTCCAAGTTTCCAGAACGTCCCAGAGAGCTCTCCTTCTTCCTCTTTTTTTTTTTTTTTTTTTTTTTTTTTTCAATCCTTCTTTCCTCCTTTCTTTATTCCTTCCTTGCCATTTCTCCAAAACACCAGAACATCTTCTTCGTCTCTTTTTTTTTTTTTTTTTTCTTTCTTCCTTTTTTAATCCTTCTTGATGAACTCTGGGATATCAGTGGACTGAAAATGCCGGGCCTTGCTAAACTTGCGATTGAATCCTGAGAAAACAAGTAAAAACTCAGAGGAGACCGGTGGTAGCCGGCCAAGAACCCTCCGATGGTGAAGTTAGTCTCTGACTGAAGAAATGTAAACTTAGTTTCTCAAGAACCGAATGCCTTACTCTTTCATTGACGTGTGCTTATATAGTATACGGGAAGCGGTTACTTGTTTAGTAACCGCTCCTACAGTTGGGGAATCCAACAAGCTCGAAAATTAACTTCCGTAACTGATGTAGAAGTTCGTATTTCACAACGGTTGGGCTTGGCTGGCGACGGTTCGTTCTTCCACCCGGCGGAGACGTAGTAATCCTCCCTCTTGTCTTTTACAGACGAGGAATGGTAGCGAGCTCGTCCGTCCATGTCAGACGGACAAGTGCTAAGAAGCCCGTCCGTCCTTAAGGACGGACGGAGGTCAGTAAGCTCGTCTGTCCCGTCTACCTTGAGGACGGACGGATGAGTAACCAATGACTTACCTCGTCAATCCTTTGGACGACGCGCATGGACAGAAGATAACTTAGCAAATTTTCGTTACACATCACTTCTTTCCTCCTTTCTTTATTCCTTCCCTGCCATTTCTCCAAACACCAAAACATTCTCCTTCTTCGTGGTTGAGAGGGAAGGGCTTGGAGATCGAAAATGGGGTCGGAGTCAGAGTCATCCGGGTTTGATTGGGTGGTGTTCGCCGATTTGATCGAACCCAGAGCTCTGTGTTTTTGACGCTTCGACTTCGATTTTGTCCTGTAATTCTCTATGCTATATTCTGATTTTTTTTTTTTTTTTTTTTTTTTTGCATTTTGAGGAATCCTAATTTGCAAGGGATTGATTTTTTTTTTTCCTTAACTGATTTGGGAATTTGTTATAGATTTTTTTGTGTTTGGATTTGGGAATTTGTTATAGATTTTTTTGTGTTTGGATATGGAAATTTGTTGGGAGAGCAGAGAGATGAGATGAGAGCTGATGATTTATCAAGGGTAATTTGGTTATTTTTGGAAGAGCCCAACGGATCAATTTGAAAACGCACATGAGCTTTTTGTTTATGGACCTCCAGAGCTCCATAAACTCAAATGCGCGTTTCTTCACAAATCTAAAACGCAACTTTTTCCAAAAAGTTGCGTTTATTACTTACCAAACACTATTTTTGGGCTGGCTTTTTTGAAAACGCGCGTTTTGGGTTTCAAACGCTGAACCAAACGGGCACATATATATATATTTATATATTTTTACTTCAAATCAAAACCAACAGGCAAGAGCATTTCCAATAACTTCTTCAAATTTTTGTACTGTTTAGAGAGTAAATAATTCAATTTACACTTTACATACTTACTTTTTTAAATATACTTTTTAACGGCCTTTCTATTTTTTCCTCTATCCCATTTAAATATTATTTCTTTAATATTTCTTTTTCAATCTTCTTTCATTCCTCTAATTTTAATGAGAAGTGCTATGTTATCAACATTTTACAATATTTTCACAAGAAGTCATATGTGGTAAGTTATTAGTGATTTTAATTTAAACACATCACTTAAATATATTTTTTTTTCATTAGTATTAGTTAATAACAACCAACTACTTAAGATGTATTGTGAAAATATTGTGATAGTATTTCTCAATTTTAATTTCTTATTCTTTATTTTATTTTTCCCTTATCTCTTTTTTTTTTTCATCCACATGTTTTTTTCCCCTCTTTTTTTCTCCTCCACACACATATTCTTTCTCTTATCTCTATCTTCACTTTTCTTTTTGCTTTTCTTCTCTACCACTTCATCTACTCTAGAACATTCAAGAAGCTTTCTCTCTCTCTTTCTCTCTCTCACACACAAAGATTGTCAACAGATGACAAAGGCTAGAGAGGACAACCTTTTAAATTGGCATTTAAGCATGCTTGTCCTCCTTCCACCACCGCTTGTCCTTCTCCCCACCGAGGCTCAAATGGGTCAGTTTACTCTTTTTTTTTTTTTTTTTTTTTTTTTTTTTTTTTTTTTTTTTTTTTCTAATTTGATTAGTTTTAAAATTGTGATTTGATTTTGTATTTTGATTGAGACTGAATTTAGAGATGTTTGAGAGAAAAGATCTAGAATAGTTTTGTTGTTACTGTTGTGATTATTGAGTAAAAATTAAATATTTTAATTGATAGTTGAATATTTTATTCGAATTAATTCTTTTGGTCATGAACAGTAGGTCATCAGACTTCATTAGCAACCAATTTTTTGCTAATGAATAGTGAATTAGAGAGACTGCTAGAGCACGTTTTTATGGGTTTGCTCTCCAAATTTTGGGTTTAAAGAGCTTGTTGGAGATGCTCTAATCTGATTAAGCCCCACCCTTTTCTTTTCTTTTTTTTTTTTAAAAAAAAAAGAAAAAAGAAAAAGTATAATCCCACTGGTCCCCTTAAAATGAAATCTTCTCATGTTGCTTAGATCATGACTTGGAAGAGTTTAAGTATACACATGCTTTTTATAGTAGTTGTTATATCAATTCCTTGATCTGCTTGTTAATTTCTTTGTCATCACTTTGTTTCATTATTAACTTGCTGCCTCTTTTTATTATCATTATCTTGTCTTATGATTTAGCTTTAGGCCACCATGCTATAAAATCAACTACTTGCTTGATTTGGTGTAATGAATTCGGTTAATAATATTGTGTCTATTGAACGATTAATTGAACATCAAATTGTCCTTACTTATTTAGTAGAGACCGGAAGACATATCGAACGTGCGTGGGTGCCTCATACCTTTTCACGGCGTAATTTG
Source organism: Quercus robur (assembly GCF_932294415.1). Classification (NCBI taxonomy): domain Eukaryota; kingdom Viridiplantae; phylum Streptophyta; class Magnoliopsida; order Fagales; family Fagaceae; genus Quercus; species Quercus robur. Next base: position 60,471,390 of record NC_065538.1, on the reverse strand, counting down.
ACCCCCGAACTCGTCCTTGGTGGACGTAGACCATTTTCCTTATCCATTGAGTCAATCAAATTAAAAAAAAAAAATGTTTTTTATTTCTTGTTTTGTTTTCCCTTTAAAAAAATAATAAAATAAGTGTCGACTCCTCAACTTTTTTTAAGACTCATGATTTTTCTAATAAAAAATACTCCCAAAATCAAACCTTTCTTTTTCTTAAAAACCCTCCCCAAGAGGCGTCACGTGGATGTGTCCACAAACTAGCGACTCCACTGGGGATTAGTTAAGAGGGTCAAACTTGAACATGAGTAGGGGCAATCAAATTTTTTTATAAAAATAATGACAATTGCATAAAAATAAATAAATGTTATACAAACTTAACAAAATAAAATGGTCACACCTAGCCACAATGACAATAGATAATAAAAACTGGTAATGAACTATCATGTAATGATTTAAAAATATGAAAACTCATAGAAGTTGTAAAATTTCATATATTTGCAATTTTTATGACTCGATATATTCAAGTTTTTTTTATTAAATTTTATTTAATTTAAATTTCTTAATGACCCCCTAAAAAAAAATTCCTAGAACCACCACTGTCAAAAACAATAACAAGCAAAAAATTTCTCTTTTCTCTCACTCCATTGCTCTAAGAGAAAGTGTAAGAATATGAGAGTCACTGTCTCCCCCTTTATCACGGCCCAAAAATTCTATACAAATCAAAATAGATTCTAAATTCACAACATAATAATATTTTACTATCAGGCACAACCAAGGTTGTCAAAATCGGGATCCTACATAGGATCGTGGGAGGTAGGTGGGATCGTGGATCGTAGGATCAGATCGTGGATCGTAAGATCCTACATTATTTGAGAAAAAAACAAAAAATACACATTGGTATGTTAAATAATCACATAAATTATACATTCATTGATATAATTACCATACATTACTACATTCATTTGTAGCATTATTTAAAGATGCCAAAAATCTCAAAATGTGACACTCTATTGGAATATTTTTTATTTGAGTCTAACTGATACTCTCTCTATATTAGAGTGGAAAAACTTGATCTATTGGGATTTATTTTTCATTTGGGTCCAACTGAGCCTTCTATCAAGTTAAAGAAGATTACAAGAAACCAAGGTTGTTTGGGATTGTCAGAATCGTATGATCCTACCAATCCTGAACGATCGCAAAGATCCTTGAAAGATTTAGATCGTTTTGGGTAGGTGAGATCATAAAATCGTAGGATCGTAAGATCCAGATTGGGATTTTGACAACCATGGGCACAACATTCAGCATCAAACAACATTATAAATAAGGCCAATTCATACAATAAGTAGTTAATAACCTTAGCAGCCCTAGTGCAGCTAGGAATAATGTTGAAGGAAGCAACTCTTTCCACCCTCCAGTCATTCTTTGCACGATGGATCATCAAGCGTGTTGTGTGTGGCTGAATCATAAAACATAGTAACAACAATAATTGGGATAACTATTAAATAATTCCAAACAATAGAATCATGGTTACACAGCCAACACCTCACCAATGGAGTGGACATGCAAAGGAGCTTGATAAAAGATATATATATATATATATATATGTGTGTGTGTGTGTGTGTGTGTGTGTGTGTGTGTGTGTGTGTGTGTTTGTGTGTGTGTGTGTGTGCGTGCGCATGTGTGTTAATAGGTGATAATAGATAATAGTGTAAAACAAATAGATTTCTAAAATATCTATAGCAAAAATAAAATAAAATAAATAATTGGATCAAAACACTCACCACCATTGTACTCTAGTGGCCATTAATCTAATGAGGAGGAAATAAGGATGGCCAAATTTCTGTCAAAAGTGAAGATCTATCTTTTTTTTAGAAGAAAACTGAAGATCTGATAGAGCAGTTTTGAATGTGTTCGAGGGCCTTTTTCAGTTACCCAGCCACGTGTGGTCCGTTGGAGGGATGACTTTACTAGGCCCGGGTTCTTTTTAGGGAGTTGCCTCCAGAACTCAACATTGGGCCATGTGGTCCAACAGCTACCGGTGTATTTTTAAGCCTACAAAATCATTAAGGCCAAAATCTAAGAATCACGATAATGGTTGGGTAAATATGTAATATGTGTTTGATATGATAGCTTTGATTAGTAGTTGTAATAACAGTTGAAATAAAGTAGTATTTATTTAGATGTAAAGTAATCATATACTCAATGACGTAAATTTAAAGATATGGAAGCAAAGTCACTTATCTTTGTATGGTTTATAGCCCAGCTGTGTAGCGTCAGTGAGCTGATAGGATTCCAGTAGAATGGCAGCGGTAAAGGCTAGTTTATCATGCATTTAAATGAGTTTAAGTCTTGGTTAATAGTTGTAATAGTAGTTGGAATAAAGTAATATGTATTTAAATGTGAAATAATCATATACTCAATGATGTAAATTTAAAGATAAGGAAGCAAAGTCACTTATCTCTGATGGTTTGCAACCCAGCCGTGTAGCATCAGTGAGCTGATGAGATTCCAGCAAAATGTCAGCGGTAGAGAGGCAGTTTGCCATGATAACTTCAAGATTGAGGGGGAAAAATGGGTGCAACTAGAGAGAGAGAGAGAGTATGCCCAGCTGTACAGCTTTTGTGAGTTGATAATATCCCAGCAGAGTGACCCCAGTGGTAGAGAGGCAATTTGCCATGATAACTTCAAGATTAAGGAGGGAAAATGGGTGCAACTAGAGGGAGAGAGAGTATGTCCAACTATGTGTAGGGGCCGGTTAAGCTTGCCCCTCTTATCATACACTTAAATGAGTTTCTCCTTTGACAATGTTATTTAATTGTTGTGAAGTTATGAACAGAGTTGTCTTCCATGAGAAGGGCTTTTGTATGGAGTATATGTGCCCTTTAAGAGAAGGACTTTATGTAAGAAGTAGTTGTGCCTTCTAAGAGAAGGGCTTTTGTAAGAAGTAGTTGTGCTTTGTAAGAGAAGAGCTTTGATATAAGATCTTGGTGCCTTCTAGGAGAAGGGCTTTAGTAATAGAAGTTCATGCCTTCCATGAGAAGGGCTTTTAGTATGAGTTTTTGGTATCTCTTGAAAAATGTGGAGATGGTAAAGACATAGATGTTTTGTGGGATGTAGTATTTGTAATATGTGTGATATATGGAAGTATGAGAGATATGGTGGTTAAAGATAGTAAAAATATAAGATTATAACTGTTGGAGAATTTGTAAAGATTGCTTTCCAAGAGGAGAGATTTTATAAGAGAAGAGTATGGAGATGTGTTTAGGTATTTGGAGATAGAAGCAGTAAGATAGGTGTAGAAGAGTATTGAGATGTGTTTATGGACAGCAAAACAATAGAATTTCAGAGTGAGAGAGTATGAGAGTGGAGCTTAGAAGAGTTGTGGTGTGTTATATGTAATGGTGTAGTAAGTATGTATGAGATTGTGTAAGAGAAGTGAAAAAAGAGATGTTTAGAGATATGGGCAGCAAGATATATGTATTTTTCAGAATATGGAGAGTGAGATGATGAGTATAAGAGACTAATAGTATTGTAGTGTGTTTAGCAAAACTGTTGGGATTTTCTGCTGGAGGATGTATGAGAGCTTATGAAGGCATTTATGAGCTAAGGGCTGAAGAGTTTAGTCCTAAATTTTGGAAACTAAAAACTCAGAAGCTCAGTATTTCATTGAGAGCTTCAAATGATTATTAGAGGGAGAAAAAATAAGGAAATGTATGAGAGAGTTCTCCTCCATCGGTGTCCCTTTGAGGTGTTGACGAAGAGTTCCATTTACCTGAGTTTGAAGGGGTATTTTAGCAAATAATCTCAACCAAAATCTATCCTAAACAGTAATGAATCTTTAGATAATCCATCTTAAGATTTGGCCAAAATTGGTATGTTTTGGTTTAAGGTATTCTTTCTATTTTGGGTAAGAGTTGCTGGGGAAAAAGTATTAGAAAATGAAGGTATTTTAGCAAGAGAAAGGTAGTCTCAATAGTTGGTTTTGGTTTTAGCCAAATGTGGAAAAATCAGTAATGCTCAAGCTACTAGGTCAACTGTCACAGTTGTTCTGAAAAGGCTGTCCCAGTTGTCAGGAAAAGTTGTGACAGCTATCATGAAAAAGCTGTCCCAACTGTTAGGAAAAAATGTGACAGCTATCATGAAAAAGTTGTCACAGCTGTCATAAAACAGCTGTTTGCTTTGGGCAGAAGCCAATGAGGTCAGATGGGTGATTTAAGATTGCTGGAGAGGTCATTCAGCATTTATTGGATGGATTTGGCTGAAAAATGGTAAGATCTCTTTGAAGGATATCTTGCTATTTTGGGTATAAGAGCTGGTTGTTGGGATTTCAACATTAAATTGTTGATGATATCACTTCCAGCTAGGTGTCAAGTGCTGAATGCACTGCTGGGGTTCAGCTGGAAATGTTTCCTTTTCGGGTGTTTGTGTTTTTGGTCCAAGGTTCCAATACAACACATTTCTAGCAAGTAATAGAAGGATTGATTGAAGGCTAAGGAAGCTTTAGAGATTTAGTCAAGGCCTCATTGGGCTGTGACATAATCTTAGTGAGTAAGAAGAGTATTTAATGCTCTGCTCTGGCAGCTGGCAGAGACATATATGGTCTGATTGTGGCAGACAGCAGTTGGGTATTAGAGATATCATGAATATTTTGTATATAGTTGGAGAAAAAAAAAATAGCCAATCAAATTAGGCCATGTGTTTGAGTTGGATTTTAGCTAAAAGAAGTAATGAGATTTATGTAGAATAATATAATGAAGTTTCTAAATTTGTATAGCAACAGCTGAGGATTGAATGAACAGTTACCCAGCAGTTAGATAGCTGGAGATATTGAGTATTTATCACATGATAAATATTAAGTTCTAGGAAAAAAGCAATGAGAATTTTATCATTTAAAGTACTATGTGATAAGAGATGCTTACCATAATGTTACCTGCTACACACGGACTCGTCAGAGTTTCGGGAGTTGGAGAAGACATGCCAAGCAACATTTTTCTTTTATCAACTTTAAATCATTGGAGCTTTACTTAGCATACCTCTTGGCCCTCCAAACCACGACTCCCAAAGTTTCCCCAAAGAGACTTTTGAGCTTGGGTCATAAGCCGAAGATGAGATGACGTACCTCGGGTTTTGTTGTTATTTTTTGTAAATATGGGCTCTTGTTGAAGAAGCTGCTTGCCATGAGTGTAAGAGAGGTAATATGGGCTGTGAGCTTCGATTCATTGCTTAAGCCCGATCCATATGTTGATGTTGATAATGTCGTGGGGTTATGATCCCAATTGATGAAGAGGAAATGTGGACCATGAATTCGCCTCTTGAAGTAAGGATCTTGCAGGTCATGTGAGCCCAATCCATATAATTGAATGAGATATGAACTTATTTTGGGTTTTAAATAGATCTACCAAAAAAAAAAAAAAAAAACCAATAATATGTTTATGTGGCATGGGGTGCCAATGAAGTAATGCCGCGTGGGCCGAAAAAACAGTCCTCAACAGAATGTGGGTAGCTTTAGCAAGAACTTTGTGTGGGGAATGGGTTCTTGTTTTTTAGCCTGGGTGGGAGTTAGAGATAGAAACAGGTCTTTTGGAAATTTGTAATTGCATGTTGTTGGCTTATTTTGTAGACATTTTAACTTTTATTTTTTTAACTTGTTTTTCTATTTTTTTTTTTTTTTTAAAAAAGACAGTAAACATATAGTTGCTTTGAATAAGTGAGTTAGTGGGAGAGTAATCCTATTTTGTAATAAATGTTTTAGGTGAGAGTTAGAGATATACTTTTATAGTTATCATTTAGTTTTGTCCTAGTCAAACCTAGAAAAATAAGATTATTTTGGAAAAAAAAAAAAAAATTCAATCTAAATAAGAGAAATGCCTTAAATATTAGTATGGAAAGATATATTTAAAACTAGGGACGAAACAGACACTTTATGTGGAGCCCAGAATAGATCTGAATAAATATGCGCCCACCTAACCTAACAGGCCCAACCCAAATCCATCAATGATCCTCACAGCAACACTTCTTCTTCTTCTTCTTCCTCCACAACGCCACAACCCAAGTCCTTCTCAGTTCTAACAATGGAGAAAGTGGGTTCGAAAGTTACAATTACTCTGGTCATGGAAAACCTCTTATTATCAGCTCCAGTAAGTGCCCTCACCAGTTACAGCTACTACCCTAGTTTCCATTCACATAATGAATCTGTTACATTGCATTTGTTATTTTAACGTATGTATTTTAATGTAGGGGGTCATCCAGCAGAGATGTTTAATCTGTTGTCGATGTTACCGATACCATGAGCCTTCAAAAAAGGCTCGCGCACTCGACGACTCTGAGGAACATACCTAAACTGAGCCTGATCAAATTACTGATTATCCCAAAAGCCTAATAGAAAATTATGAATTTAACATTTTAAATGGTGAATTTAGGACCACATGCTATTAGAAAATGGTGAATTTAATTGTTAAATCAATATTTTAGCAGTACCTTACTCTGCATTTATTTGCTCTTAACTAGTTGGTAAATAACCGAGGATGACTAATTCTTTGATATGAGTAGAGGCGACCTTGACTAGTGTGTTGAGGATTCATAGCCTCGCATGAATTTTGGCACTATGGATTGGTGGTTGTTGTTGTAAGCAGCTAAGCTGCAGAACCAGGACCACAACTACACCATAACCACAAAATGCCTATCAACTACTCAAAACTGAAAGTGAAATGTTCCACAGATTATGATACATTCTATTTTGTAAAGACGTTCTAATTTTGCTGCACAGAGATAACTTATATCTAACTTTCTGCATAACTACTTTGACACTTTCAATATCAGACTTTACTTTCTCACCATGAATTATAGCACCTCGGTCAATCCAAATATGGTAAATAATAGCTGCATGAGCAATCTTTCAGATAACATGCTGCCCTCTCTTCCTTTAACCTTTTTAATGGCCCAATCTTGCTCATACGACCAGCAACAAATTTGCTGATTGAACAAGCACTTCCTCAAGATTGCTATTCAGATCCTACTAGAAAAATGGCATGCAAAAAACAAATGGTCACGAGACTCCCAATTTATTGCTGCAAAAAGTACATAGCTTAGTACTCATTGCCAAGCAGCTAACTAATGCATGCTTAGGAAAAACTTGAGGAAATTGCACAATCTTCCAATAAATAACCTCAACCAGGGGCGGAGCCACATTGCCCCTTGGGGGGGCCGTGGCCCCTGCAAAAAAAAAAAAGGTCCACCAGCCTATATAGAAATTTTAATTGGGCCCCCCAATGATGTACATCCGGCCCCCCCTCCCATTCCTATTCAATTCACTCCCAGGCCCCAGCACGCTCCAGTTTCAATTGTAGGCCTCTTTTATCTTCTAATAAAACAAAACATGACTTCCTTATATTTAAATACCCAAAGGCACTACCCAACAAAATAACATTTTATCACCCATTCTCAATCTCAAAATCAGAATCCTTTCTTTTGCTATTCTTTTTAGAGAGGTGCAACGTTTACAAAATTTTTATTGTATTTTTACAAATCATAAGTGGTTAGTTGTTATTGGTTTAAATTTGAATCTAACACTAAGATTACTTTTTTGCTCCAATAATAACAATCAGTAACAACCTGCCACTTAGGATTTGTTATAAAAATGTTGTGAAAATATTGTAGACATATCATTTTTCTTCTTTTTATTCTCTTCTTGTCTTCTGTGTACACGCCACCGCCCACTCCACTAGTACTAGCAGCCCCTAAACAAAACAAAACCTCAGCTTAGCCCTCCTTTCAAACTCAGTCCTCACGATCCCAAAAAAAAAAACCTGACCATTATTTTCTTTCTTCTTGCTTTCTTAAAATAAATCATTCAGAGGGTGAGTTTTCAGTTTTCTTTTCTTTCTTCAGCACTACACCTTCATCTCTTTTTTTAGTGTTTTTTTTTCTTCTTCTCAACTATATACACTTACTTAAATATTTATATGCACTTTAATTTTTCATAGATTTTTAGAGAAATATATGATTGAAGGCATGGGGAGGTATGAATAACATCCATATAATTAATAATAGGAATGATGATAGGTTGACTGTTTAAATTACAGTGGAAATTTTGGTTTTTTTCTTAAGTACGAATAACATCCATATAATTAAGTAAAAATTTCTAATTAAGAGTTTATTTTTTAAGTTCTTTTCAGGTTAATTTTTGAGTCATATTCTTAAAACTTAAAGAATTATGAGCAAACGAAAAACAATCGATGCATTCTTTAAGAAAAAAGATGTTAGCAATTCAGAATTTAGGACACCTATGGTTGTAGAAACAAATGTGGCTGTAGAAATAAATGTTGATACTTCAATGCCTAATAAACACCCTTCCAAATGTTCAAGAATTCAATCTGAAGAGATAGATCGTGATCCAGGATCACGTAAACAAATATGTGAATTTCCTATTAACAAATAAGATGAATCTGACGAGCTTATCTCAAAGAAGTTCCATATCAACCTAAAAATATAGATTGTCCATACAACAATGATAATCATTGTCGTCAAAAATCGGCCCCCCCATGTAAAAAATCCTGGCTACGCCCTTGACCTCAACCCTTCTCTCTTATCACTTGCCAGGTGTCCTTACAAGTAAACCAACAGTGAGCAACAGCCAAGCGCTGCACCTGATCTTCATCCCCAATTGGTACTTCAGCCAGCTTAACTTAAAATGCCACTAAGTCATTAGACCTAACATGAGGCCAGTTCCAATGACCGTTCAAAATAACACAACATGGTTGACCTCTCTCAACGCTTACAGCATCATAAATCACATAAAATCCATAATTTTTGCAAATGGGGGCCATCAGGATGCCTAGCAGCATGCAATAAGAAACTTTTTCCCCATTCCCACTTTATGCTTCACCAAATGCCTTCACTCATAAGCTGCAAAACCTTCTTCCACCCACATAAGCAATAATTTGGTATAAAGATATACCCTTATGCAAGTCAAATAAATACCATCACAGCTGCCTTATTTCAACCACATACTGCCTTGCTGGAAGGTTGAAACTCATCCTACAGCAACATATAAGGAGGTTTAAAGATCCAGTATCTCTGACACTTATAAATCATTTTGTTAATTATGATTTCTTTCCCTTATAAGTGAAATGTTGTTTGGAAAAAAGGATGAGGATTGGATGAGCCGGAGGGCAGAATATCACATAGCTTCTGCATACAAAGGACATAGTCTTTTATTGTTTCCTACATTGTTGTTGTAGCAGGTGTACTTACATTGTGCTTCTCACTGAAAGCTGGATTTGATGCAGCATTCGTACTACATTATATCTTCTTATGATTGTTGCAGGCTTGTCAACAAAAGTTTCATTTTTTAAATGGTTTCTACTGCAGATTGGGATCAAGGTGGTAGAAACTGCTCGGTTCAGGATCAAGGTGGTAGAAACTGCTCGGTTCAGGCAGATCTATCGGAGCGGGGAAGTTGGTCAATCATATTTAACATCTGTTTGGACAACCTTGATTGCGATGGCTCATGCACTATAGCTAATGACTAAAATTAGACCCCAAGTGGTATTATCTCTATCCCTGTCTATGCTTCCCAGCATGTATGTTTTGAACACATAAATATATTCCTGTAATTTAATTATATAACTTAATTAATCTGTAGTCAACTTTGTATAACTTCGGATTCTCTGCAACGGGCTAGGGACTTGTATTCCACTATGTGCAATTGCATTCTTTTTTAAGGTGTGGATGTACTCCATCCGTTAAGACCCCCTCTCTCTTTGGTTTTTCTTGTCCATATTTTTTGAATTATTTAAGATGATATCAGAGTACATCCTTTAACCTTAAGTGCAGGTAGTTGGGATTAGATGGTCATCAGTTTTCTATGTTGAGGGTATAGCAAGAGTGAGAAGGCTCTCATTAAGTGGCTTACTTTTTACAAGTTACGAATATCTGATGAGTTCTTTATGCAATGGCCACACCTTCAAAGGCAATATTCATGAGCTCACTATGTTGGCTGTCTCATGTAGTTGAATGAATTCAGCCTTTGACATTGGCACTTTCACTTCAACCTCCTAGTTTTTGCAAAGCAATCAACATTTTCAAAGTGTCACTATAGTATTACCTATGTTTTCTTACCCCCACTAAAACTATGTATTTGCTGTACGTTCTAAAAACCCTGATTTCAATAAATTTTTGACTTTTGGTTCACATAATCTCAATAATTTTTGGAGAATATAAATTATTTAGCCTTGCTTTAGAAATTAATTAGGAGATCAACTTTGCTTGAATATATGTTGATTAAAGTACAGAGTAACAGGAAATTGTTGTGTCCAAAATCTAGTTGGGTTGCTAATTGTTCTTAGAGATAATTACAGATTACCAACTGTGGTATAGGGTGGTTTTACTTTGCCTAGCCTTGGTTTTAAAAGCAAGACATTGCTTTCAGTTAATAACTAAACTATGGTTGACCATAACCTACCTCCTCACACTTCACCATTTAATATGGGTAAAAATGTCTTTCAATGTGTTTTTTTAAAAAGGTTTTTCTTTCTCTTCCTCATCTGCTGATCTCTTCTCTCTCCTCTAATGAGTACTTTGGTGCTAGAAATCATCCTAGCAAAGTATCCTACAAGATCAATTTTAAGGTTGGGCATAATGTGAAATTTCAAAGAGGGGTGATGGTTTTGTGGGTTTTGTAGGACCGGGATTTTTTCTGCAAGAATGAAGCTCTACAATGTGTTTGACAAGGTGGTGCATTTGGTGCAGTTGACATGCTGTGGATAGGTGGATACCTGTGACAGCTATGGAGTTTATGATTTATGATGTAGATAGCCTTTTTTGAGGGGTGGAGGGCTATGAAGCACAGGTGCGTTTCAGGACTCGGGTGCGGGTACGGGTGCGAGTGCGGGTGCAGGTGCGGGACTCGGCAGTTCTTGAAAAAGGTGGGTGCGGGTGCGGCGGGACTCAGCGATTAAAAAATTATTAAAAATATTTTTATATAATGAATTTAATATTTTTATATAAAAAATTTAAATAAATGGTAGAATTTATTATTAAAAAACAATTATTTATGATTTGTTTTTAATAAAATCAATACTTTTGATAATTGTAAACAAAAAACAACATTTCAAGAAGGTTTCTTTACTCATTTTCCAATTCCCAAGCCCACCAACTTTAAATAATTGACTTTCCCACCTACTTAATTTATATTCAAGAAGGTTTTTCTTCCATCCTTTTTTTTTTTTTTTTTTTTGTCTTCTCATCTTCTTTTTTTTTTTTTTTTTTTTTTTTCACAAGGCCACATGAAGCAGAAGAATGGCAGCCGCTGCCCATTTCAGCCTGTTTCAGCGGCTGTTTCGGCCGGAATCGGCCGTATCGGCCTGTTTCGGTGGCCGTTTCGGCTGTATCGGTTCCCGTTTCCATCGGAATCGGCCCGTTTTGGCCCGAATTGGTGCGAATTTGGCCGAGTTGGCGCGAATAAAAAAAAAAAAAAAAAGGGAGAGTTGGCGAGTCAGACGCCGGACGCCGCGTCGAACTCTGGTACGACGACCTTGGAGCCGCATCAGTGCTTTCTTGGTGGAGGGTGCCTGTGGTTGGATCAATTTTTTAGCAGAGGTATGGATCTTGATAAGGTATGCATTGTTGATTGGAAGATTAGGGTACAATGGTTAGCTCTCTTTAGAATCTCCTAGTGATCTCTTTATAAAGTTTCAATGAAAGACAAGAAGATTTTGCATAAGTGAGCAAATTAATTGTATTCTTTGTAACAAATTCCAAGCCTATTTGGTGGATTCTTTGCCACCAATAACTAAGAAGGAAGCCTAGATTGTGAAAGTGTGGGTATTTTTACAGTCTACTTCTCCTCCAATGCCAAATCTAGCCTTTGATGTTTAAGGAGAATATTTTCATTTTTATTTTCTATAATCTTATAAAGAAACAATTACCTTGGATCTTGATTATAAAGCTTTTCAAAAAAAAAAATTTTAAATGTTAATTAAATATACATAATATTTTGATAAAGTAGTAAATTTATTGCTAAGTTTTTGTTTCTCAGTTCTTCCAAATGCTAGTTAATTTACTATACCTTTCTCCTGACATGTCTCTCAGCAGTGTTTCCCTCATGTTTCCAGACATCTAAAACTGGATGGTTCATTTTTTTAGAGAAATGTTATTCATTTAATATCATGATTGTGCTTGCAGGGGAGCATTGGTGAAAATGTACTTTTAAGGGGATCTGGACTCTTACTTGGACAGACCATATGGAAGTTTTACACTTTTTTAGGCCCCAATTTAGGTGGACAATTTCTCAAATATCATTATGAAGATGGGAATGGTACTTATCTTTGGCAGGATAGTTGGCATCTTGGTCCTCTGTTGCTTAAATATGTACCTCGGATCAGCAATGACAGTCAGTACTGTGAATGCAAAGGCCTCATCAGCTCACAATGGAGGAAACTAAAGTTGGCACCCAGCAAGGTTTGTGGCTTTAGTTCATATTCAGGGCAAGTGTTTTTAGGCAAACCTTGATCAAAATGTAGCAGAAAATGTCAATTTAGAACTACAAAATCAGGAGAATTTGAATGTGGGGGACATCATGGAATGCTATTAGACTTACTCCACCAAAAGTTTAGCAATTCAAGCTTACCGGGTATTCTAACTAATAGACTTTGTTCCATTCCTAGAAGACCTGATACTTGGGGTGCATAGTTAGCTTGGGCAATAGGAGCTCTAAAAGGCAGAAAATCTTTGTTGTTATTTTTTTTGAAGTTTCTTGGATTGCTCTTATATATCACACTTGGATGGAGAAAACTCTCAGTGGCATGAGAACAACTTAAAGATGAAAAATCTACGTTCAAGATTATTGTCGTAAAGGATAGATGGACTGGCATCAAGCAGGCATATTGTGAATTCAGCCAAAAACAAAGGTTGTGTTCTTTTTGGAACATCCCTATGACTATTTGATTCTAATTCTTAACCATTGTATTTTTCTATCTTCTCTTTGCTATGATATGTTGACCTGTAAACTATAGTGTTTTATCCTATATTGTTAATAGAGCTCTTTGTATTCTTTTGGTTCTTTGGTAGTCTGCTAGTCCTGTTTGCAATGTATTTGTTTCTGATGAATAAATCTCATTCATCTAAAAAAAAAAGGATATTTAGAAGACAAAAGATTATACTTAGTTAATCAATATTGTTTTATTTATTTATGATGAATATGTTCTCGTTTGGCTAAAGAGATGATGTTTAGGGAATCAAAGGTTGTGATTAATTAATCAAGATAGTGTTGGTAAGCCATGAGCCCATCACTTAGTTAGGCAATGTTATGGGAATTCTAAGCTATTTTGGTCACTTGGAGGAGACTTGCACATCTCGATCTCTCCTTTACAGTATTGGAGTATTCATTTATTAGCAGATTAGAAGTCTATCAGATATTTATTTTCTTTAATCCACAGGGAAATGATCTTTGTATGAATGCTCTATGGTGGGTTTCTCATCTTACTTCCATTCAATATTTTTACACAAGTGGCATCAACCTTCAAGGGGAACAAAAATATGCTTCAGGTAATGAATTAGCTCCCTTCTCTTTCAGCATTATGATTGCCTCAATGCCAGCTTCATGACATGCATTGGTCCCTGCAAATGTCAATTTTACATCCCACTTAATCTTTCTATGAATCATTTAATGGCACAATAGCAATTAGTAATAAACTTTCATACCTTTCCTTAGGCTCCAGTAATCTACAAGGTCAAGTAAAACTAAATCTTTGCAACCTTAACATGTTTTTGTCCAGCAGTCTGTGTACAGGGAAAATCCCATATTTCTTAGACCAATATAGGCATCTTGCATATCTTTCTTTGTATGTATCATAACTTTTGCGATGGTCCCATCTAAAAATCTCTTGGAAAATTGTTAGCCTTGTGGACATTACATCTTAAAATGAATCAATTGAATGGCGGCACCACACTAGAAAGCTGGGTTCTACTCTCATACTTGGAAGGAGTTAAATATTGCACAGAATTTCTTGGAGGACATAGTGTCTGAAATGCATTTCGCTGAAGTCTCAAAATGAAAAGAATTTAGATTTGTCTTCAAACTCTATTGTCATGAATGTCAGCTCCAATGGGGCTACTTTTGAAATTAATTGTTTAAAAGTGAGTTCTTGTTAGATCAGTCCACAATTTCCTACTTGGTTACAAACACAAAAATCTTAAATAGTAAGATCTCTCACAAATAGGAATTTCAAATAATTCTGAAAATTGGTCATGTACATTAAATTGATCAACAAATGTGATGGAACGTATCCAAGGTATGGCTAAATTCTGAAGTTGTTGATTGGTTATATCCAAATGCCACAATTTTGAACATTGCACTCAATTACTTTTCCAGACCAATATCCTCATTTTGTGCCAAAACACAAATAGAGAGTGCCCTGATAGTTCTTGACATATAAGATAAACCTCAATCAAGAGAATTTAATCATCACTATCACATTGACTATTTTGACCCATATAAAACTGGTTACAAAAACCCTGAAATTCCCAACTCATTGGCTTCCTAATATAAGCTTGAACCATTGTGCTTGAACAACAATAGCTTCTTCAGAATTATACATTTTTCATTGCAGAATAGTACACATTGCGGACTCCTTGCTTGCTCCAGACTGGAATAGATTTGCAGGGATTAGAGATTTGTACCACGCTCGATGGGTGAAATGAAAGCACCAAACCTCCAGTGGCTCTCAGCTAAAAATTCAACAAATTTGTTGAAGATACTCTTCCAAAACTATGGAAACTTGCTTCACTTTTGGTATTTGGATTTTTGCCAATAATCACAGCAGGACATTTGCCAATGTGTTCAAATGAACTTGTACCGTACTATTACTTTTTTTTCTCTAGTACTTTCCATGAGTCTTCTATTATTCCATATTTGTAAGTATCATAAACCCCCTTTTTTTTTTTTTTGATAAGTATCATAAACCTTTGAAGTAACTTGTATGTATCAATTCAGTTTCTACCGAGGTCTTACCAGGTTGCATTTTTTCAACTTTTCTCATATTCATTTGATGGGAAAGATACTAGAAAAAGAAGGGAACATGATATTGCTGGAATTCACTGATCTCTCAATAAACAATCTTTTCAGTGAACTTGCTTAAGGCATATCTAGTTTGTCTTTTCTTGGTTACATGAACATTCATACAACAAGCTTTCTAGAACAATTCCGTCATGCACCCAATCTTGAACTCGATGGAACTCCTCTTTCCAAAAGTTGCACAAAAGAAGTTGGCAAAAATGAGGATGACTCTAAGAGTTAGATTTTTCGTTCTTGGGGAATCTGTGAAGTTTGTATTCTTTGAAAAGTCTTTAAGGCATGCTTATTAAGGTTTGTCAATGACATGAAAGATTAATATGAATACAATGTTAGAAGTGCACTGGTTCCTTCACATTTTGAGAAAGTTGGTATGTTAGTGAAACACATCATCTTCTATGCGGTGGACTTAAATTTCAAACATTATGTCCTCGATGATTGTCTGTTCTTGTTGATGTTGGCAAGTAAAAGGCAACATCGTTTATGAGGAATACTTCAAATATTATGTGCTTGATGATTGTTTGGTCTTGTTGATGTTGTAGGTACTGCACTGCGATTGTGATTTAATTCATATGTAACCTTCTACCAGGTGGGATTTTGTTTTAGAAATATGCTAATACTAAAATGGAGCTATCGTTTTCAATTTTTAGTCTAGTTTTGTACTGTTGCCATATGATATATGGTCCATTTTGAAATGCAGACTTCATTTTAAAAAGATTTGAGAACACAATGCTACTGAAGGAAACAGTGCAGGCACTATGATGATTTTATTTATTTATTTATTTTTTATTATTATTTTTTTTTTTTGAAGAAAGAGAAATTTTATTCACTTGTAAAATTTCGGATTGCAATGTATTCTTTAGCAAAGGAAGTATTTCTTCGAACCAACTCTTCCGGGACTCAATACAAAAGGCATAATGTGCTAAAGATCCTTGCCCCACTGTTGGCCCTTTTTGATATTAATTGCCATTGCCATTGCAAATTCACGAACAACATGGCACATCCTCAACCCTCTTCCAACGAGTTTCCAAAAGATGAAAGACATGGTGATCTTGAGAGCATATGGCACTAGCGTGACACTGAATACGACCTTCGGCAATTATCACTCTTAATCCCATCGTAGTAGTCCATCTCAACCCCATAACCAATGCCACGGCAAGAGCTTCAGTTTCAGAGTTTGTTGCTCTTTCCTTGGTACTCGAAGTCTTCTCCATGCAAATTCGCCATGGTTGGCAATGAGTTAGTACAAGCTCAGCATAACAGATGTTTGCACTCATTGGGAACGTTCAGTTTCCATGGGACTCTTCACCCAAATAACTCGACGCTCAGAAGAGAATAAATTTTCTACAGGCACAGCCAATATATTTATTTAATCTTATCTCTTGTATCAAAGAGTTGTTCTAAAAGTGAGACCATTCCAGCAATGAGTGTCATGGTCCACAATCAAAATCATTAAATTTAATTAACAGTGTATAAATCAATTTAAACCAAAACAACTAACATAAAAGATCAAAGGTACGTACCTATACCACTCCATGTATAATAAACTAATTGACACTATCAAAAGTCTTGTAGCTCAACACTATCAAATGTTCATTTTGGGAAATTGATGTTCATTATCAACAATTCATGGTGTGGTAGACGTGCTGGGACAAGTAGCACCATCCTAGGACTTTTTTCTAGATCTGCTTTGCCTAATTACTGAAAAGATCCTCTACATTGATGAAACTAATTTACCATACCTTGCCATGACACCACCTCTGTTATTGCTATTTAAACAGAAAAATTGATACATTCCAATAGGCGATCTTAGTGTTCATAAAATAAAATAAAAAATGGTGTGGAAAATTAGGTACTATAAGAAAAAAAATTTCGAAATTGAAAATTTTTGTACAACGTAAAGGAGACTCTGAATTGAAAAAAAAAAACAAAAAAAAAAAAACAAAACAAAACAAAAACTCTTTTAAGAATTTACAGGTTCAAAGTCTTTCAATTTTATATTTGTAATTTTCAAAACAAAAAGGTATACAAATTGAATTATCATTATTTGAACAATCATGAGTTCAAAATGGTGGCAACGTAGGAGTAGCAACCCCATTATGTTTAGGAGACATTTGATCTAATTTGGGTTTTCAAATAAGAGACACTAAGTTTTGGTTATTTTTCTTTGAATCTTATGAGTCTTTAAACTAAATATTATTAAAATTTGAGTTTATGGGTGTTATGTCCGCTATGTCAAATAATTTAGGTGATTGAGAAGAGGGGGAGAATTTAGCACCCTAAGAACTCTCTCTTTGTTCAATTTTTTTTGGGGAAAATTACAACTTACCTACCTATGGTTTAGCTAAAATTTAAGTTGCCTACCTATGATTTAAAAGTTGGCACTTTGTTCATATGAGGTTCACTCCATTAGGCTTCCATAGCCCACCTTTATACTTTCACCATTAAAAACACAGAAAAAATAACAAAAGCCTAAAAATCAAGATCTAAAAGCATATTTCTAAAAACATACTCAAGTTAGTAGTGCAAAACGGCATTGCTTTACTTAAGTATAAACAGTGACGTTTTGTTCTACTGAAGGATCCTTTTAAGTTGACACTGGACTACTAAGAAGCTTCCAGTCTTCAGTGTTAAGGCTCCACAGATATTTTCTATTACTAGATATTTCTCTCTCTTGTTAATGCACATTAATCGCGTGTGTATTCAATGTCACTAATCCCAATCTTTATGGGATTATTGTTAGATTAGAGGCTAGCTATTTTGGGCTCGAGCTATTCACAATGTATTATTTGAGTTAGTGTTGCAAATATACAAACATACAGTTTTTCTCTCAATTTTCTCTGTTCTCTTTGTTCTGCCATTGTTACATTTTTCTTGTTTTCTTCAAGTCCCTCTATCTGCAAACCTTTGTGGTTAATTTTCATTTTTAGTCATATGAGATTGTTCCCTTATTATTAATTTCAACTTTCCTGATAAACATTGTACTTAACACGTCTTCCTTTATTACACGCAACTCATAGGGGCTCTTTACCTTAGCTACGACTATGTTTTTGTGGTATTAACTGCTTCCATTCCAAGTATAGCACATATATTTTTGAACTTTGTATTATGATTCATGACTATGTAGTCCAAAATCTATGTAGAAAAACTTCTTTTTTTAATAGACATATAGAATAAATTATGAGTTTAATTTTCTTCTTTGATTAGTTAACATAAGATGGTTAAAAACCCGAGTTATACTCTATAAAATTAATTAAGCCCTATGTCTATAGCCAAGTCCTACAATATTGAACTTGATTTGTGTAGGATACTAGGATATATACTGCACAATGTCAAGTGGCTCAAATCTTTTAATTGTTTGCAATGTCAATTGTCATGTTTGGGCTTGTTTGATTATTAAAATCAGTGACATGTTAGATCCAATTAAATGAAAGCTCTTAAAACATTAAAATTGGAGACATGTTTTAGAACAAAATTTAGGTCTAAATTTTTAGGTGCTATATCTTAGATTTTTCAATTGAATTCAACCACATGGTTGAAATGGCCAATGCACTATTGATACTATTATTTTTTCTAAGGACAATCTAATTCAACCATTTGCTTAATTGGTCAATCCAACCACATGCTCAAATTTAATTGGGAAACCACAACACCTAAAAAATTATATCTAAGTCTTACCATTTCTTTGACATGTTCTCAGGAGAAAATGGGCTTTTGCCCCCTTTTTTCTAAAAAAAAAAAAATCCAGCATTTTGCCTCCTTTCCCAAACTAATTAGAGAAATGCCCTTGTTTTGAAACTTGATTTTCTCAAAATTGAGTTAGCCCTATAGTGGCATTTTGAGGAGCCCTATTGTGATGTTTTAAGGACTTATAGTGGCAGTAGGACTCCTTAAAACGCCACTATAGGGCTAACTCAATTTTGAGAAAATCGAGTTTCAAAACAGGGGCATTTCCCTAATTAGTTTGGGAAAGGGGGCAAAATGCTAGTTTTTTTGTTTTTTTTTTTTTTTTTTTTTTTTTTTTTTTTTTTTTTTTTTTTTTTTTTTTTGCGTGAAAGGAGCATTTGCCAATTTTCTCCCATGTTCTCATGTCTGCATTAATAATTATTTTTAATTATTTTTCCTTTATCATTTTTTACAACATATTTAAGAATAAATGATTTAATTGGACTTCTCTTAACTTAATATATGAATTATATATTTGTATTCTTTAGCAATCAATATAAATACAAAAAGTACCACCGAGGGGTGTGATCTAGTGGTCTTAGGTGATGCACAAGATGCGTTGAGTGTGTGGTCCAAGGTTCGAGTCTAAATATGCACTCACTTGGGTTGCCTTTCTTAGCAAATCAAGGTTCATTAGTGTCTCTCATGGGACTGGAAAGCTATGGCTCACCGTGGTCTCCTTGCATCCCAATAGGACCCCAAACCTAGCAGGTAAGGTGCTACTATGGTCATGCCTAGGTAGGATTGTCACGTTAGTCGCTCCCTACCTTTTTTGTTAATAAAAAAAAAGAAAAAAATATACACACACACAAAGTAAATAGATGAGAGAAAAACTGTTACACACAGATTGTTACACACATTTGCAAACTTGAAAATCGTGACTTCAAGTCATGATTTCAGTTGCTTTTTCGCATGTGTGTAAATGTATGTGTAATAAAAATTGTTCAATAAAATAAAATAAGAAAGGAAAAACTTGCCATACATTAAGATTTAAGAGGCATATCTAAATTCCCCAATTCCATGCATCTGCCTTCCAAACTATATTGTTCCTCCTTAATGAAAAGCAGCCAAATTGAATCAACCTAATCCTATCTATATTTAGAATGATGCATTAAAACATTATCAATAACTTCAACCTAAACTCTAACCTAACTCTTAATAACAATAAATAAATAGCAGAGTATAAGGCTATTGTTCTCTAACGGGGAGAACTTTTTAAGTTTAAAAGAAGTTGGAAAGAAAAATTACAAGAGTGTGAAAAATGAACAAAATTTTGATTGTTGCACTTTAAGTTTTGAGTGTTTTCATTGTTCCTGTATGTCTACCAGCATTAGTTTTTCTTGTTGTATATTGTTGTGATGGCAAAATCAAACACAGCCTTGAGTAGAGTTACGGTGGCACTGGCGGCGGTGGTGGAAATGTAGGTGGTAGCACTAGCATTGTCATTGTTGGTGGTGGATGCATATATAGAGGAGGAGGAGGTGATGGTGGTGAAGGAGGTGGCGGTGGGTGTGGTGGTGGTGGTGGTCGTTGTCAAGGTTGCTAAAGAACAATTGTTGTTTCTTACTATATACAAACAACTAGACTAATACTGATACTTTGGGCACTACAAGAAAAACCATTAATGCAACAAAAATCAATTATAGTGGCAATAAGCACTTTAGCACATCCGGACCTATTTTGGTTGCAATAAGAACTTAAAAGAACTAATATATTGCGTGTGTGTGTATATATTGTTGTAATAGTTCTATTGCAAAAACATTTATGTTGCAATAAATTACTACAACGATTTATTTTGTTTCAATAACCTAATTTAAAAATTATTAAAATCATTTATTGCAACAAAATGCTATTGCAACAAAATTTTTGTCGTGATAATCTATTGCTACAGACTATATTGCAATAGTGCACAACGAAATTTTTTTCGTTAGGCGTTTATTGCAACAGTTTTGAGTTTTTTGCAATTTTTATAAATAAACTTCCAATTTTTATAAATAAAAAAGAAAAAAAAAAGATTGAGAATAGCCACTTCTCCTACTTCAATTCTTATCCCTTAATCTTATCCATAATTTTGATATTAATTGCTAAGACCTCTAATACCTTATTAAATACCTCTAATACCTTATTAGCTAAGTAGTGGCAGAGCCACACACAAGAGTGGGGGGCCAAGGCCCCCCAAAATTTTAAAAAATTATTTTATAGTTGTAGGGACTGGGTTCGAGCACTTCTACCGTTGGATGTGAGGTCTCAAGCCCAACTAGTCCAATACAATAAATTTGTAGAGAATGGGTTTAAGAACTAGGTCTTAGTCCGAACTACAACTACTAGACACAGTTATGTATGGGCTGAGTTACAAGGATATGGGTTAAAGCATGAAATTTTGTCCTCGGGCGTTTCGTCAGAGGAACTTATTATTCTTCTTCTTCCTTCAGTACTAGGTTACAGAGGTTTCCAAGATCATGCAGACTGCTACAGTTTTCTCCTTTTTCTCTCCTCCTGCTCTTTCTTCCACCATCCCCCATTCTTAGAGGGTCTCTCACATTATATACTTCTTTCCAGTCGATCTTGACCCTCCACCTGTTGATCATGCAGGTCATTACTCGAGTGCTCGTCCCATCAGCCACCTTTCCAAACCCTCTGTGAGTTGCGGCAACCAAGGCCTCACTGTTCAGGGGTCATTTCCTCATTAATGCGGCTAGAACGTTAGTTAGGTGCATTCAATGCGGAGGTGACAGTTTCTCCTTGGATTGCTCCTGCACCATACGCCTATGGGTATCCTACTGTACTTGTCCTTCTCCTGGGGGCGCTCTGGGAGGCTGCCTTTGCCGGCGTGCTGTTCTTTCCTCCTGGGATTTGGGATGCCGAGAGCAGGATCGTCCTCGGCAACATTTCTAGGCTATTTGGGCTTTCTTTGTTTGTCCTCGGCCATTTCTCCCTCCTCGGCGTGAGTCTTGGACTCAGTATAAAGTGGGCCAAGGTTGTCAAATTCTTTGGCCCCACAATAGTATATATATTATTTACATTTTAAAAAATGTAGCATGTAAAAATTAAAGTTGCCCTCAATTTTGAGTCATTTCAATGGTGCTCTTAAAAGAGAGAGAAATTATATTAAAATCAAATAATTTAAGAGGTTTAACAAATTAAAATATGTAGAAAATGATAAATTTTTGTACATGTCTAATAGAAGATATACATGACTTTTATATACTCATTAAAGTTTATAAGATGATAAATTCTTTTAGTAAATTAATTCAATTGTGTATATATATAGAGGTTTGTCTTAACTAATATATTAGCATCACAACTTGGCCCCCTCAAACCAAAATTTTTGGCTCTGCCCTTTAGCTAAGTCACCCAATAGCTTCTTCCCGCCAACTCTTATGAGTGTGAAAAATGAACATGAATTTGTTTGTTGCACTTTTTGCTTCGAGTTGTACTATCTTTGCTCTTCTTATTGCATTTTGTTCACTTTGTTGTGGTGGCAAGATTCGGGGTGGTGGAAATGGAGGTAGCACTGGCGTCTCAGGGGAAGGCTCTTTCGTTGTTGGTGGTGGAGATGGTGGCTGTGGCGGTGGAGGTGGTGGTGGTGGTGGTGGTGGTGGAGGAGGAGGTTGCTAAACTCCGATCCAGATGATGCCTGCCTGCAAGGAAGTCCTGTATATCATTTTGCAAATAAAAAACAAAAAAGATGTTAAGTTTAGAATAGCCACTTCTTCTACTTCAATTCTTATCCCTTATCCATAATTTTGATAGTGATCAAAATGTGGTGGTGAAGGAGGTGGCGGTGGATGTGGTGGTGGTGATCATCGACGTTGAGGTTGATAAAAAACAATTGTTGTTTCTTACTATATACGAACAACTAGACTGATACTGATACTTTGGGCACTACAAGAAAAAACCTTTATTGCAACAAAAATCAATTATAGTGGCAATAAGCACTTTAGCACATCCAAACCCATTTTGGTTGCAATAAGAACTTAAAAGAACTAATATATTGTGTGTGTGTGTGTGTGTGTATTGTTGTAATAGTTCTATTGCAAAAACATTTATGTTGCAATAAATTATTGCAACGATTTATTTTGTTTCAATAACCTAATTTAAAAATTATTAAAATCATTTATTGCAACAAAATGCTATTGCAACAAAATTTTTGTCGTGATAATCTATTGCTACAGACTTTATTGCAACAGTGCACAACAAATTTTTTTTTTTCGTTAGGTGTTTATTGCAATAGTTTTGAGTTTATTGCAATTTTTATAAATAAAAAAGAAAAAAAAGATTTAGAATAGCCACTTCTCCTACTTCAATTCTTATCCCATTAATCTTATCCATAATTTTTATTTTAATTACTAAGACCTCTAATACCTTATTAAATACCTCTAATACCTTATTAGCTAAGCAGTGGCGGAGCCACACACAAAAGTGGGGGGCCAAGGCCCCCCAAAATTTTAAAAAATTATTTTATAGTATATATATTATTTACATTTTAAAAAATGTAGCATGTAAAAATTAAAGTTCCCCCCAATTTTGAGTCATATCAATGGTACTCTTAAAAGGAAGAGAAATTATATTAAAATCAAATAATTTAAGAGGTTTAACAAATTAAAATATGTAGAAAATGATAAATTTTTGTACATGTCTAATAGAAGATATACATGACTTTTATATACTCATTAAAGTTTAGAAGATGATAAATTCTTTTAGTAAATTAATTCAATTGTGTATATATATAGAGGTTTGTCTTAACTAATATATTAGCATCACAACTTGGCCCCCTCAAACCAAAATTTTTGGCTCTGACCTTTAGCTAAGTCACCCAATAGCTTCTTCCCGCCAACTCTTACGAGTGTGAAAAATGAACATGAATTTGTTTGTTGCACTTTTTGCTTCGAGTTGTACTATCTTTGCTCTTCTTATTGCATTTTGTTCACTTTGTTGTGGTGGCAAGATTCGGGGTGGTGGAAATGGAGGTAGCACTAGCGTCTCAGGGGAAGGCTCTTTCGTTGCTGGTGGTGGAGATGGTGGCTATGGCGGTGGAGGTGGTGGTGGTGGTGGTGGTGGAGGAGGAGGTTGCTAAACTCCGATCCAGATGATGCCTGCCTGCAAGGAAGTCCTGTATATCATTTTGCAAATAAAAAACAAAAAAGATGTTAAGTTTAGAATAGCCACTTCTTCTACTTCAATTCTTATCCCTTATCCATAATTTTGATAGTGATCAAAATGTGGTGGTGAAGGAGGTGGCAGTGGATGTGGTGGTGGTGATCATCGACGTTGAGGTTGATAAAAAAACAATTGTTGTTTCTTACTATATACGAACAACTAGACTAATACTGATACTTTGGGCACTACAAGAAAAAACCTTTATTGCAACAAAAATCAATTATAGTGGCAATAAGCACTTTAGCACATCCAAACCCATTTTGGTTGCAATAAGAACTTAAAAGAACTAATATATTGTGTGTGTGTGTGTATTGTTGTAATAGTTCTATTGCAAAAACATTTATGTTGCAATAAATTATTGCAACGATTTATTTTGTTTCAATAACCTAATTTAAAAATTATTAAAATCATTTATTGCAACAAAATGCTATTGCAACAAAATTTTTGTCGTGATAATCTATTGCTACAGACTTTATTGCAACAGTGCACAACAAATTTTTTTTTTTCGTTAGGTGTTTATTGCAATAGTTTTGAGTTTATTGCAATTTTTATAAATAAAAAAGAAAAAAAAAAGATTTAGAATAGCCAATTCTCCTACTTCAATTCTTATCCCATTAATCTTATCCATAATTTTTATTTTAATTACTAAGACCTCTAATACCTTATTAAATACCTCTAATACCTTATTAGCTAAGCAGTGACGGAGCCACACACAAAAGTGGGGGGCCAAGGCCCCCCAAAATTTTAAAAAATTATTTTATAGTATATATATTATTTACATTTTTAAAAATGTAGCATGTAAAAATTAAAGTTCCCCCCCAATTTTGAGTCATTTCAATGGTACTCTTAAAAGGAAGAGAAATTATATTAAAATCAAATAATTTAAGAGGTTTAACAAATTAAAATATGTAGAAAATGATAAATTTTTGTACATGTCTAATAGAAGATATACATGACTTTTATATACTCATTAAAGTTTAGAAGATGATAAATTCTCTTAGTAAATTAATTCAAGTGTGAATATATATAGAGGTTTGTCTTAACTAATATATTAGCATCACAACTTGGCCCCCTCAAACCAAAATTTCTGGCTCCGCCCCTTTAGCTAAGTCACCCAATAGCTTCTTCCTGTCAACTCTTACAAGTGTGAAAAATGAACATGAATTTGTTTGTTGCACTTTTTGCTTCGAGTTGTACCATCTTTGCTCTTCTTATTGCATTTTGTTCACTTTGTTGTGGTGGCAAGATTCGGGGTGGTGGAAATGGAGGTAGCACTGGCGTCTCAGGGGCAGGCTCTTTCGTTGCTGGTGGTGGAGATGGTGGCTGTGGCGGTGGAGGTGACGGTGGATGTGGTGGTAGTGGTGGTGGTGGAGGAGGAGGTTGCTAAACTCCGATCCAGATGATGCCTGCCTACAAGGAAGTCCTGTATATCATTTTGCAGATAAAAAACGAAAAAGATTTTAAGTTTAGAATAGCCACTTCTCCTACTTCAATTCTTATCCCTTGTCCATAATTTTGATAGTGATCAAAATGTGGTGGTGAAGGAGGTGGTGGTGGATGTGGTGGTGATGGTGGTGGTCATCGAGGTTGATAAAAAATAATTGATGTTTCTTACTATATACAAACAACTAGACTAATACTGATACTTTGGGCACTACAAGAAAAAACCTTTATTGCAACAAAAATCAATTATAGTGGCAATAAGTACTTTAGCACATCCAGACCCATTTTGGTTGCAATAAGAACTTAAAAGAACTAATATATTGCGTGTGTGTGTATATATATTGTTGTAATAGTTCTATTGCAAAAACATTTATGTTGCAATAATTGCAATAAGAACTTAAAAGAACTAATATATTGCGTGTGTGTATATATATTGTTGTAATAGTTCTATTGCAAAAACATTTATGTTGCAATAAATTATTACAACAATTTATTTTGTTTCAATAACCTAATTTAAAAATTATTAAAAATCATTTATTGCAACAAAATGATATTGCAACAAAATTTTTGTCATGATAATCTATTGCTACAGACTTTATTGCAATAGTACACAACGAAATTTTTGTCATGATAATCTATTGCTACAGAATTTATTGCAACAATGCACAACGGTGGCAGGAAGACCCGCCGCAATAACACCTGCTGCTAAAGGTCAAATTTAACTTTAGCGGCCATTTTTGGGGCTTCAATGGTGCTTTTTGCCCGCCGCAATAGGTCCTTTTTTTTTTTTTGGTAGTGTAGGATGCTCCCTCACCATCTCCACTCTTCCCTCTTGGGTTTGTTTTTGTTCAAGAATATAGAGATGGGTCGGTGCCTTGCTCCTCCTTTATTTATTTTATGTGAACCCCGAAATATGAAATTAAATAAGTTGACTTTTGGAGGTCTTTTCTGGACCCGGGCATATGTGATGCTTTGATTTGATATCATATATAAAAATCTTATCCACAGTCCACGCACAATCATTATGTTAAACTAGCCGCGAACCCACGCGTTGCGTGTGATAATTATTTTTATGGTGGTTTTATTAATTTTTTTTATTACAATTTAAACTAATCTAATAATGAGTAATCTATTTCGTAATTATATATTTATTATAGGAACAATCATAAATATAATATAGGAACAATCCAAAATACTAAAAAAAATGCAAACTAAAAAAAATTAATAAAACTTAACAATGATTAATTGAACCAATATTAGGATAAAAATTTTGTTTTTGATAATCTATTAAGGTTATTTTCTTTGTAGAAATTATAATTTCGGCCGTCCAAAACATATTATCAAATAAATAATTATTAGCAAAATCTAAGAATTAAATTTCTATACATGCATTGTTATAAAATAATAATAAAAAAAATTGCAAAAGTTAAAATTTGCCACCTATCCGTTTATTTTCGTTTGGCTAACTTTTGCTTTTCTTTAAATAAATAGCATTATAGAGTACTTCTAATACAACTATTAAGAGTACTTTGTCCACCACAAAGGATTAGAAAATAAACAAAAATTAGTAAAGTCTCATAGTTTAACATCTAAATTGAGTACTATAAAAAATCATGCTATGTAATAATATAAATACCAAATTATCCAAATCATGCTATGTAATAGAATAATATTATATTTTTATATGCTATATTTAA
Organism: Quercus robur; assembly: GCF_932294415.1. Lineage (NCBI taxonomy): Eukaryota > Viridiplantae > Streptophyta > Magnoliopsida > Fagales > Fagaceae > Quercus > Quercus robur. Next base: position 60,444,306 of record NC_065538.1, on the reverse strand, counting down.
TTCTTTAGAATGCAATAGGATAACATTTAACAATCAAAGAGAATAAAAAATAAAAAATAACAACAATTTAAAAAACAAAACTAAATCGCATTAACCCAAAATAAAGTTTTAAAGAATATAAAAAATTATCAACTTAAAGTAAAGATGCAAGAGAAATAAAAAAAATCCACCAAAAAATTTAGAGAGAGAGAGAGAGAAGGAGGTTGCTAAACTCCGATCCAGATGATGTCTGCCTGCAAGGAAGTCCTGTATACCATTTTGCAGATAAAAAACGAAAAAGATGTTAAGTTTAGAATAGCCACTTCTCCTACTTCAATTCTTATCCCTTATCCATAATTTTGATAGTGATCAAAATGTGGTGGTGAAGGAGGTGGCGGTGGATGTGGTGGTGGTGGTGGTGGTGGTCGTCGAGGTTGATAAAAAACAATTGTTGTTTCTTACTATATACGAACAACTAGACTAATACTGATACTTTGGGCACTACAAGAAAAAACCTTTATTGCAACAAAAATCAATTATAGTGGCAATAAGCACTTTAGCACATCCAGACCCATTTTGGTTGCAATAAGAACTTAAAAGAACTAATATATTGCGTGTGTGTATATATATTGTTGTAATAGTTCTATTGCAAAAACATTTATGTTGCAATAAATTATTGCAACGATTTATTTTGTTTCAATAACCTAATTTAAAAATTATTAAAAATCATTTATTGCAACAAAATGATATTGCAACAAAATTTTTGTCATGATAATCTATTGCTACAGACTTTATTGCAACAGTGCACAACGAAATTTTTTTCATGATAATCTATTACTACAGACTTTATTGCAACAGTGCACAACGGTGGCAAGAAGAACCGCCGCAATAACACCTACCGCTAAAGGTCAAATTTACCTTTAGCAGCCCTTTTTGGGGCTTCAGTGGCGCTTTTTGCCCGCCGTAATAGGTCATTTTTTTTTTTGGTAGTGTGGGATGCTCCCTCACCATCTCCACTCTTCCCTCTTGGGTTTGTTTTTGTTCAAGAATATAGAGATGGGTCGGTGCCTTGCTCCTCCTTTATTTATTTTATGTGAACCCCGAAATATGAAATTAAATATGTTGACTTTTGGAGGTCTTTTCTTGACCCGAGTATATGTGATGCTTTAATTTGATATCATATATAAAAATCTTATCCACAGTCCACGCACAATCATTATGTTAAACTAGCTGCGAACCCGCGCGTTACACGTGATAATTATTTTTATGGTGGTTTTATTAATTTTTGTTTACAATTTAAACTAATCTAATAATGAGTAATCTATTTCGTAATTATATATTTATTATAGGAACAATCATAAATGTAATATAGGAACAATCCAAAATACAAAAAAAAATGTAAACTAAAAAAAATTAATAAAACTTAACAATGATTAATTGAACCAATATTAGGATAAAAATTTTGTTTTTGATAATCTATTAAGGTTATTTTCTTTGTAAAAATTATAATTTCAGCCGCCCAAAACATATTATCAAATAAACAATTATTAGCAAAATCTAAGAATTAAATTTCTATACATGCATTGTTATAAAATAATAATAAAAAAATTGCAAAAGTTAAAATTTGTCACCTATCCGTTTATTTTCATTTGGCTAACCTTTGCTTTTCTTTAAATAAATGGCATTATAGAGTACTTCTAATACAACTATTAAGAGTACTTTGTCCACCACAAAGGATTAGAAAATAAACAAAAATTAGTAAAGTCTCATAGTTTAACATCTAAATTGAGCACTATAAAAAATCATGCTATGTAATAAAATAAATACCAAATTATCCAAATCATGCTATGTAATAGAATAATATTATATTTTTATATGCTATATTTAATTCTTTAGAATGCAATAGGATAATATTTAACAATCAAAGAGAATAAAAAAATAAAAATAAAAAACAACAACAATTTAGAAAACAAAACTAAATCGCATTAATCCAAAATAGAGTTTTAAAGAATATAAAAAATTATCAACCTAAAGTAGAGATGCAAGAGAAATAAAAAAATCCACCAAAAAATTTAGAGAGAGAGAGAGAGAGAGAGAGAGAGAGGGAGAGAGAGAGGGAACCTTTTTTTGTGAGGGAAAACTATGCATAGAATAGAAGAGATAGTGACAAATTTATAGTAAGAGGGTGTGAATAAGAAGAGACAAAAATAAAGGAAGATGAAGGGAAAGAGGAAGAATGATATTAATGTAGAGGGTAGTGAGGAGATGAAAAAGTAAGGGAGGGAGAAAGATTGAAGAAGTAGTGGGGAAATGAAATGGTAAGGGAGAGTTGGAGAAGTGTAAATATTAAAAAAATAAATGTTAAAAACAACTATAAGAAAATTGGAAAAAAAAAAAAAAAAAAAAAAACCCTAAAGCTTGAAAAGGCTTCAACGTTTTGTTTTTTTTTTTTTTTTTTTTTTTTAATTTTTTTTTCCTTTATGCTGAAAAGGCTCAGACAAAACCTTAAAACTAAACTGAAAAGACTTTGGGTTGGGCTTGATAGTAGAATTAAATAAATAAGAGGTGAGCTGGATTAATTATATAGATTTATTATAGGATGATAGTGGAAGTAAATAAATAAGTAGTGGGCTACATTTATAGGGCTGAAAATTGTAAAAACCATTTTAAAATTGTAGGACAAATTATATTCTAAAAAAGAAAAAAAAAATGACGTGGCAACTGATGTGACACAACATGAGAGCAGCAGCATTAAACGCTACGCTTTAGCTTTTAGTAATATATAGATAAGTAAGGTGTGTTCTTGGAAGATTTGTTATGGTATGGGTTTTCCTAGTTTTTGGTATCTTCATGGGTGGGGTTTTGATCGGATTATTAAGTTGTAGGTTCAAACCCTAAGAAAAATCTGATTGTGGTTCCCCAGCTTGCTTGGGTTCTATTCTTACTTATTATGTTTCAGCTCCAAATCATGATGATTCTTGTGTGCTTCCTTACTTTTTAATTAATGAAATTTTTATTGAGGTTTTCTATATATGTATTTGGAACCCCTGTATTGCTCTGCCATTGTTCTTTTAAAAGGATTCATTTAATTTGTTGAGTCGTTCTTTATGTTAATAGTTAATACTTACATACGTACCATACCATACCATTCATGTTCCTATAATATATACCATGGGAAATGTGATTTTTTTTTATTCTTATATGTTTTAAAAATGTGATATGAAATTTACTTAACCAAATTAAATAATAAAAATTCGGTAGAATGCTATGGTACTCATCCTTCAATTTAAATAATATGAATTATTAGTCAATATGTTTGCATCTCTCTCTCTCATATTCTCAATTACACACCTTAACTATCCCCTGAGCCCATGGCCATAGGAGTTTTGTAAATTTGGCCCTTAAGTAGTTTGCTATCAAGTTGCATTTTGAACTGCATTCTACTGGGAAGGCCTGGGGAATACAGGGGACTCTCATTTGAGAGGATAACTGAATGAGTAATCGCTCTCAATATTCCCACCTAACTGGCTGGCCGGATTAGGATAGTCTTGTT